>NC_068913.1:30262500-30565530 GCF_023091745.1 Budorcas taxicolor | reverse complement strand
GATCATTTTCACTATCATTATTTGGAATGCTTTACCAGGTAGATTCCCTATCTCTTCCTCTTTTGTTTGGTTTGACGGGCATTTATCCTGTTCCTTTACCTGCTGGGTATTTCTCTGTCTCTTCATCTTGTTTATATTGCTGTGTTTGGGGTGGTCTTTCTGTATTCTGGCAGTTTGTGGAGTTCTCTTTATTGTGGAGTTTCCTCGCTGTGGGTGGGGTTGTACGGGTGGCTTTTCAAGGTTTCTTTGTTAGGGAAGCTTGTGTCAGTGTTCTGGTGGGTGGAGCTGGATTTCTTCTCTCTGGAGTGCAATGAAGTGTCCAGTAATGAGTTATGAGATGTCAGTGGTTTTGGGGTAACTTTGGGCAGCCTGTATATTGAAGCTCAGGTCTATGTTCCTGTGTAGCTGAAGAATTTGCATGGTATGTCTTGCTTTGGAACTGTTGGCCCTTGGGTGGTGCTTGGTTTCAGTGTAGGTATGGAGGCGTTTGGTGAGCTCCTGTCGATTAATGTTCGCTGGAGTCAGGAGTTTTCTGGTGTTCTCAGGATTTGGACTTAAGCCTCCTGCTTCTGGTTTTCAGTCTTATTTTTACAGTAGTCTCAAGACTTCTCCTTCTACACAGCACTGTTGATAAAACATCTAGGTTAAAGATGAAAAGTTTCTCCACAGTAAGGGACACCCAAAGAGGTTCACAGAGTTACATGGAGAAGAGAAGAGGGAGGAGGGAGTTAGAGGTGACCCAAATGAGATGAAGTGGAATCAAAACAGGAGAGAGCAAGCTAGCCAGTGATCACTTCCTTATGTGCACTCCACAGTCTGGACCACTCAGAGATGTTCACGGAGTTATGCAGAGAAGGGAAAAGGGAGGAAGGAGACAGAGGTGGCCAGGAGGATAAAAGGGGGGAATCAAAAGGAGAGAGACAGATCCAGCCTGTAATCAATTCCCTGAGTGTTCTCCACCATCCAGAACACACTGGTGATTCACAGAGTTGGGTAGGGAAGAGAAGGGGGAGGGAGGAGGCAGAAGCAACCTGGTGGAGAAAAAAGAGAGTCCAAAGGGGGAGAGAGCAGTCAAGCCAATAATCTTGCTCCCAAGTAAAAATGGGTACTGAAGATTAGGTTCTTAAAGGTACAAAATTGATAACAAATACCAAAAAGCAAAGATTAAAAATCTAGAGTAGAGGATGGATTTTCAAAAATACAATATTATAAAAAAGGAAAACAAAACAAAGTCTCAAAAATTATAAATATATATATATATATATGAAGTTTGCTTTAAAAAATAGGGTCTTTTATTTGCAAAGTAATAGTAGGTTATAAAAATGAAAATTAAAGGAGTAATAGAGGACTTAAAAATTTTTTAAAATTAAAGAAAAAGAATGATCCTAAAAATAGTAAAAATATATCTAGAACTTTCTCTGGTGTTGTTGTGGGTATTGTGGGGTCAGTTCATTTTTGGATAGTTCCTAGGTCCGGCTTATATTTCTCAAGATCTATAGGCCCCTTCCTATGTAGTCGGTACTAACTACAGGGTTTTAATCTATTGCACCTGTCACTTCCAAGGCAGTTCCCTCTGTTTTAGCTTTTTCTGTTTGCTGATCTCTTCAAGTGTCTGATATCTGCCCTGACATAAGGGGGGCGGTGGTGGACACTTTTTTTAGGCTCATTTGTTCAGTCGTGCTGTGGGGAGGGAGGGACGCTGCAAACAAATAACACTGGCGTGTGCTCACAGTATCTTAGCCACACTGGGCCTGCTCCCGCTCACGGTGCACACAGCTCAGGCTCTAGGTTGCTCCACCAGGAACCATCCGAGGCCGGCCCTGGGCTGCATGTACCTCCCAGGTCTAAGCCGCTCAGGTTCAGGCACTCTGGTAGTCCTCAGAGGCGCAGACTCGGTTGGGCCTGCGTTTTGTGCCCTCCCAGGTCTGAGCAGCTCAGGTGACAAGGTGTTCGGCAAGCATGGTCACTGCGACTTATCGCCTCCCCCTTCCCTGGCGCTCGGTTTTCTGGGTGTACAACCTGCACACCTTCTCAGGTGGATGTTGACCGTCCAGAACCCCAAGAAGTCTTAGTTAGCAAAGAGGCCTGCTTGCAGTTTGGTAGATAATGCCTCTCTGGGGCTGCAATTGTCCTCTTCTGGCTCTGGCTGCCTGTCACCAGAGGGGGATGGTCTGTAGCAGGCTAGTTCTATTCAGTCCTTTGTTCTCTGTGCGGGCCTGGTGGTGTCTTAGGTTAGGGTTTTTTGCATGGTAGCTATCCCACAGTCTGGTTTGCTAGCCCAAGTTAGTTCGCTCAGATTGCCCTCGGGGCATTCAGGCCCGCGCCTCCCTGCCCAGCCCCCACTTGGCTAGTGGCAGGTGCAGGCGTCTATGCTGCTTCTCTGCTGGGGGAGTTACTGTTGGGCTCATAATCTGTGGGTTTTAATTATTTATTTATTTTCCCTCCCTGTTATGTTGCCCTCTGTGCTTCCAAGGCTCACCACAGACTTGGCAGTGAGAGTGTTTCCTGGTGTTTGGAAATTTCTCTCTTTTTAAGACTCCCTTCCCGGGACAGAACTCCATCCCTACCTCTTTTGTCTCTTTTTTTGTCTTTTATATTTTTTCCTACCTCCTTTCGAAGACAATGGGCTGCTTTTCTGGGTGCATGATGTCTTCTGCTAGCATTCAGAAGTTGTTTTGTGGAATTTACTCAGTGTTTAAATGTTCTTCTGATGAATTTGTTGGAGAGAAAGTGGTCTCTTCATCCTATTCCTCTGCCATCTTAGGACCGCCAATCATGTATTTTATTGTATAAAACTCTTAAATAGATGTTTGCTCCTTAATGTCAAAACTAGCTTAGTCACCTTTACATCCTGGACAGCACTTAACAGAGTTCCCTGAATTGCAGTAGGTACTCAATAATTCCTTAATAATTTTAGTTGAAAGTACACATATACAAATAATTTTAGAATATATGCAGAGTCTGTTATTAACAAGTATCTGTCCTTAGTTAAACTTCAAAGTTTTGCACAGCAAAGGAAACCATTAACAAAATGAAAAGACTAATTACTGAATGGGAGAAAATATTTGCAAATGATAAAATGGATAATACTCAATATACACGAAAAGCTCATACAACTCAATATCAAAGCAGAAGGACTGAATGGACATTTTTCCAAAGTGGAAATGTGTGTGGCCAAGAGGCATGTGAAAAGATGCTCAGTGCCACTAATCATCAGGGAAATGCAAATCAACGCCACAGTGATACTACCTCTTACTCATCAGAATGTCTATCATTAAAAGAACACAAACAAAAAATGTTGACACTGATGTGGAGAAAATGGAATCTTGTATACTGTTGTTGGGAATGTAAATTGACACAGCCATTGTGGAAAACGGTTTCTCAAAAAACGAAAAATAGAACTAACATATGACTCAGCGGTTCCAATTCTGGGTATATTTCTGAAAAAAGAGAAACTCTAATTTGAAAAGATACACGCACCCCAGTATTCATAGCAGCATTATTTACTATTGCCAAGGTATTGAAGCAACCAAAGTGTCCATGAACAGATAAATGAATAGAGAAGATGTGGCTATATATATATATATATATATGTATATCATATCTATATATATGTATGAAAATGAAAGTGAACTCGCTTAGTCATGTCTGACTCTTTGTGACCCCATGGACTGCAGCCTACCAGGCTCCGTGGTCCATGGAATTTTCCAGGCAAGAGTACTGGAGTATGTTGCCATTTCCTTCTCCAGGGAATCTTCCCAACTCAGGGATTGAGCCCAGGTTTCCTGTATCACAGGCAGATGCTTTACCATCTGAGCCACCAGGGAAGTTATCTATATGTATATGTGTATATATATATATTATAACATCTACACACACACACAATGGAATATTATACCATAAACAAGAATAACATTTTGCCATTTGTAGCAACATGGATGAACTTGGAAGGTATTATGCTAAGTGAAATGAGTCAAAGACAAATACTGTGTGATACACTTTTATGTGGAATCTAAAAAATACAACAAACTAGTGAACATAAGAGAAAAGAAGCAGAATCATAGATGCAGAGAACAAACTGTGGTTACCAGTGGGGAGAGAGAAGGAGGGGGCAATATAGGTATAGGGGCTTCAGAGGTACAGAATTTTATGTATAAAATAAGCCACAAAGATATATTGTACAACACAGGGACTATAGCAATCATTTGTATCAACTATGAATGAATATGCTCTTTTAAAATTGTGAATCACTGCATTCTACATCAACTATGATGGTTTAGTTGCTAAGTCATGTCCAACTCTTGCAACCCCATGGACTATAGTCCTCCAGACTCTTTGGTACATGGGATTTTCCAGGCAAGAATACTGGAGTGGGTTGCCTTTTCCTTCTTCAGGGGATCTTCCCAACACAGGGATCGAACAAACCTGCATCCCCTGCATTGGCAGGCAGAATCTTTACTGCTGAGCCACCAGAGAAGCCCAATGCAGGATGCGGTTTGGTAGAATTTTGTTGAGGATTTTTACATCTAAATTTACCAGTGATACTGGCCTGCAGTTTTCTTTTTGTGTGTGTGTGATATCTATCTGGTTTTGGTATCAGGGTGATGGTGGCCTTATAAAATGAGTTTTGGAGTGTTCCTGCTTCTGCAATTTTTTGGAAGAGTTTGAGCAGGACAGGTATTAACTCTTCTCTAAACATTTGCTAGAATTTGCCTGTGAAGCTATCTGGCCCTGGTCTTTTGTTTGTTGGAGGATTTCTTTTTTTTTTTTTTAAATATTTATTTATTTGGCTGCATTGGATCTTAGTTGTGGCATGTACATTTTGAGAGCTTTCATTGCAGAGCACGGAGTCTCCAGTTGTGATGCACAAGCTCAGTAGTTGCCACAGGCAGGCTTAGTTGCTCTGAAGCATATGCGATATTGGTTGCCTGACCAGGGATCGAATCTGTGTCCCCTGCATTGCAGGGTGCAGTGTCCTTTTTATCTTATCCACTGGACCACCAGGGAAGTCCCTGTTGGAAGACTTTTGAACACAGTTTCAATTTCAGTGCTTGTGATTGTTCTGTTCATATTTTCTGTTTCTTCCTGGTTCAGTCTTGGAAGGTTTTACTTTTCTAAGACTTTGTCCATTCCTTCCAGGTTGTCTGATATATAGTTGCTTGTCGTGGTCTCTTATGATCCTTTGCATTTCTGTAGTGTCAGTTGCAACTTCTTTTTCATTTCTAATTTTATTAATTTGAGTCTTCTCCTTTTTTTCTTAATGACTCTGACTAATGGTATATCTATTTTTTTATTTTCTCAAAGAACTAGCTTTTAGTTTTATTGATCTTTGCTATTGTTTTCTTCATTTCTTTCTCAATTATTTCTGCTTTGATCTTTATTATTTCTTTCCTTCTACTAACTTTGAGGGGTTTCGGTTCTTCTCTTTTTAATTTCTTTAAGTATAAGGTTAGGTTGTTTATTTGGGATGTTTCTTGTTTCTTGAGGTAGGATTTTATTGTCATAAGTTTTCCTCTTAGAACTGCTTTTGCTGCATCCCATAGGTTTTGGGTCATAATGTTTTTGTTATTTGTTTCTAGATATTTTTTAAAATTTCCTTTTTGATTTTTTTCAGTGATCCCTTGATTATTTAGAAGTGTATTGTTTAGCCTTCATGTGTTTCTATTTTTTACAGATTTTTTTTTCTTTCTATAATTGATATCTAGTCTCATAGCATTGTGGTCAGAAAAGATGCTTGATAAGATTTCAATTTTCTTAAATTTACCAAGGCTTGAAAATTTAAAAAAAAGAAAACAGTATGAAAATAGAATAGAAATAGTCATCCTTAAATAATCTTCCTTAGAAATAGCCATCTCTATCTAGAATGGAAATCTGGCCATGCAAAATAGCCACTACTTTTCCCAACCAGATAACCATGTGATTAAGTTGTGGCCAAAACAAATCAAGCAAAATTTTTCTTGTGAAAATTCTAGGAAGTGCCCTTAAAAGGAGAAGGTATGCCCTTTTCTGTCCCTTCCTCCTGCTTGGAAGGGATGAATGTGATGACTATCACTCTAGCAGGCTTTAGGGATCACAGGGTAATGTATATAAACTGTGTGAGAACCCAGTAGAAAGAGTAATGCTTTGTGGAATTGCCACTCTACTCCTTCTGTGTACCTCAGGAATTTTCTTATGTTCAGTTTAGTTCAGTTGGTCAGTCGTGTCTGACTCTTCACGACCCCATGGACTACAGCACTCTAGCCCTCCCTGTCCATCACTAACTCCCAGAGTTCACTCAAACTCATCTCCATTGAGTCGGTGATACCATCCAACCATTTCATCCTCTGTCATCCCTTTCTTCTCCTGCCTTCAATCTTTCCCAGCATCAGGGTCTTTTCAAAGACCCTGTTCTTTGCATCAGGTGGCCAAAGTATTGGAGTTTCAGCTTCAACATCAGTCCTTTCAATGTGTCAGCTTCAACATCAGTCCAACACTCAAGACTGATCTCCTTTAGGATGGACTGGTTGGATCTCCTTGCAGTCCAAGGGACTCTCAAGAGTCTTCCCCAACACCACAGTTCAAAACCATCAATTCTTTGGTGCTCAGCTTTCTTTATAGTCCAACTCTCACATCCATACATGACTACTGGAAAAACCATAGCCTTGACTAGATGGACCTTTGTTGGCAAAGTAATGTGTCTGCTTTTTAATATGCTGTCTAGGTTGGTCATAACTTTCCTTCCAAGGAGTAAGCATCTTTTAATTTCATGGCTGCAGTCACCATCTGTGGTGATTTTGGAGCTCCCCAAAATAAAGTCTGCCACTATTTCCCCATCATGTTACTTGTAGTCAAATATCATCCTAATTGACATTATGGATATCTTTTGGTTTATCTAGCTTAAGTGTAGTTTTATATAAAAATGAATTTTCAGGCTAATCTGTATAAATTTTCATCAAGATTGCACACAGTGTATGACTGTTTCTTTTTGCAACATCTATGAAGAGTTACTTCCCTCTTGCTGATGTGAAAAAGTACTGCAATGTGACTTACTCCTTTTAGAGTTTTCATTCTTAATATGTTGCTGTTCAGCCACCCAGTCATGTCCAACTCTTTGTGACCTCATGGACTACTACACACCAGACCTCCTGTCTCTCACCTTCTCCTGGAGTTTGCCCAAGTTCATGTCCATTGCATCATCACCAGGGACTTTTCCAATGAGTCAGCTGTTCACATCAGGTAACCAATGTACTGGAGCTTCAGCTTCAGCATCAGTTCTTCCAATGAGTATTCAGGGTTGATTTCCTTTAAGATTGACTGGTTTGATCTTGTTGCTGTCCAAGAGACTCTCAAAAGTCTTCTCCAGCACCACAGTTTGAAGGCATCAGTTCTTCAGCACTCTGCCCTCTTCATGGTCCAGCTTTCGAAACTCTACACGACCATGCTTATGTTTGAGACAAAAGTTAAAATTATTGAATCCATTGCAGAGTCCTTTCAAACTTAAGCTCTGGGAAGCTAATTAGAAAAGGAAAAAACAATAGAAATGAATATTTTTTTCTAAAAGAAGAAATTTCTCTTGAGTATTCCACCTCTCATGTTCAAACTTACTCCTTAACATTGCATTTGCTCCCTTTTAGATATTTACCTTAATTTTACAAAACCTTCACATATATCTGTTTAACATTTATACAACTTTTAATATTCTCAAACACATTAGACAAGGGAATTCATCAGTTCTCTTGATGTACCTATGAAGTAGACAAATATTTTCCTCTTCATTTCAAAAGGTCTGGAGAGGTCAGACAACTTCCTTAAAGGAACTAGATAGAGTCAGGGCTAGTCCTTGACTGTAAACAGCAATCTTTTTAGTATTTCTTGTGATTCAGAATCAGGAATCAAACAGGGCACTATGGGCATGCTAAGTCTTTGTTCCACATGATGTCTACTGGGGCCCTAAAACCTAAAGTGACTTTTTAGCTCACATATCTGGTGCTTCTGCTAGAATGGCTCAAGTGCTTTAGAGCTGACTGGAGCATTTCAGCTGGGGTTATTCGCCTAGGGCCTCAGTTCTTGGTGTCAGCTGAGTGAACTTCTCTGTAACCTCATCAGCGTGGCTGGAGTTCTTATATGAAGGCTTAGCACCACAAACCACAAAAGCAGAAGCTTCCAGGTACCATCAAGGCTTGGGCCTGAAACTAGCAATTATCACTTCTACCATGCTCTTTTAGTCTGCAAGCTGCAGGTCCAGCCCAGATGTAAGGGATGAGGGCTCTACGAGTGTGTGGATTGGAGGAGATGTTTTGTCAGGAGCCACTACTGTGTTTGCTGGGTAAAATACAAGATACTTAATTAACTTTGAATTTTGGATGACAGAAATTGTTTTAGTATAAGTATGTCTCATGCAAAACACACAAAATATGTGTGTTCCATCTATTCTGAAACATTATCCATTGTTCATCTGAAATTAAAATTTAACCGTGTATGCTGAATTTTTGTTGGCTGAATCTCCTAATCCTAGAGTCTGCCAATGTAATAACAGACCACCAGTGAATATAGACTGATATCTCTGTAAACTTTCTAGGGACACAGGTGTAATGTGTAGTTTCATGAGACCATTTGCCAGCCCTACCTATATCTCCTAGTTCATGCAGTGTGTATATAGGTACTTAGCTCCATTTTTGAATTTGATTAAAGTGGTCATGGTAGTCAGATGAATTCATCAATGAAATGGG
The DNA here is from genome assembly GCF_023091745.1 of Budorcas taxicolor. Classification (NCBI taxonomy): domain Eukaryota; kingdom Metazoa; phylum Chordata; class Mammalia; order Artiodactyla; family Bovidae; genus Budorcas; species Budorcas taxicolor. The sequence goes on along the minus strand of NC_068913.1, from coordinate 30,556,822 downwards.
ACTGAGCTACTGGGGAGAAAGGTGTTGCATTCATAAAAACATAAACTAGAAAGATAATATTGGTTTCATACTTTGATTCTTCTGAAATTTCTTTTTAGGCCCACCAAGTATTTTTCTGGTACCTTCTGTGTAGGTATTAGGTAGCATTGTAAGACAATGATATTTTTGGTTGTTGCTCTTCCATTCAAAGTGAAAGAGATTATGCAAAAGCAGTAACAAGGCAACTGCAGGAGGCTTACAGTTCTTATTAAAGAATCCCTTAAAATTTTTGTATTAATAATTCAGTGCCTTATGGAGCTCCTCAGAAAGAGCTTCTAATCCAAAAAGTTTGTTTTGTATCATGCTTCTGATAAATCCTGAGTTAGAAATCTTGGTTTCAAAGATTTCCGGAAGAGACTAATTGATCTGCCAGTCATGTGATCTAACCAACACTGTTTAAATCACCAGGAGTCATTAGAAATCTTCCCAGCTCTGTCAGGAGCCTCTTCTCCATGTTAAGTCACATGGGTAGGTGCCTTGAAAATTATGTGGGAGACGGTATACAATTTTCTGGCACTTGTGTAAATTTCAACAGTTATTTGGCATTTTTAAATTTAAAATATAATTGCCTCTCATTGGGTTAATATTTATTTATCTAATATTTACCAATCACCTATCACATTTGACTCAGTTTTATAATCCCGTTTTCAAAACAAAGACACAGTATTATATAAAAAGAATAAAGAAGTCGCTTCAGCCAGTGTAAAATCTTTCCTAGGACAAAACTGTCCTTTCTAAATCTCTGTTCTTACCACATCTCCTGTCCTTCCTGTTGTAAGTTGATATGTCTAGCTAGGCTTGACATTTAAGAATACTTAAGACTGGCTATTGAGCCTATCCATGGGAATGACCCACTATGTGCTCTATAGTCTCCCTAATAAGCATGGAACCTCTCCTTCAGGATTTGGGAGTAAGAACATACTGCTGTATAGTATTTGATTCTGAAGGAATTCTTTGTGAATCTTTCTCAGCTTGCTGAAGACATGCTTTCCCAAAGATACTAATGAAAACAATTTAAGTGCAATGATACAAGAGGTTATAGAACTTTTGATAGCAATAGGTTCTGAAAGATTTTTCTAATGAGAAAAATGTCACTCGAAGAAATTCAAGGACTTGTGCAAAATCATGACAACACTGAGACTAGAAGGCAAGGCTTCTTCAACCAAATGCTCTTCAAGTTAAAGCAAATTCCACTATCGCTACAACAGTGTCTCCTAACTGAAATCAGTTCAGTTCAGTTCAGTCGCTCAGTCTTGTCCGACTCCTTGTGACCCCATGAATCACAGCACACCAAGCCTCCTGAAATCAGTACTCCTAAAAGTTCTTTTAATGTCTACATGTTTTGTGCCTTTGTGGAAAATGTCTGAGAAACACTCTGAAACCGTTGTGTTCATAACTTTCCATTCCTTGAAGGTACTCTGTCAAAAAGCTGACGTTTCAAGTTTATAGGTTTACTTGAAATTTATAACCAAGCATGAGCATTCATGGGATTTCATTGTAAATGTGTGTTAATTTTTATTTAAACAAGGTCCTATTGATGATCATTTAGACTTTTCTCTTGCTATTAAATACATTATTTAACATATGTAGAAATATACCAGTAGATATTTCTGAGAAAGACAGCTTAGTCTAAATTAATTAATAATTAATTTAACCTGTCTTGTGTGATATTTTTACTATTTAAGCAATTAATAACAAGGCATTATAATTATTATTAATATCGAGTTTTTCTACTTAAGAAATGAGATGATCAATTGTCTTCATTTTGTTCTGCCTGGATAGATAACTAATATTTAAAAACATTTCTCATTTGAATTACTGTCTCCATTTGGTACTAATTATTCAACTGGTAAGCCAGCTTGCATGGAGATAGAACTGTGAATTTTCATAGCTCATGAAATATGGAAAATGGGCCACCAGTGACAGTACAAAGACACAGTTTCAGAACTTATTTTGGATAGAAACTCATTTAGTTCTCAGCTCAAATTAAGTGACTTTTATGTGACATAGCAGTTAAAATCAATTTGAGAGCTTCCTGGAATACCATTTAGAGCAAGTATGCAGACATCTTCTAATTTAAAACCTGGAACACTGACAAACTCCAGCAGATTGGGTCTCATAGGCATTGAAACTATGGGAACATGCACAGTAATGGTAGATCTGTTTCTCATTTTCTAGATTCTTAATGATTTATCCATGAATATGATCCAGCTATATGCTTATTGACTCTATTGCTTAGTTGAATCTATTGGTTAAAATAAAGCTTTGGATTAACTGGGGATTTCAGTTAGCTGTTCTATGCATAGGTAGTGCATTGGTAAGGAACCCACCTGCCAGTGCAGGAGATGTGAGTTCGATCCCTGGGTAAAGAAAATCCCCTGGAGGAGGAAATGGTGACCCACTCCAGTATTCCTGCCTGGGAAATCCCATGGACAGAGAAGCCTGTCTGCTCCTGTAGTCCTGGTGAGCTACAATCCATAGAGTTGCAAAGAGTCAGACATGTCTAAGTACATTGGCACATTCTATCCTTACATCTTTAATTAAAAATCTAATTTATCTTGATTATAGCCGTATTTGCTAAGTGTTAACAAAATGGAGAAAATAGAGGACAAATCAGCATATGTTGGCACATTTTAGAAAGTTAGAGTTATTTAACCACAAGATATTTTTTTTGAAATACTAGATTTCAGCAATAATTACTTCAAAGAATTAATTTATCCAGTTAATATGAATGTATTTTTAAAAGTAATGGCCTTATTTCTTCATGTGGTTTTCAAATGTATGCCTTTTGTTTGACTAAAGGAAAGGAAATATCATTAGGTATAATTTTGAACTATATCCCAGTTCAAATAGCATTCTCCAAAGCTCTGTTTTATTTATCAAGAGTATTTCATTGAATATAAACCTGAAGAGGTGCTTATGTGAAAAGTTTCTGTGATGAAATGCATTTGGGAACTGCCACATGACACACTAAAATCAAGCCAATTATCAGTATAAACTAGATTTGAACTCAATTTCCCAGGTAATGCTTACGTAGCTGGTACAAGGTCTATGCTTTGAGAACCATTTTTTATAAGCTTCCCTCTCAAAAAGGTACTAGACTTCTAGAAGCGCCATACAAATGCACATCAGTTAAGTAGGTAAGTTGAGCAGTCCTGGTCAAGTGTGGAGGTGGTTGGTCAGAAACAGAGGCTGCTGGCCCCCTGTGCCATACAGTTGCTCTCTACAGAATCAGGCCTCATTATTTCTAACATGCTGGAGGAAGATCTGGTCTTCTCCATCCAGTGCCGAAATAGGACTGGAAGCAAGATTCCCATTATGCATGGCCATAGCTTCCAGGCTTGCATGCCAGTCTCTCATAAACCAGAGGAGGGGCAAGTTGGTTTCCAATAATAAATTCTGAGGTGGAAAAATTGGGTTAGAGGCCAGATTTTCTTCATGTCAAACATGTCATCTGTTTGCTGCCAGCTCCTGACCATGTCTCATAACCATAGGCTTTAGTCTCTTGCTTAATTCTACTAAATGACGCACTTGAAGGTAGCTCAATACTTAGACATAGGAGTGTGCACACCACAAACATTAAAGGGATGAATGGAATCCAATTATACATAAAAGAGGAAGACTATTTAAGGGGCATATGATGAAAAGTTAAAGGCAAGTTCAAACCCAGCGTTTTATTCCTTCACTATGAAATTAAATTGCAAATAAATTAATTTGATGGAGTTGCTCCCACGGCAATCAGCAACCAGCTGACCCTGTAATCTGAGAAACATGTGATAATTCAGCTCATAAGTTAAAGATACTGTTTTTCCAAAGGCAGGTGTCTCCTCCGTAGGTAAAGCATTAAATACATGATTTCACTTACTGTTGGCAAGTAAGATATTATTCAAATAGAATATAGAATTTTCTATGCAATTGTGTTGATCATTCAAGCAGATGTGTTTCACATAACCAATATGTCCTATAGAATATGAATTAGCCAGAAAGATTGAACAATAGTCTTTTTGCACATAGGCTATGTAATGTAATTATCTGAGGCTTTTGGTGTCACTCTTGTCCTCTCTTGCCAATATTTTATGTCAATAAAATATGACATAATAATTAACAATACATATTATATTGTATTATATTATATTATATTGTATTTAATATAATATAATATTAAATACAATATTGCATAGATGTTGCAGACGTAGACATTACTGCCTTTTCCTTGATCCTAGTGTGGGAGAGGGTGAATTATTTAGTCTTTCCTGAGTAAGTTTAATATTAGCTTTGGCTTTTTGTTAGAGACATTTTTTTAGATTGAGAAATCTCTCTACTATTCTTAGTTTATGATGTGTTGCTAAACATGTTTATGCATCCATTAAATTTATAATATGGGATTTTTCCTTTTTCCTGTTAATTTTGTGAATTAAATTTTTGATTTTCAAATGGTAAGCCAACCTGGCAATCCTGGAAAAAAACACAGCTTGGGTTTATCATCCCTTTCATGTATTGTTAAATTTGATATGCTACTATTTTGTCAAATATATATATTGAGGTAAATATTGTATTTGTTTATATTAATAAGGGGTATCTTTTCATATTTTTAAATGCTTTTTTGTGGTTTTATTGAAGTAAATGTTACATATGGTGATATCCATAGATTTAGACAAAATAAAATGAATTTTTATATATGATTATACCTGTGTCAGAGAAGACAATGGCACCCCACTCCAGTACTCTTGCCTGGAAAATCCCATGGACGGAGGAGCCTTGAAGGCTGCAGTCCATGGGGTCGCTGAGGGTCGGACATGACTGAGCGACTTCACTTTCACTTTTCACTTTCATCCATTGAAGAAGGAAATGGCAACCCACTCCAGTGTTCTTGCCTGGAGAATCCCAGGGATGAGGGAGTCTGGTGGGCTGCCGTCTATGGTGTCGCACAGAGTCGGACACGACTGAAATGACTTAGCAGCAACAGCAGCAGCAGCAGCATACCTGTGTAGCCCAAACTCCAATAAAGAAATAGAACATTTCTATAACTTTATAAAATTTACTTATGCCCCCTATTATTCGATTCCTACTCCGTGTAGATTACCCTGTCATAATCAATTTCTGTTAAGCTAAAGGCATTCCACCTCTTGATCTCCTTATAGATAATACAGCATTCTTATATGTCTGGCTTCTTTTGCCCAATGCATAGTTTTTGATATTTATCTATGTTGTTGCATACATCAGTAGTTCATTCATTTTTATTGCTGAGTGGTATTTTATTGAATGAATATTTTTCAGTCTTTTATCCTGATGGACATTTGTATTGTTTCCAGTTTGGCACTATTATAAATAAAGGAGATAAACATTTTAATGTAACTCTTCCATGAATAAATTGCTTCCTTAATTGGAATAAATACCTAGGAGAGAATTCCTGAATCACAAAGTTGGTATATGTTTAATTTCATAAGAAAATATCAAGTGGGGCTAATAGAAATGAAGGCCACAGAAATTAAAAGATTCTAATGAAAGTCATCCCATCACCTGATAAAGGTGTATTAAAGAGGAAGGGTTGGAAAATATAGCCCATGGACTAAACCTATTATTCTACCTACTTTTCTGTGGCCTGTACCTACTTTTGCATGGCCTATAAATGAAAAATTAAAATATAAAATGTAAAGGATTATTAGCTCTTTGGCAATAACAGTTGTTTAGTTTTGCTTCTTGGGACTCAAAGACATAAACATTTAACATTTGGCTCTTAGAGAAAAAATTTTCTGACCAGTGGGCATAGCTGCAGTAGTAATACAAATGACTATTTAAAAAAAATTCTAAGAATGATACTTTAGATTGTCCAAAGTAAAGAATATAATTTTGAATCAAAGAAAAAAATACTGCATCTCAGATATATTGATCCAGAAATAATAAATGAAAAATCGTATCCAAAGATAAACTAGATGGTCTACTATCACTAACAATATCAGAATTATTAACCATTAAGAAAAATCAAGCACAGGAAATGATAAAGAAATAATAGTGATTAAAAAGAGGAGAGTGATACAGAAAGACCACACCCAGCTAGAAATGCTGTCTCCAGAACCACACTGGCCAAAAACTAAATAAATAAATGAGAATTTAGACCAATTATAATGGTGATGAAGTGGAAGAGACAGAAGATGAGTACTCCTCAGAATAATCAGGATTTCAAGATGAGAAACCACCCAAGTAATGTGAATAGGGCAATCACCAGGTTAAAGTCATGACAGGGACAACTGCCGCTCTAGTGTACTGATCATTTGTATATAAACACACTAATCATCTTTTTAAAATTCCCAAATGTATAAATTCAATAGATATAAGATGTCCAGTAATCATAGGTGAATTTAGTCATTGGGAAGAACCTCATGAACCAAGCAGAGCAGGGTTGGAAATATCTATAATAAAAAGGAGCATATAATATCTTTACTAGATTGAACTGTGATTATTAATAACTCAGTAATAGTTCATACCTCATATTGATAAAATGTTAGTAATTTTAACAAGGGACTTCCTGTAATATACTTTGTTGTTCAGTCACTAAGTTATGTCCAACTCTTTGTGACCCCATGAACTGCAGCACACCAGGCTTCCCTGTCTTTCACTATCTCCTAGAGTTTGCTCAGGTTCATATCCACTGAGTCAGTGATACTATCTGGCCTTCTCATTTTCTGCTGTTCCCTTCTCCTTTTGCCTTCAATCTACTGGCATCAGGGTTTTTTCCAATGAACTGATTCTTCCCATCAAGTGGCCAAAGTATTGGAGCTTCAAGTTTAGCATCTGTCCTTCCAGTGAATATTCAGGGTTGATTTCCTTTAAGATTGACTAGTTTGATCTCCTTGCAGTCCAAGGGACTCTCAAGAGTCTTCTCCAGCACCACAGTTCAAAAGCATCAATTCTTGGATGCTCAACCTTCTTTATGGTCCAACTCTCACATCCATACATGATACTGGGAAAACCATAGCTTTGACTATATAGACTTTTGTTGGAAACTGATATCTGTTTTTCAATATGCTATTTAGGTTTGGTCATAGCTTTTCTTCCAAGAAGCAAGCCTCTTTTAATTTCATTGGTGCAGTCACCATCCATAGTGATTCTGGAGCCCAAGAAAATAAAATCTGTCATTGTTACCACTCCCGCCTCCCATATTTGCCATGACGTGTTGAGACCAGATGCCATGATCTTAGTTTTTTTAATGTTGAGTTTTAAGGCACTTTTTTCACTCTCCTCTTTTGTCCCCCTCAAGAGGCTCTTTAGTTTCTCTTCACTTTCTGCTATTAGAGTGGTATCATCTGCATATCTGAGGTTTTTGATACTTCTCCTGACAATCTTGATTCTAGCTTGTGATTCATCCAGTCCAGCATTTTGCATGATGTTCTCTGCATGGAAGTTAAATAAGCAGGGTGACAATATATAGTCTTGACATATTCCTTTCCCAGTTTTGAACCAATCCGCTGTTCTACATTCAATTCTAATTTCTTGCTTCTTGACCTGCAGACAGGTTTCTCAGGAGACAGGTAAGGTGATCTGGTATTCCCATCTCTTTAAGAATTTTCCAGTTTGTTGTGATCCACACAGTCAAAGGCTTTAGTGTAGTCAATGAAGCAGAAGTAGATGTTTTTCTGGAATTCCCTTGCTTTCTCTATGATCCAAGGCAATTTGATCTCTGGCTCCTCTGCGTTTTCTAAAATGTCTTAATGAACTGGACAGCCATGGTGGTGTGCTCACTCAGCTAGAGCCAGACATCCTGAAGTGTGAAGTCTAGTGGGCTTTAGGAAGCATTAGTATGAACAAAGCCAGTGGAGGTGATGGAATTCCAGCTGATCTATTTACAATTCTAAAAGATAATGCTCTTAAAGTGCTGCACTTAATATGTGAGCAAATTTGGAAAACTCAGCAGTGACCACAGGAACTGGAAAAGGTCGGTTTGCATTCCAATCCCCCCAAAAAGGATATTGCCAAAGAAATTTCAAACTACTGTCCAGTTGTACTCATTTGACATGCTAGTAAGGTTATGTTCAAAATCCTTTAAGCTAGGCTTCAGCAGTGTGTGAACTGCTACTTCCATATAATTTTCCATAACTTCTATATAATTTTTATGATCATGAGAAACATTGTGGGGAATGGTCATCAGCAGGAGAAAAAGTACAATAGGCAGAAATCTCAATACATTTCTTAAGAATAATTTGATTGCTCAAGAAAGGAAAAATATCCTCATCTGTTAAGTAGAAAACAATGGAAATGACTTTTCTAAAAGATAAACAGGAACTTGAAGTTGTGTCATCTGTTGTTATAAAAATAACTTCTTACTTGGGGATCCTGATATAGGTTAATAAGAAAATCTCAACATTTTAAATGCATAAAAAAGGATGAAAGAATATTACAGAGAGTCAAGCATATGTTACAGTTTCTCTGTACCTCTGATCCCTGCACTGAAATATAATGACTTTAAATTAAGGGATGTAACCTTAAGTAAGAATGGATCCTGGTCTTCATAGCGGTGGCTGTTAGGATTCAGGCTTGAACTATATTGTCCATTTGGTTTTTTGAAGCAAAAAAATGGATTCATTTAATAGTCTGATACTCTCTATTAGGAAAACTTGGCACACGCCATTTGTAGTACCTAAATAGCCACTGAGTTCTTAACTGACTCTACGTCTTGTTAATTTTAGAACTCAAGTGCCAGCCATACAAATACCAAGTTAACAGGAGCTAAGATATCTACTCACGAGCTAAGAGAACTACTCAGGTTTTTCACCTTTTCCAGCTGTTGTCTTCTACTAGACTTTTTGGAGTTTTCCTTGTGATTCAAAGGTCAAGCGAGGATTTGAGGAAAGTGTATATCCTGGGTTGGAAATTCCTGGGCTCTGGTGCCTTCCATTTTAGGATTTCCCCCTTCAATTTATAGCTCATGTGTTCTCTGACAAGTCAACCTGATGAAATAGCAGGCTTCTGCTTGAATTATTCTTCCCCTGTGCCGTATGAAGTGGGAAGTGCCTTTGGGGAAAAGGCAAATAAATATGGATCTGATGCAGTGGCCATTTATTCTTTCAAAAGTTGAAATATTCCATGCCGCTGCCTGCCTTTGGACATTCTAAAGTGCCTTCAACTTGGTTTATATATTATTTTATAATAATTATTTGTAGAAGAGTTAGCCTTATATAAGCTATTTATCTTTATCACATTCTGAACTCATTTTTTCTCCAATGGCATCTCTCCATAGCCTTCCAGCTTTAAAAGTTCCTTTGGATTTGAATCCAGATGAATTTTTGTTCCCTATCATGGTTAGCTTCATCTTTTTGCTGTGATTTCAAAAAGATTTTCTCTTTATACTCAAGTAAACTGATTTGGTATCTCTTGGCATGTACTGCCACATACCAGTTCGTTCATTCCTCCAGTATTTATCACCTATTAGTGCCAGCTCTTAAAAAGATTTTCAGGGCTACAGCAGTGAGCAAAACAATAAATCTGTATTAGTATTATAATAGGAGACCTATTTTATAGTTAGAAGAGAGAAAACGAAACAAAAAAGTTTAAATGATCTTAGAAATAATAAGGTACAAGGGTTATAAGTGCTATGGGGGAAAACAAAGTGGAGAAGGATATTTTAGAATATATTTTAGTGGTGGTTTTTTTTTACTTTCTTTCTTACTATCACTATCACTTTATAAATATACCATAACTGATAATAATTCAAAGTAGCATACAAGTTCCCTCCTTATGTTTATCTAGAAGAATCACAATTTATCAGTGGCATTAAATATATCACTTACTTCTGTGGTGTTGGGATTTTTCTGGAGGTTTTTTTTTTTTAGTAATATAATATCCTTCCACAAAAATTCTCCCATGACTTTTAGGAAAGTTAACATTTCATATTTTATATTCTTCAGTCTATGCATGAATATTCATCAGTTTTTCTTCAAGAAAATCCCCATGCTTGAATCTGCATTTTTTTACTGTGCTAAAAAAATTTCAGCCTTTTTAGAAAAACAAGTAAGGTGGTTTTGTTTACTTACAGTGAAACAAAGTGGAATTTAAAACCAAGTAGAAACAACTCCTTCCAGAGTTACCAGGACTCCACTGATGCATGAACTCTATTGGTCAGATAGCATGCTGAAAGAATGCCATGAAGAAATTTTTCTTGGCTTTGAAATAGACTACACGTTTACACATGTGTGTATATATGCATGTGTGTGTGATATTAGCACATTTCCCAACAATTTGGCTTTCTTTTTGCTTTATGTTAAAAGTTAGTACTGATATATACATGAAATATCAGAGAATCAAAATTAATTCTACATAGTGACAAGGAAGATTATCTTATTCTTAGTGATGAACAGTATATTAATTGCTGTAGTTTTCATGTTTTAGTCTTAAATTAGCCTCTCCTTCTATCTGCCTCATATAATCCCTTGTCAACAATTCTTCATTTTAAAATAAGTTTTAAAATAGAGAAAGGTTAAACTAGAGAGAGGTTCCCTTGAATTCAAGTATTGTATCTGGGACTCCTGTGTAGGCTGCTGATCGCTCCCTTGCTGATCCTTCATCTACCTATCCTTCTCTTGCATTTTCCCTGCCTCCTCCTCCTTTTGCCTTTTCTATCTCTGGACAAAGAAAAGTCAAAGTTCTGTCACCTTTCACTGACTCTCAGGCTGCGTCCACATTATACTAGAAACAGCTCAGTCAATTCAGCTGAACATCTGGTCAATTCAGTCACACCATGAGTTTAAAAGATGTCTGTTCTAAATCTATTGATTGGTTACAGAAGATGAAGTTGTAAAAGTGATAACATGGAATAGATATAAACAGTCTGACTCAGTCTGAGCTTGAGCCAGGTAGGAGCACAGACCTGTTAGACAGACCAGTGAGCCCAGTTCCAGTCTCCCATTCATTGTCCTGTTTCAGTGTTTCTGATTCACCTCTGCCACAATGCCCTGAAGCTGAGGGGAACTCTGCAACCCTATTCTTTTCATTTATTCATCTCAGTTTCAAAAAGTGATGGGTGAAGATAAGAATGCAGGGTCTTCTGAACTTCAGAATCCCAGTATTATGGAACAATAAGGCAGGAGTAGAAGCTGGTGTTTAACCTATCCATTTCCAAAGTTTGGTCAGTGAATTTCTAGCGTTTTCCTGGAGTTGTCTCAGAGTCTAATAGGTTTGTGTGCATGTTCAAGGTGGGTGGGAGTAGGAGGTGGGAAGTGTGACTTTAAGGATGCTTAATAGACTGTATTTTCTACCCCTCCTGGGGGCACAAAGGCCCACTCCCATACACATATAGAAACATGGACCCATTTCATGCACTGGTTCCGGTTTTATCAGTTTTATCTAGCATAGTTCCATAAGGGATTATTTTTTAGAACATTTCTTCTAAGAAACTGTTTTAGCCCCAGTGATGTAGTTCAGATCTGTCATTTTACAGACAGAGGTAGTCACAGGGCTGTGACTGTCCCAGGGTAATGCTGCTATTTAAAGTTCATTCTATACCTTCCAACACTGAAGAAAAGCTTGCTCATTCAGTAATTGAACTGAATCATAAGAACTTTCTGGGGCACAGACCTCTATATAAATAAGAAAACTAAAGAAAAGACAAAGTTGTTCATTTAAGGAATGTGCTCACTGCAGAGGCAGAAATTGCTCTCGTTACCTGTTCAGCTTCCATCACATACTCACTTCATTAGGTCTAAATACTCACTCATCCATGCATTACAAAAAGTTAATCATGTATATAACATGCATCTACTATTGAAGTCATGAATATGAGAGAAAAAATAATATAATCTCTACCTTTATAAAGCTTACATTTTACTGATAAACTGATACATAAAATTATCTGTATATGTACTTGAAGGCATACATGTTTTTAATTTGAGCAATAATAAAAAATAGCCACTATTTTTTGAAAGTTAGCTTTTTTGTATCAAGCTATGTAAGATGTATAAGATATGCATACTTATTCTATAAGATAGTTAATATTTCCATTTTACAGGCACTTAGAGGGTCGTGTGCACGTGTGCTAGTCTGCAGTTGTGTCCGACTCTCGGTGACCCCATGGACTATAGCCTGACAGGTTTCTGTGCCCATGAGCTTTCCCAGTCCAGAATACTGGAGTATCGCCCTCCTCCAGGGGATTTACCTGACATAGGGATCGAACCTGTGTCTCTTATGACTCCTGCATTGGCAGGTGGGTTCTTTACCCCTAGCACCACTTGGGAAACCCCACTAAATAATATATCTAAGGCTTTACCACCAACTAAATGCTTAATCTTGGAGTGAAATTCAGATTGGTCCATTTCTAAACTCTTAGCTAGGTGTAAGGGACTTTCTGTCTATAAGAATCACCAACAAAAGTTTTATAAGGAGAACACTTTGGTTTTGAATCGACGCATTGGGGAAGGTAAGGGGAAAGCATAAATGGATGCAGCGTTATGTCTAGGTTTGAACATTTAAAAAGGCAATAGGAATGTTAGAGAAGTAACATTTTACCTATTCCATATTTTTACCAACAAATTATGCCTTAAAAAGTGAAGTTCTGAATAATAATCAAATGTCTTTCAAATGGGCCAAAGTATGTAACATATGTAAACCTATAATGAACCAATGAGGCAACCCTGGAATTTCAGCTTCTGGAAATTAAATACTAATGGCACAACTTTGCTCCACAAAAGTATTAAATCCTCTTGAAGTGCTCCACACATTTGCAAACTATAGCTAAAGCATGGCTCTTTGAACACATTAACACTTTTATTTTCTTTTGCTGTCAGCTCTTGGTGTTCAGTATTAACAGCAAACAATTACAGATGATTAGTTAAGCCTGTATCTCCAGGCACCTAAAATAACGCCTATGTCTATAAAGGGAATGACTCTATAAGCAACTAAGTCACTGCTAAGTCACTTCAGTCGTGTCCGACCCTGTGCAACCCCATAGACGGCAGCCCACCAGGCTCCCCTGTCCCTGGGATTCTCCAGGCAAGAACACTGGAGTGGGTTGCCATTTCCTTCTCCAATGTATGAAAGTCAAAAGCGAAAGTGAAGTCGTTCAGTCGTGTCCAACCCTTGGCGACCCCATGGACTGCAGCCTACCAGGCTCCTCCATCCATGGGATTTTCCAGGCAAGAGTACTGGAGTGGGGTGCCAATGCCTTCTTCACTATAAGCAACTAGTAAGAAAAAAATAATTTCAAGGACTGATGAGAAGATTTTCCTGATTCCTTTTTTTAAAACACCATGATTTGAAAACAACTGAATCTAACATTAAGATGACATTAATCTAGCCTCTAAATTTTGCTTTCGTAAGTATATGAGTCCACATTTCATATAGCCTTAATATGTTTACTATGATAATTGGTACAATTTATGTCTTATACATTTTTGTTCATATGAAATAATATTTTTTATTATCGGTGGTATGATATTTAAATAGATCTCAGTTATATAGATGGTAATGTTTATTTTATCAAATTAATATATTATTGATTATAGACAAATTATTATTTTATATATTCCTTAAAAAAAGGCACTGCTGGTTCAGCTATAATTCTGTATCTCTTAACATTTTATATTATCCTTAAAAAATATTTTGAATATATTTAGACATGAATTTTTAAGCATGTATCACTCATGCCCATATGAAGAGAAAAATATAAGCAAAATAATTTGCTTCACCTTTCACTTTCATTTATTGGAGAAGGAAATGGCAACCCACTCCAGTGTTCTTGCTTGGAGAATCCCAGGGACGGGGGAGCCTGGTGGGCTGCCATCTGTGAGGTTGCACAGAGTCAAACACAACTAAAGCGACTTAGCAGCAGCAGCAGAGTCTAGTTTTTGGCTGTTACCTCCAAGTACACAAAACTGTGTGGAAGCATGAGTGCAATGCCTTCAGATCATGTCCTCAGTGCATATGGGAAACACACAGAATAAAATAGGTCCATAGCATACGTATCACAGTTCACAATGGAAACATGCAGAAAAAGCTTTTCCCCCAACTCCCAAAGCAGGTACACTTGGCCCTTCATACTCACAGGTTACACATCCATAGATTCAACCAACCATGGAACAAAAACAAAACCAGAAAGTTCCCAAAAGCAAAATTACAATTTTCTGTGTGCTGGCAACTATTTATGTAGCATTTTCATTGCATTATGTATCATAAGTAACCTAGAGATGATTTTGCAGCTAGATGAAAAGTTATAAATGATGTACTAGAGGCATAGGTTAACTCTATTATGCATCTAATAAAGTTCTAAATTGTGGGCCTTAGAGTATGTATCTGAAACCAAATATGTGCATTTGAACAAATGAAGGATTTTGTTAAAATCAAATTCTGATTTGGTAGATCTGGGATAAGGACTGAGATTCTGCATTTCTGGTAAGTTCTCTGGTGTCCCCCAAACTGCTGGTCTGCAAGCTACACTATATATATGGAGCAAGGCTGTAACTAGAGCATTCTCTTCCCCTTCCTGGATTTGAAACCTCTAGTCTTCTCTATATGTTCAACTCTTCTGGTCAAGTTTTCTGTTTTGTTATGAATTGAACTGTGTCCCCTCCAAAAGAGGTGTTGCTGACCTAGCTGTCAGGAGCTGTGAGTGTGACAGTATAGGGAAATAGGCTCCTTACAGATGTAATCAAGTTAAGACGAGGTCATTAGGATGCACCTCAACTGACACAACTGGTGCCCTTATGAGAAGAGGGAATTTGAACATAAAAACTCAAAGGGAGACCACCATGTGAAAACTGAGGTAGAGACTGGAATCATGTGTCTACAAAACATGGAGTGCCAAAGATTACTGGATGTCCCTAGAAGCTGAGAGAGAGGCATGGGGCAAAGTCTCAGGGTTCTAAGATGGAACCAACCCAACTGACACCATTGTTTTGGACTTCTAGCTTTCAGAACTGTGTGACAAATTTCTGTGGTTTTAAGCCTGAAATACTTTGTTACGAAAGACCTAGGATGTATGCTGTAATGTCATATTGCTATGATATTTAGCGTAAAACTTACCCATGAGAGAATGGAAGGAGACGGATGAATTTTCTTTTTTACTTTTCTTTGTAAATAGTGAAGGGATTTAAAATGATTCATATCTTATCACCCACAACAATTTTTTTTTTAATCAGTGAATCATTGTTTACCTAGAATGTCAAGAATGTTTAACTTCATCATGAAAGTTAAGCATGAGAAGTCTTTATGGGGATTTTTTTTCTGACATAACAATTTACTTAGTTTGTTTTCTACCCAACTACCCTCTTTGCACTGATAATAGTGGAATGACCTAAAACTGCCCCATGGACTACAAAACTGCTGATATAGTTATGCTTCTAAGAAATTAGGCCTTAATTTTTCTGATACACAACTTATAAAGATATTGAGTATATTTTTTCCCCTTTTTGGTAGTGAATCAAACAGACATCAGTTCTCTGAAACTCTTTATTCTTGTTCTATTCCTGCTGTTTCCTGGCACTTTCACACAAGTATAGCTGTGTAGGCAAAGAAGGATGAAATAATTTTTCTTCTCTCAGTTGCATGGAAAACAATTATTGTCCTTTTCTCTATAGAAATGGGGACATTTGGTGGAATTAAATAAGGAATCCAAGGTAATATAGCATTGAGAACATTTTTGTCTTTAATATCCAAATAACCATCCTAGAGGGAGCATGATAACACATTTTCATAATTTAAATACAAGTGATTAATTGCAGCAGTGAAAGTGATATTTGTTGTTCCTATTGTTTTGGAAAAGTGCCTATCATTAAATACTTTATCTAATTGAACACATAAGCACTGGTAAAAGACATCATTTTATTTCAAGTGGCACTTTGCAGCTAGGAAAAAAAAAAAGAGGAAAAATAATAAACTGTGCCTGTGGGAATAGATTATGCCAAGGAAGAACAAGAGACTAAATTCAACTTAATTTATGGATGTTGGGTTCTTTCTATTGATCTTTGGTGAATATATTTAACTTAAAGCATTTTGCCCTGGATTTTCCTATAATAATGAATGGTGGCATAAGCACGGCACCTGAATCGGTTTAGCTTGTGAGGTAGATGCTGCACAGCACCGGTTCAGGATGGAGGCACTCTTCCTTTCAGGCACTGGGAATCTTGGTTGCTCAGGGCTTTCAGCTGAGTCCTTCTGATGATGTTGATGCATCCAAGGCCACACCTGCTCTCAGGAGGGTTGGAGAGGCAGCCTCTATCCTGTGACTGGTCAATGTAGGGCATCAAGGCCCAAACTCTCTGCCTCAAAGTAAGACAACCCTGAATCCACAGCTCCCTGTGGGGATGGTCCAAGACCTTGGTTGTAATTGGACCACAGTTTACCGTGTATCCTGTGTTCTTCACTCACTAAATGATGTTGACCCTAGGAATGCTTCTGGCAAAAATCTCAGAATCTCAGTGTGTTTTTCAGGTAACCAAGTTTCAACCACTTGTAAATTAAACCAACATGATATAAATAGTCAAGGATACTGAGTAGTGATAGTGAATACTGGTACTGGTAGTGATACTAAATACTGATAGTGAAGGACTCTGATACTTGATTTAATATGTATGTTAGATAAAATAATGATCTCCCCAAAGATGTCTATGTGCTGATCCCTGAAACCTGTGAATATGTTGCCTTCCATGTCAAAGGGACTTTGGAGATGTGATTATCATTAGGATCTCCAAATAGGTAAATTATACTGGATTATCCACACAAGTCCAATATAATGTCAAGGGGCTTTGAAGTGGAGAAAGGAGGCAGAAGAAATCAGAGAAAGATATGTGACAATGGAAACAAAGTCAGAATGATAAATACGAGAAGGTCTCAAACCACTGCTGCTGGCTTTTAAGATAGAGAAAGGGAGCCACAAGCCAAGGAATGCAGGGCAGCCTCTAGAAACTGAGAAGTCAGAGCCTACAGCCTCTAGAAAGAAATGCAGCTGACACTTTGATTTTAGGAGTTCTATCCCAAAGAACTGTAGAGTAATATGTTTCTGTTGTTTGAAGCCAGGAAGTCTGTGGTCTTTTGTTAGAACAGCAATAGCAAATTCCACAGTATATTTCCTATGCATGTTAAGTTGTGTAAACTATAAAATTAGCATCATTATTTCATGGTCACTAACACTGGATAAAATGGCCTGCCTGGGGAACTGAACTTGCTCTGTGTCCATTCTTCCCTGCCTGCTCCATTTTAGTGATCACACTTTATCCTCAACCTTAAATGTTTAAAGTGTGATTTATAGCCAGCAGGATCATACCTGGCTTTGTCTTGATAATGAACCACAAATTCAAACACAGTGGTGTTCAAATGAGAGTGTTACAGTCTTTGTAGTTTTCTGGACCTGGGTTCAAATCCCAGCACTGTGATTTATTGGCTTAGTGGCCACAGTCAGTTGTCCAGCTTCTCTGAGCCACCTTTCCTCATTTATAAAATTGGAGGGGTGTGTGTGTATTATGGAGTTCTTATGAGTGTTAAATTACATGTTCTTACACATTGGTGCAAAACAGGAACTTAATAAACATTAGTTATTTATATTATTACAACATGGTTCAATGATTTATTCATTCAAGAAATATTTCTTGAGTTCTTACTGTGTGCTAAGATTTGTTTTCCCAAATTGCTGTATGATCACATAGAGATAGAACTGAAATTTGTCTTCAACATTTAAGAAGCCTAGGTAACAGGTACCTGTTACTGTATCCACAACTACCATGTATTTAACATTTAATAAATGAATTAATTCATTAAGAAATGGCTTGGACAATTTTTATTCAGTGTGAACTGACCATGTTACCCAGTGGATTATAAAAATACCTTGCACCAGCCCCAAATATGTAAAACACACAGAGAGCAACTAAAGAAGACAGCATTTTCCCAAGAGTGCTTGGGGAAAAAATGTGATTGTAGTAGACTTCATTGAAAATGCAGGAGAAAACTCTAGAACATTTGAGGTTATGACCTAATATGTATTTTTACCCTTAGGTTATTTGACTAGAACAGCTTATGCACATTCAGTGTTTCATTAAAAGGCACATTCCTGCTCAGAGACATAACAGATATATTTGCAGTAAAAGAATTTTATTTATTTTCATATTACAAACTCTGCCAGAACCACATGGAAAAAGACCAAAGGATTTATTACCTTTAAAATCCATTCATCTAGTTTTGAAAGATTTTCTCAAAATACCACTTGAAATGATGTTGTTACTTCAGGTCTTACTGAAGTGCCTATAATTAAAGTCATCAAAGAAACAATTATCAAAATATAAGACAAAGAAAAGTATAATGATATAAGTTCAATAAATTGTATGCAAAGAAATGCCTTTTATTAATGCAGATTATTAAAAAAAGGAATTTGCAGAAACTATTTTGTGAAATGTAGAGTCATTATAGGAGTGAATTTACGTTTAGTGTTTGATTATAAATAACCTTTAAACATTCTTTTTTTTTTTTTAATTTACAAAGAAAGGACCCAGCAAAATCAAACATGTAAGAGTAAAGAAATAGTAGAAAATATTTTCCTTAGTTGGCTTGTGTTACGATAAAGTCTCTATTCTCAGTGGAGAATACTACCATTAATAGATGCAAACAGAGTTAACATAATTCTTTAGGTATTTCAGCAGATTCCAAAACCAATTCCACAGTATTATACTGTTAAGGCCAATGTAAATTATTTATAAAATTACAAAGAGAAGTGACACAGCCTTCAAAATATGCTAGCTAGACTTCTCATTTTATAGAAAAGGAAGTTGAAGTCTGAACTGATATACTACAATCCAAATGATGAGTCATCCCAAATTAGAAAACCCAGTGTTTAGTTCCGGGCCCTTGTTTTTTATTGCTAATGTGTTGTCCAAATTCATCACCACCTTACTTAACAGGCTTTGTTCAAAATGCCTTCTGACTACTTTCCAATATCCAGTCCACATTCAAGTGAGATTTGCTTCTAAAGTTTCCTGGGAATGTGACTCAAGATTTTGAAAGTAATTCTAAGTAAAAGTAACAAAATGTTTCCAAGGCAAGTCAGCACTGTCTAGAGCAACACTATCCAATAAAAATATTTTCTAATAGATACATTGAAAAAGTAAAAAGAAACAGATGAATAAATTTTAGTAATCCATTGTGTGTAACTCAATATATCAAACATAATTATTTCATGTAATAACTGGTAAAAAACTAACAATATTTTATAGTCTTGTATTCATACTCAGTCTTCAAAATCAGTGTGGATTTTACCTCTATAGCATGTATCCATTTGGACTAGACTTATTTCAAGTGTTCAGTAGATAATTGTGCCATGTGGCTCCCATATTGGACAACATGGATCTAGAGTGATAACCATTTAAATTCTGCATTAAAATTAAACTACTTCAGTCTAATTATAAGCATGAATAACTTTGAATAAATAAAACAACTGGCAATTTTTATTCCCTAAATATTAGAAATCACTCTATATTCTGGACTTCATATTGCATGTATATTGAATTTCTTGTGTTTCTTCTCTTTTGCTTGTATTTATCTCTCTTCTTTTGTGCCATGTCTGGGAGAATTCCTCTAACTTCTCTTTTAATTCATTGGCTTAATTTTCCATAGTATCTAATAAATTCTTCAAGGTATCTATTGCATATTTAAGTTTGACAATTTGTTGTTGTTGTTGTTGTTTGACTGAGACACTGTTTCTTGAGCTCAGATGTTTCTCTGATAGATTTATAGGGTAAATTAACACTTCAATCTTCCTGATACTATAAAATGTTCATTATTAGTTTTCCCTTCTTTGAACTTATTTCATTTTATTACTTAGGATACATTTCCCTTCTTTAATACTGTGTAGTCTTTGTATAATAAATATTTAATTGGCTATTTGTTTCACAGTGCTGTGGCAAAAATATGGAGTACATGTGTGGAGGTCATCAGAGTGGCAACATATCTCTGGCATGAACAATATATAAATTGTTAGCCTTTCTCAAAGGCTGAACATCTTTAGAGTAAAACATGATATTAGAACTCTACATAGTGCAAGGTCTTTGTTATAAAGAAGACTGTAATCAAACCCAGTGAAAACTAGGCTGATTCTGTTGTCGGGTGTGTACATTCTTGTCAGTGTGCCCAAGGACAGAAAATAACAGCCCCAACGTTGCAAAAGCATGTTGTATGTTTTGTACCTTCGTATTAATAAATGTGGTATATTTGGCCTAAATTTTTATTTTAACAGACCACCTGGTAAACCAGATAACCAGATGCTGTGCAGTGAACACTAAACTGTGATCTCTGAAGGTCACTGGTTGATGAACAGCCAACTGGATCAGGTCAGTTTAAAATGATTGGTTTGGTCTTTTTGCCCACTGCTTTGTGAATCCTTATGAAGGAAAGTCTGCAATTTTGTTACCATCATGTAAGTACCTATTAGATGTTATGTGGTTTTCTGTTAAGAATAGTTCTTATCAAAAGGGAAAAAAGAAAGTTTCTCTTTTCTTTTGTTTTATTTGGTGGTTTATATTACTTGTGTGGTGTGGAGAGGAAATATCTAGTTAGGACTAGATACTAACTAACTAACCAGGTACTAATTCTAAGAAGCAGGCTGGGGAGTCTCACAATCTCTGTTTGGCTTGCCTAACTATGCTGGAGGTGTGCCTGAGGCAGATGGCTATTCCTCTTCCAGGACTGGTTGAATCGCCACAGCCTAGATATGGTCACGGTTGTCTGTCTCCACCACATCCTGCAATAGTTGCTCACTGTTTCTGCTTTTCCCTGTTTTCTCCTACCTGTCATGGGGTCCTCTCCATGTAGCAGTGACTGCCCAGTGTTCCACAACATTATGAACCAGACACAGACAAGTAAACTCTAAGGGTTTTCATTGACCAGATGGTAAATTTCCATTCCATGAGGGAAAGGCAAGAAAAGAATTTTAAAGCCTTGATATTACAAAATACTTCCTGGTGTCAATTCAGCGCTGATTCTTCCTATCATATTGCGATCCAACAAGATTCCATTAAATAAGGTCAGAGGTGTATAAATGTCCTGTAATCTGGTTCCTCTGCAGTCTCCATCCTTGGACCACAAGTACAGCATTATATTTGAGATGACCTTGGATTACATTGATCCCATAGATCCCAGGGGATGTGTTCCTGCAGAAAGTCATAAATGAAACATCTGTAACACCATTCCTGCTACCTTCAGAGGTGTAACTGAGATGGCAGAAATACTCTAAAATATTTACTAGCTTCCAATAAGCAAAAGTCATTAAACAAATGTTTGTCCATTCACAGAAAATATTCATCTTAAAAACATGTTGGCAAATTAGATCAGTCCTTTGCCAAAAAAAAAGCACAAGGGATTTAAATTTTGTACTTGAATTTGCATGTTTGCTAATTCATACCAATTATAAGTGTAAGCATCCTATAATCAATACTTTATCTTCATTATTTTAGCCTTCAAAGTTTTAACTAATAGTCTTCTACATTTTCAAATATGATGGTTGTTCTTTTATTTTGTATTTATATAAAAAATGTAAAGGAATTTAGAAAGGAGGAATGTTTAGTGTTAAATGGAATTAAAATCTTAAGTTGAAAAAAATGCTAAAGAGCACTCACAATTCTTGACTTTTTCATCAGCTCCAATTTCAAATATTGGTTGTATGATAACTTTACTCTTCCCTTTCTCTGCCTTGAAAGAAAGGCAGGAAATATTTTAATATAATGAAGTCTTGTATTCTCTCTTTCAATTGATTATCAGAAAATGCACAGTTTCATTGTATGCCCAACATGCAGAATTCTTTCAAGGTGTTGGTGTTTTTCTTCAGGCATGCATTTAATAATATGAAAGCTACTTGATTACTAAAGACTCAACTCAGAAAAGAAACTGATTTCATCTTCTCAGATCTGTGGTTTCATTTGTAAAATGCTAAAAATTTGTATTCCCTATGCATGAAAAATAGCCTGACACATAATCTTTTATTTACTCAACACAGAGTTTCCTATTTTGAATCTGTGGATTCTAATAGGATCAAGTTGTTTTCCCTTGTGATGATCTTTTAATGAGGATGCTATGTAATTGGAGGAGTAATTGATTCAAAAGAAATGGGAGTCTCTGAAAATATGCTAAAAAGAACTCCTGAAACTATTTACCTAAATGACTCCAAGATTATACTTTATATTCTAAATGAAGATAAAAACAAAACATGATGCTATTTTTTGCTCAAAATATTTTAAAGCATTGTATTTGAGGCTCAGTGAAAGAAGAGCTGGTTGAAAGCTGTTTGTAGGATTGCAGCAACAGAAGCATAAGCGTAGAGTTCAGGTAGAATGAACAGGGATGTCAAAAAAAGGCTTCTGTCAGAAGGAAAATTCTCAACCCTGATAGTTCTCACTTTCAATTATAGTACAGATCGAGTATCAAGAAAAGGCCGCAATGAAATTCAAGTGCTATACTCAGCTGACAGCTATTCTTGTGTTGCTTTTTCTTGTAGCAAATTCGTCCTTCCAGGAGCTATCTGTCGTGTAAAAAGTCTTCCATTTACGCATGTTGATTTTCCCTCTTTGCAGTGTGTTATTATATGTGACCAACTAATTTTTTCCTTGAGTCTGTTTTGTATGACAAAGTAGGATTCTGGACATTCAAAATTAAATGGCTTGCTGTTTGTTCCATTTCCTATAACTTCCAAACAAGCTTGAAATATGAGAAATACAGGTAAGACTATCTGAAGGATGATGAACCTTAATAGATCATCATCTGTTAAGATGCAGAAATAGGTCAGCAAATACCATTAATACTCCACTCTACTAAACCAAAGGAAAAGCCATTAAGATAAAGCTCAGCAGAAGGTGAATATTTCCCTTTCAATTTAAGTATGTAATTATTCTATAACTGTAGGTATTTAAACTATATGCTATTATTTCATTTGCAGTTATATATGCCAGTGTACTAAAACTCAGTGATAAAGGAACTTAATTTTTTTTTAATTAAAAAAGTTTGTCTTCTCTTTGGCTGCGTGGGGTCTTCATTGCTGCATGCCGGCTTCCCCTAGTTGCAGTGGGCTGGGGCTGCTCTTTGTTGCACTGTGCTGGCTTCTTATTGCAGCAACTTCTCTTGATTGCAGAGCATGAGCTCTAGAGTGTGCAGGCCTCAGCAGTTGTGGTGCATGGGCTTAGTTGCTCCACAGCATGTAAAATCTTCCCAGACCAGGAATTGAACCCATGTCCACTCCATTGGCAGGCAGATTCTTAACCACTGGGTCACGAGGGAAGTCCCAAGGTACTTTATTGAAAAGTTTCTTATCTCTAATTTTCAGGCAAGGGGACAAAACTAAAAGAAACAAATTAACCCAAGAATTTTTTTTTTTTAATATAGGCATTTGTAAGTGTAGTAAAACTTTACATTTTCCCTTCAACAACACATGAGACTGACTACATAAAAATATAGCATGATGACACTAAGTCCTTGATTAGTTAATAAAAGTTAACTATGCTTAATATTGGAGAAGGCAATGGCACCTCACTCCAGTACTCTTGCCTGGAAAATCTCATGGACGGAGGAACCTGGTAGGCTGCAGTCCATGGGGTCGCTAAGAGTTGGACATGACTGAGTGACTTCACTTTCACTTTTCACTTTCATGCATTGGAGAAAGACATGGCAACCCACTCCAGTGTTCTTGCCTGGAGAATCCCAGGGACAGGGGACCCTGGTGGGCTGCTATCTATGGGGTCGCACGGAGTCGGACACGACTGAAGTGACTTAGCAGCAGCAGCATGCTTAATATTTATTCCCTGTTACTATGACAATAAAGCAATAAAATAGCTGATAGAGATCCAACCAGTCCATCCTAAAGGAGATCAGTCCTGGGTGTTCACTGGAAGGACTGATGTTGAAGCTGAAACTCCAATTCTTTGGCCACCTGATGCAAAGAGCTGACTCATTTGAAAAGACCCTGATGCTGGGAAAGTGAGGACAGGAGGAGAAGGGGACGACAGAGGATGAGATGATTCGATGGTATCACCAACTCAATGGACATGAGTTTGGGTAAACTCTGGGAGTTGATGATGGACAGGGAGGCCTAGCGTACTGCAGTTCATGGGGTCGTAAAGAGTCAGACACGACTGAGTGACTGAACTGAACTGAATTTTAGTCAGAAGGTTTAAAACCAAAGAATAGCACAGAATTTATCAACAAAATTAAACTAAGCATGCTATTCAATTGAGGTTTAAAATGGTACTGGGCATTGAGATTTATTTTATTATCTCTTAAGGTTATTTTCATTGAATTACATGAAGTTAACTATGTATTTCAGAATATGAATTTTTTCAGACAGAATTATGTAAAGGGTAAACACATGGGCTCATAACTGATGAGTATAATGAAATATTTTTCTCTTGACCTTTTCTATTTTATCTAGTTTCACCATCTATTTGAGGAAAAGCTCCTAAAAAGCCATTTAATAAATAATAGAGTATCCCTTTCCGAAATGCACAGTCCTAAGGATTTAGAATGTGGTACTGAGGATTAGAAAGAATCTACTTAGGAGGGAAATTATACAGCAATTAAAGCACTCTACCACTACAAATTCTATGTGGGGTTTTAAAAAGGGATTCTATTTAATTCCTTAAATACTGCAGTATTGAAACTTGGAGTATGATGTTACCAAAGAGATTATATTATTAAAAAGATTGGTAAAACCCAGTTACCAGTATGAGAGAATGACACTAATGTTTTAAAGGATAACCAGATTATTCAATATTATTAAAGTCAATAGTAAACAGAATAGAAAGTAAGCAAAGGAATGCATTTATCTTGTACAACTGGAAAAATATCTTTATAGTTTGAATTCCCAAGTTATGGAATTTACACACATATAAACACATATCCTTTTTATTAACTCGTTCACAGAGACTAGTTCAATATATTTGAAAATTAACACTAGTTATACTGTCAATAACTCAGCTCTATAAATTTTAATCCTAGCATAAGGAGGAATCATTACCAGGGAAAAATAATATTTTAAAATAAATTTCTTGTATTTTCAATGTTTAATAAGCCTTTTGATGGAATTTGGATTCTTCAGTTATTTAGCTTATTCAGATAAACCAAAACATCTTTAAAAGACTAAATTATTTAAGTCTAAGAGCCAACCTAAGCAAATTTTGACCTTTCATATCTTAAACTTACTGTTCTTGATGTTGTTCAGTTGCTAAGTCATCTCTGACTCTTTACAATCCCATAAACTGCTGCAGGCCAGGTTTCCTTGTCCTTCACTATTTCCCAGAGTATGCTCAAACTCATGTCCATTGAGCTGGTGATGCCATCCAACAATCTCATCCTCTGTAATCCCCTTCTTTCCCTGCCTGCAATCTTTCCCAGCATCAGGGTGTTTTCCAGAGAGTCAGCTCTTCATAGCAGGTGGCCAAAGTATTGGAGCTTCAGCATCAGTCCTTCCAATGAATATTCAGGGTTGATTTCCTTTAGGATTGAGTGGTTGGATATCTCCTTGCTGTCCGAGGGACTCTCAAGAGTCTTCTCTAGCAGCACAACCCAAAGCATCAATTCTTTGGCACTCAGCTTTGTTTGGTCCAAATCTCACATCTATACATGACTACTGGAAAAACCATAGCTTTGACTATATGGATCCTTGTTGACAAAGTGATGTCTCTGCTTTTTAGTACACTATCTAAGTTTGTCATAGGTTTTCTTCCAAGGAGCAAGTGTCTTTTAATTTTATGGCTGCAGTTGCTGTCTACAGTGATTTTTGAGAACCAAGAAAATAAAATCTGTCACTATTTCCACTTTTCCTTGTTTATTTGCATGAAGTGATGGGACTGGATGCCATGATCTTCATATTTTTTCTTTAATGTTGAATTTTAAACCAGCTATTTTACTCTTTTCTTTTACTCTCATCAAGAGATTCTTTAGTTCCTCTTCAGTTTCTGCCGTTAGAGTGATATCATCTACATATCTGATAACTCTCCTGGCAATACTGATTCCACCTGGTGCTTCATCCAGCCTGGCATTTCGCATGATATACTCTGCATATAAGTTAAATAAGTAGGGTGACAATATACACCCATGACGTACTCCTTTCTCAATTTTGAACCAGTCTGTTGTTCCACGTATAGTGCTAACTGTAGCTTCTTGACCTGCACACAGGTTTCTCAGGAGGCAGGTCAGGTGGTCTGGTATTCCCATCTCTTTCAGAATTTTCCACACTTTATTGTGATCCACACAGCATAGTCATTAGCATAATCAATGAAGAAGACATAGATGTTTTTCTGGAATTCTCTTGCTTTCTGTATGACCCAGTGGGTTTTAGAAATTTGATCTCTGGTTCCTCTGCCTTTTCTAGTTCCAGCTTGTACATTTGGAAGGTCTCAGTTCATGTACTGTTGAACCCTAGCTGAAGGATTTTGAGCATTACCTTGAGCATGTAAAATGAAGTGAAGTGAAAGTTGTTCAGTCATGTCCGACTGTTTGAGACCGCATAGACTATACAGTCCATGGAATTCTCCAGGCCAGAATACTGGAGTGGGTAGCCTTTCCCCAGGGGATCTTCCCAACCCAGGGATCGAGCTCAGGTCTCCGGCATTGCAGGCGGATTCTTTACCAGCTGAGCCACAAGGGAAGTCCTGAAAATGTGAAGCGAGTGCAGTTGTAAGATAGTTTGACCATTTGGCGGCATTGCTTTTCTTTGGGATTGGAATGACAACTTACCTTTTCCAGTTCTGTGCCACTGCTGTGTGTGTGTGCTGTGTTTAGTTGCTCAGTTGTGTCCAGCTCTTTGCAGAGCCCATGGACTCCAGCCCGCCAGGCTCCTCTGTCCTTGGCGATTCTCCACGCAAGAAAACTGGAGTGGGTTACCATGCTCTCCTCCAGGGGACCTTCCCAACCCAGGGATCGAACCCAGGTCTCCTGCATTGCAGGAGGATTTTTTACCATCTGAGCCTCCAGGGAAGCCCAAGTTTTCTAAATTTGCTGCCATATTGAGAACAACACTTTAGCAGCAGCATCTTTTAGGATTTAAAATACATGAGCTAGAATTCCATCACCGTCACTAGCTTTGATCATAGTAATGCTCCCCAAGACCCACTTGACTTCACACTCCAAGATGTCTGATTCTAGGTGAGTGACATCATCATCATGGTTATCTGCATCATTAAGACCTTTTTTGTACAGTTGTTCTATGTATTCTTGCCATGTCTTCTTAATCTCTTCTGCTCCTAAGGTCCTTGCCATTTCTGTCATTTATAGTGCCCCTCTTTGTATGATATATTCCCTGGGTATCTCCAATTTCCTTGAGGAAATCTCTAGTCTTTCCCATTTTATTGTTTTCTTCTGTTTCATTGCATTGTTCACTTAAGATGGCTTTCTTATCTCTCTGTGCTATTCTTTGGAACAGCATCATTGTCAACAAAAGAGTCCCGAAATGCAGTGCTTAGATGCAATCTCAAAAATGACAGAGTGATCTCTGTTCGTTTTCAAGGCAAACCATCCAATATTATGGTAGTCCAAGTCTATGCCTCGACCAGTAATGCTGAAGAAGCTGAGGCTGAACGCTTCTATGAAGACCTACAAACTGTCTAGAACTAGCACCCCAAAAAATGTCCTTTTCATTATAGGGGACTGGAATGCAAAAGTAGGAAGTCAAGAAACACCGGGAGTCACAGGCAATTTGGCCTTGGAGTTCAGACTGAAGCAGGGCAAAGATTAACAGAGTTTTATCAAGAGAATGCACTAGTCATAGCAAACACCCTCTTCCAACAACACAAGAGAAGACTCTACACATGGGCATCACCAGATGGCCAACACCGAAATCAGATTGATTATATTCTTTGCAGCCAAAGATGGAGAAGCTTTATACAGACTGTGGCTCAGATCATGAACTCCTTATTGCCAAATTCAGACTTAAACTGAAGAAAGTAGGGAAAATCACTATACCATTCAGGTATGACCTAAATCATATCCCTTATGATTATACACTGGAAGTGAGAAATAGATTTAAGGGACTAGACCTGATAGACAGAGTGCCTGATAAACTATGGATGGAGGTTCCTGACATTGTACAGGTGACAGGGAGCAAGAACATACCCAAGAAAAAGAAAGAAAGCAAAATGGTTGTCTGAGGAGGCCTTACAAATAGCTGTGAAAAAAAGAGAAGTGAAAAGCAAAGGAGAAAAGCAAAGATATACCCATTTGAATGCAGAGTTCCAAAGAACAGCAAGGAGACATAAGAAAGCCTTCCTCAGTGATCAGTGCAAAGAAATAGAGGAAAACAGTAGGATGGGAAAGACGAGAGATCTCTTCAAGAAAATTAGAGATACCAAGGGAATATTTCATGAAGAGGTGGGCTCAATAAGGGACAGAAATGGTATGCACCTAACAGAAGCAAAATATATTAAGAAGAGGTGGCAAGAATATACAGAAGAACTATACAAAAAAGATCTTCATGACCCAGATAATCATGATGGTGTGTTCACTCACCTAGAGCCACACATCCTGGAATGTGAAGTCAAGTGGGCCTTAGGAAGTATCATTATGAACAAAGCTATTGGAGACGGTGGAATTCCAGTTGAGCTATTTCAAATCCTGTAAGATGATGCTGTGAAAGTGCTGCACTCAATATGCCAGCAAATCTGGAAAACTCAGCAGTGGCCACAGGACTGGAAAAGGTCAGTTTTCATTCCAATCCCAAAGAAAGGCAATGCCAAAGAATGCTCAAACTACCACATAATTGCACTCATCTCACATGCTAGTAAAGTAATGCTCAAAATTCTCCAAGCCAGGCTTCAGCAATATGTGAACCGTGAACTTCCAGATGTAAAAGCAGAGGAACCAGAGATCAAATTGCCAACATCCACTGGATCATCAAGAAAGCAAGAGTTCCAGAAAAACATCTATTTCTGCTTTATTGACTATGCCAAAGACTTTGACTGTGTGGATCACAATAAACTGTGGAAAATTCTGAAAGAGATGGGAATACCAGACCACCTGACCTCCTCTTGGGAAACCTGTATGCAGGTCAGAAAGCAACAGTTAGAACTGGACATGGAACAACAGACTGGTTCCAAATAGGAAAAGGAGTGTGTCAAGGCTATATATTGTCGCCCTGCTTATTTAACTTCTATGCAGAGTACATCATGAGAAACGCTGGGCTGGAAGAAGCAAAAGCTGGAATCAAGATTGCCAGGAAAAATATCATTCACCTCAGATATGCA
The DNA here is from genome assembly GCF_023091745.1 of Budorcas taxicolor. Classification (NCBI taxonomy): domain Eukaryota; kingdom Metazoa; phylum Chordata; class Mammalia; order Artiodactyla; family Bovidae; genus Budorcas; species Budorcas taxicolor. Next base: position 30,527,600 of record NC_068913.1, on the reverse strand, counting down.
GATGACACCACCCTTATGGCAGAAAGTGAAGAAGAACTAAAAAACCTCTTGCTGAAAGTGAAAGAGGAGAGTGAAAAAGTTGGCTTAAAGCTCAACATTCAGAAAACTAAGATCATGGCATCCGGCCCCATAACTTCATGGCAAATACACGGTGAAACAGTGGAAATAGTGGCTGACTTTATTTTGGGGGGCTCCAAAATCACTGCAGATGGTGACTGCAGCCATGAAATTAAAAGACACTTACTCCTTTGAAGAAAAGTTATGACCAACCTGGACAACATATTAAAAAGCAGAGATATTACTTTGCCAACAAAGGTCCGTCTAGTCAAGGCTATAGTTTTTCCATTAGTCATGTATCGATGTGAGAGTTGGATTATAAAGAAAGTTGAGTGCCGAAGAATTGATGCTTTTGACCTGTGGTGTTGGAGAAGACTCTTGAGAGTCCCTTGGACTGCAAGGAGATCCGACCAGTTCATCCTAAAGGAGATCAGTCCTGGGTGCTCATTGGAGGGACTGATGTTGAAGCTGAAACTCCAACACGTTGCCTACCTGATGCAAAGAGCTGACTCATTTGAAAAGACCCTGATGCTGGGAAAGATTGAGGACAGGAGGAGAAGGGGATGACAGAGGATGAGATGGTGGATGGCATTACCAACTCAATGGAGATGAGTTTGAGCAACTTCTGGGAGTTGGTGATGGATAGGGAGGCCTGTCATGCTGTGGTCCTTAGGATCATGAAGAGTTGGACACGACTGAGCGACTGAACTGAACTGACGTACATTCAAATGGGTATATCTTTCTGTTTCTCCTATGCCTTTCACGTCTTTTTTTTTTTTTTTTTTTTCCTTTCACGTCTTTTATTTTCCCAGATATTTGTAAGGTGTCTTCAGATAAACACTCTGCCTTCATGCATGTCTATTTTCAGGGATGCTTTTGGTCCTCTCCTCCTGTACAGTGTTATGAAGCTCTGTCCGTAATGTTTCAGGCACTGTGTCTTCCAGATCTAATCCCTTGAATCTATTTATCACCCCCAGTGTAAAATCATAAGGGATTTGACATAGGTCATACCTGGATGGTCTGGTGTTTTTTCCTACTTTCTTATATTTAAGCCTGAGTTTTGTAATAAGGGGTTCATGTTCTGAGCTTCAGTCAGCTCCAGGTCTTGTTTTTGCTACTGTACAGAGACTCTCCATTTTCAGCTACAAAGAATATAATCAATCTGATTTTGGTATTGACCAATCTGGTGATCTCCATGTGTAGAGCTGTCTCTTGTGTTGTAGGAAGATGGCATTTGTTATGACCAGTGTGTTCTCTTGAGACAACTGTCAGCCTTTACCCTGCTTCAGTTTGTACTCCAAGGCCAAACTTGTCTGTTACTCCAGGTGTCTCTTGACTTCCTACTTTAGCATTCCAATCCCCTATGTTGAAAAGGACATTTTGGGGCAGATTTAGTTCTAGAAGTTCTCGTAGATCTTCACAGAACCATTCAACTTCAGCTTCTTCAGCATTAGTAGTTGGGGCATGGACTTGGATTACTGTGATGCTGAATGCTTTGCCTTGAATACGAACTGAGATCAGTCTGTTGTTTTTGAGATTGCACCCAAGTACTGATTTTTGGATTTGTTATATCAGACTTATTTATAGAAAATAAGCAACATAATTGAAAATTAGGACATTATAAGGAGAACAAAACTGTATTTAGTCTAGTGAAGCAACTTATCAAAAAAATTAACATGCAAAGCATTTTTATTGTAAAATTTTCAAATAATACAAAGCTTAATGTTCCAATAAGGAGCACACTCAATTAAACTTGTTTATAATTTCTTATCTTATAGTTTCCACTGGAAAATCATCTCTATAATTATAGGCTTGTTCTTTCATTAGATGTAAATATACAATATATATGCATGTATCTTCAATATGCCACTTGGGAAAAAAAGAGTGCTTTGGCTCTTTGAAATAGTAGGGTTTTGTTTGTTTGTTTGTTTGTTTTTAAATCAGAAATTCCAACATCTGAGAGGGATTTAAGTCTGCTTTGTTGTTACATGCCATAGATTTGGAAAAGTTTCTGACAAGAGTGTAGATATCAAAGAACCTGGCTACTAATTTTCATTTCTGTACTGACAGATGTAAGGATAAAAGTTGAGTCACGTTTGTCAAGTAACATAGATCCTCTTTTGATTTTCCTTTTCTTCAGTCCATTAGCTTGGTAATAGGTGCTTTAAAAATACATATTGACATTTTTTAAAGGGTACAAAGACTATCACTCTTATTAATCTTGAGGAATAACACAATCTAAAAAGGGGGACAGGGGCATCCTATTTCAACCAAGCACATGGTGATGATACCTTTGTAAGAGCAGAAGACATTACTGACCTCAGCCTGGTTTGTATTTGAGAATATTCTGTATATTCCTTATGACACCTCAATTCAATTAAAAAAAAAAAACACTGCTCTAGGGAGGTATATTGCTATACCAGAATGTATATTTCAGCTACAAAGAATATAATCAATCTGATTTTGGTATTGATCATCTGGTGATGTGTTTTTTTACCCAGTTCCATTATTGCAATTTACTTCTGTCTTTGACTTCAGTACTATTGATGAGGTTAGGAATACTTGGCTTATCTTCCATATTTTCATACTGTCAGATGACTCTCAAGTCATTATAGCTATCTCTGCTGCTGCTGCTGCTAAGTTGCTTCAGTCGTGTCCAACTCTGTGCGACCCCATAGACGGCGGCCCACCAGGCTCCGCCGTCCCTGGGATTCTCCAGGCAAGAGCACTGGAGTGGGTTGCCATTTCCTTCTCCAGTGCATGAAGGTGAAAAGAGAAAGGGAAGTCACTCAGTCGTGTCTGACTCTTCACGACCCCATGGACCCAGCCTACCAGGCTCCTCCATCCATGGGATTCCCCAGGCAAGAGTACTGGAGTGGGTTGCCATTGCCTTCTCCATAGCTATTTCTACTTTTCCTTTTAAATCGAATTGATTTTCTGTTGGATATTTGTACACCTGACCAATATTAATTATCTATTCCTTAATACCAACAGTGTGCCATGTTCAGTATATCCAAAAGTAAATGCATTAACTCTTCCTCTACCCAGCTGTATCCCACACCTGATATTCTTTGACTATAATTTTTCTTATTGGTTACAAGGTATTTGTAAAGAAAGTAATTGTCCTTCTAACACCTATTTTTCCTCCTTGTTTGGTCACTGAACACTAAATACAGTCAGAATGGCAAAGTGTTCAGACAAAGTACACTTCCCAGCCATCCCTGAAGCTAGGTGTGGCCATGTACTAAGTTCTGGCCAAAGAGATAAATGTGGAAATTGTTAGGTGAGTGTTCTACGGGCCTCTTAAAAGCGAGAGGAAAAGCTGTGCTGTGCTCATTCTGGCTCTTTCACTTTCTGCTCCTTGCTTAAAATATGGAAATTGTACTTGAGCTCCAGCATCCATGTTGGACAATGCAAATTGTAATGAAGCAAAACAGAGAGTGGAGAGGGAGACGGAAGGAGCCTGGGTCTCTGTGAGCACGGCACAGCTACCGTCCAGGCCGAGAGCACTTTCTTCACACTTGGCCCAAGGCGGAGAGAAATAAATTGTTACTTACTTTAACCACAGTTATTTCTGGTCTCTGTTACTAGCAGGAGAAAGTAATTCCTTATTAACACAGTACGCAGAGTTCCCAGAAGTTTTTCTAGAATTTGTCTCCTTTGTAATCCACTCCAACAGCCAATTAGTCACCGAGTCCTGTCAGTTTAATTTCTTAAATTTATTTCAAATTTTCTGCTTTTTCTACATCCCCACTTTTATTACTTTGCTTCAAACACTTGTCATCTGACACCACAGCATTGCAGCGGACTCCAGCTCATCTTCTTTCAGCCTCACTTCCCTAGGATATATTATCCCAACTGCTGCCAGAAATGATGATCTGATCATAATCCTCTCTGCCCCCCTTCAGGTTCACATACCTTCAGTGACTAATTTCCAACCAGGTAATTTTTTTAGTGTGCCAAAAAAGTATGAATGCCTTGTCTGTAGTCTTACACTCTGGAAATACTGAAACATTGCCAGTTCCCTGAATACCCACCTCTTCAATTTCTTGTCAGTGTTACTTATTCTCTAAATGCCTTTTGTTAGGCTGTTGGTTACAAAACTCTTATTCATCAATTTAAAACATATTTGAGATTCTCTTTGAAGATGTCATGCCTCCCTGACCTGTTAAACACAGTCTTCACTCTGTAAAATTATACACAATTCTGCATATTGTTGCATATCACATTGTAGCATTATTATTTTTAGATGCCTGTTTCATTTACAAGACTTATGGACAATCTAAGGATAGATGGGGTGTATTGCTCATTTTCATACTTGGTACCTCCCATTTCTGTCTTAGTGTCTGGGGAATAGTTGTACCAGCCACCCAGGAAGTATTTGAGGAATTTGAATTGTATTGTTAGTTGAGAGACCTTCAGGAGTTGATGTCTTCATGGGTCATCCTAATAGAAGCCAAAATCGTTCAGGATTATTATCTACATTAAATGACCATCGGGATTATCTCATGCTAAGCTACTGTCATGGTTGGCTACTCAAAAAAGCAAGGGTCTTTGAAAGTTAGAAGTAAAACAGATAGTGGTGTAATGATATCAAGATCATTTTGCTACTGTGAATGACAGCTAGCAACTTTGCAAAGAAATAGAGCAGGTTTATCATGGGTTAATAATTTACTAAAATTCTTATCTATCAGGCTTCATTGAAGAGAATTTATCACAAGGTCTTGTTTTCATAGGTTTATTTCTTCTTCATATCATTTGGTTGTGGTTATCTCATCATTGAGAACCACCATTTCTTTTCTTTGAAATGAAAGAAATTTAGCTACTCTTAATATACTTAAATGTCTCACATGTTTAGAAAATACTTAAAACAAGCTTTACTGTTCTGAAACAGTTGCAGTTCCCTTATCAGACACATTTTTTAAAATTACTCTAAGGGGAATAAGTTTATTAGATAAAATCTTTGGCACTCAATCTTCAGGATTTAGTGGTTAGTAGGAAAGCAATGATTTTCTAATAAAGCTGTACTTATTAGAATTAGATATTTGATTTCCCCCATTCTGATCTATGATAATCACTATCACAGTGGCCCAATTTTGAGAGCAGCCCATTATTTCCACAATGCTATTGGTGTCCTCTCTGTATGGTAAATCAGGAAATCAAAAAATTTAATTTGGAATTTTACTCAACAAATAACCTTGCTGACTGATCTACTCATTACACTGCGCTTGCATAAATACTGTTGTGAGTGAACTCTGAGGTAAGTAAAGTCAAATCAAACATTATTTCTTAGACTCTCAAAGACTCCGGGCTATATACTTTTTATTGTAAATAAAATATATTTTTCCAAAATCTGTAGAGATACATGTCTTACATTTGTGGTAGAATGTTTTTTTCCCTTGTGCTTCAGTGTCAAGTTTAATAGCACTAAAATTACTGGTAGAGAAAAAAAAATTAGTCTTACTCCCAGAAGAAAATGAAATTTAAGCAAATAGGTAGGAGGATTATTTAATATTTTGTGATATTTGAACTTGCTTTGTAACCATATGTCATGGCAGTTTTCCTGGCTGAATTTTCAGCGACTTTCCCAGGGTCATAGAGCAAGTAAGTGTTGGAAATGGGGTTCACTTCAAGGTGAGCTAGTCCTGGCGTCTCCACATTAACTACTTTTTGCTGTGATGGCTCCAGTGGCCATTACATTGGTATTTAACAAAGCATGTTCAATTCAAAATGATTCAAAAGAATCTACTGAGCCCCAACTATGATCTAGGCCCAAGATGCCTAAATCTGTGGTGGTGGTGGTTTGGTCACTAAATCGTGTCCGACTCTTGTGACCCCACGGACTGTAGCCTGCCAGGCTCCTCAGTCTACAGGATTCTCCAGGCAAGAATACTGGAGTGAGCTGCTGTTTCCTAACTCTGTAGAGCTCATATTTAAATAGGGAGAAACAACAGACTGTTAACTTAATTAATAGGTAATCTACTCTTTTAGAAGACTGTAAGCACATATGGAAGAAAAACAGAAAACAAAATGAACAAGTAGATGTAAGGGAGACATTTTAATATTTGGGAATGGATTATTTTTTATGTGTTTCTTATTTGTTAACCTGTATCCTTTTTGAATGTGTTCCCTAATGGTTCAGCAGGTGAAGAATCCACCAGCGATTCAGGAGACACAGGTGATGCAGGTTTGATCCCTAGGCTGGGAAGAACCCTTGAAGTAGGAAATGACAACCCACTCCATTCTTGCCTGCAAAATTCCATGAATAGAGGAGCCTGGTAGGCTACAGTCCATGGGGTCACAAAGAGTCAGGCATGACTGAGCGACCAAGCACAGCAGCACAGTAACCTCTCTGAGTAACAACTTTATCAAGCAGACAACAGTACTTATGTACAGTCTACATAGATAACAGAAAATGAAGTCTTACAGTCCTCACTGATTTCTGAAGTTACTCATGTTAGCATCTTTTCTCCAACCCCATTCAGTGGGGTTATGCCATATATTGTATCTAATTAGATTTTTTAAGTCACAGCCTGCATTCCATCCTGTAATCTGATTTCCTAAGCCATTATTATTACAAAAAATTTTTTTACACCAAGGTATACTTTTTGTGCTAAAAAGTTCTATGAGTTTTGACAAATGGATAATGCCATGTAGCCATCACTACAGTATCATACAATATACATTTGCCCCACAGCTATGGGCAGGCTTCCTGCTGGAATCCAGAATGCAGTCAGCAGGACCCAACCACATCCCTTTAATGCATGGGCTCTTCTTCTGTCTTAAGCCTGTCAGCTTTCAGACTGCAACTTATACCATTGCTTTTCCTAGTTTCAGGTCTTTGGACTCAGAGTTGAGCTAAACTTTAATTTTCTTTAGCTTGCCCACTGCAGAACTGGGGATATATCAGCTTTCATAACTGTTTGAACCAATTCTACCTTCTGTTGTACATTCTCCTAAATATATATATATATACACACACATATTACCTATTAATATACTACTTTTATCTGGAGAACCCTAACTGCTAATACAATAGCTTGTTTATTTTTGGATTTATAGTGTATGGATGTACCTACTTGTTTATCCATTCATTTATTAAAAAATAATCCATGGTTGCTTCTAGCTTTAAGCCATTATGAATAAAGGTGCTGTAAACATTTATGTGTAGCTTTTCATGTGAACAGAAGTTTTCAACTCATTTGACTAAATACCTAGGAGCATATTTGCTGAATTGCATGTTAAGACTTTGTTTAACTTCCTAGGAGGTTTTCTTCTGAAGAGGCCATATAGTTTTTCATTCCCACAAGCAATGGATCAACTCTCTGCAACCTCACAGCATGTGGTATCAATTGCATACATTTAACCATTCCAGTAGTTGTGTGATGGTGTCTCATTGTTGTTTTGACTTCAGTTCAGTTCAGTCACTCAGTCATTTCCAACTCTTTGTGACCCCATGGACCGCAGCATGCCAGGCCTCCCTGTCCATCACCAACTCCCGGAGTTCACTCAGACTCATGTCCATCGAGTCAGTGATGCCATCAAGCCATCTCATCCTCTGTCGTCCCCTTTTCCTCCTGCCCCCAATCCCTCCCAGCATCAGAGTCTTTTCCAATGAGTCAACTCTTCACATGAGGTGGCCAAAGTACTGGAGTTTCAGCTTCAACATCAGTCCTACCAATGAACACTCATGATTGATCTCCCTTAGGATGGACTGGTTGGATCTCCTTGCAGTCCAAGGGACTCTCAAGAGTCTTCTCTAACATCACAGTTCAAAATCATCAATTCTTCGGCACTTGGCTTTCTTTTATAGTCCAACTCTCACATCCATTTATGACTAATGGAAAAACCATAGCCTTGACGAGATGGACCTTTGTTGACAAAGTAATGTCTCTGCTTTTGAATGTGCTGTCCAGGTTGGTCATAACTCTCCTTCCAAGGAACAAGAGTCTTTTAATTTCATGGCTGCAGTCACCATCTGCAGTGATTTTGGAGACCCAAAAATAAAGTCTGACACTGTTTCCACTGTTTCCCCATCTATTTGCCATGAAGTGATGGGACCAGATGCAATGATCTTCATTTTCTGAATGTTGAGCTTTAAGCCAACTTTTTCGCTCTCCTCTTTCACTTTCATCAAGAGGCTTTTTAGTTCCTCTTCACTTTCTGCCATAAGGGTGGCGTCATCTGCATATCTGAGGTTATTGATATTTCTCCTGGCAATCTTGATTCCAGCTTGTGTTTCTTCCAGTCCAGCGTTTCTCATGATGTACTCTGCATAGAAGTTAAATAAGCAGGGTGACAATATACAGCCTTGACGTAATCCTTTTCCTGTTTGGAACCAGTCTGTTCCATGTCCAGTTCTAACTGTTGCTTCCTGACCTGCATACAGATTTCTCAAGAGGCAGGTCAGGTGGTCTGGTATTCCCATCTCTTTCAGAATTTTCCACAGTTTATTGTGATCCACACAGTCAAAGGCTTTGTCATAGTCAATAAAGCAGAAATAGATGTTTTTCTGGAACTCTCTTGCTTTTTCCATGATCCAGCAGATGTTGGCGATTTGATCTCTGGTTCCTCTGCCTTTTCGAAAACCAACTTGAACATCTGGAAGTTCACGGTTCATATATTACTGAAGCCTGGCTTGGAGAATTTTGAGCATTACTTTACTAACGTGTGAGATGAGTGCAATTGTGTGGTAGTTTGAACATTCTTTGGCATTCCCTTTCTTTGGGATTGGAATGAAAACTGACCTTTTCCAGTCCTGTGGCCACTGCTGAGTTTTTCAAATTTGCTGGCATATTGACTGCAGCACTTTCCCAGCACCATCTTTTAGAATTTGAAATAGCTCAACTGAAGTTCCATCATCTCCACTAGCTTTGTTCATAGTGATGCTTCCTAAGGCCCACTTGACTTCATATTCCAGGATGTCTGGCTCTAGGTGAGTGATCACACCTTCGTAATTATCTGGATTGTGAAGATCTTTTTTGTACAGTTCTTCTGTGTATTCTTGCCACCTCTTCTTAATATCTTCTGCTTCTGTTAGGTCCATACAATTTCTGTCCTTTATTGAGCCCATCTTTGCATTAACTATTCCCTTGGTATCTCTAATTTTCTTGAAGAGATCTCTAGTCTTTCCCATTCTATTGTTTTCCTCTATTTCTTTGCCTTGATCAGTGAAGAAGGCTTTCTTATCTCTCCTTGCAAATACAAATCATATTGAGTAATTTTTTCATATACCTATTTGGTATCTTTCCATATTCTTTGGTGGGATCTTTTCCTTGTTTCTTTATTGCTGAATTTTGAGTTTTTTTATATATTTTGAATACATATAACATGTAAATATATGTCATGTTACACATTCAGGCTTCTGTCTTTGGGTGTTTTCACAACATATTTTTAAATGGTTAACTTCCCAGTTTCCAGGATTGTAATAATTTGGAACAGCCAAGAAGAAACAGTACTGAGATCTCAATGGACTTGTTGACAATAACTTTATGGGAGTAATTTTTTCCAAGGAGGCGAGTTCTGGTCCAAGGCCCAAATAATGCAGCTGCTTATCCCCTGGTGGTTTGTTCAACATTTCTACAATGTTATTATTCCCCATTTACATAGGAAACAGTAATTCCATGTCAAACAAGTCAGGCATCACAGTAGGGGAAGGACGTGCTCCATTGGTCCTATAGGAGGAGAAAAGGCTTTTTCTGCTGATTCAGAATCGTGGTCTGTTTAGGTGACTGATGATACATAGAGAAGCCATTTATATATTGTAACAGTGAAAACTGTGACAATGGGTCAGGAATGCATCATCTTAAATACTTTAGTGGGAAAATCATACAGCCTCAGAGTCCCACTTTAAGCCTCAAATAAATTTTAATCTTTTCCTGTTCTCAAGAAATAACTGAGATATGAAGTCTTTAGGGAGCCTCACGCAATTTCGCAGAGGAAAATCATTAGAGACGTAATAGTCTCAGTATGTACGGTTATGTGTTATCACTTAGGGATGAAGCTTAGACCTCTTACCATCTGAAACAGAGGCAGTCACTCTTCCTCCTCAACTCCCTTCAAGCTTTTACATCTAGAGTATTAGAAACAAGGTGGGATGCAAAGAGTCTTTGCTCAGTATCTATTTAGCCTTATCCTGTAGAACTCATGAGGTGATTTCCATATTCCCACTGCCCCATCTGAGAAAGTAAGAACTTTGCTACTCAGGAGTTAGGGAACCTGCCAAATAGCTAGAAACTAGGTAGTTCATATTCACCCCATATTTCTGGCCTTTTCCCTATGAAGTGCAAGCCAAATCCATGATGCTAGCCACTGCCATTGTTTAGAAACAGACATACAACTAAAGCCTCATGGACGTAGTAACACCTTCATCTGTGGTTTATGTTTCTCTTTTTGAGGGGTGGCATAGGGGAGAGGCTCTCTGCTTTATTAAAACAGCTATAAAAGAACTTCATTCATTAATTAGATGTTTTCTGTCTTATCATCTAATTATTAAGCTCACCAGGACAAAAAATAATACATGAGAAATTACTGCCTTAACCAGAAACTGCTGCAAGGAACATAGTATTATGAACTATGTCTTTAAAAAAATGGAAAATCAATCCATATAAACAATTAGAATGCCAGAAACTAAACTGACAACCTAGAATCCTCAGTAATATGCCCCAAAATGCTAGCCATATCTTGATGAGCTACATGTGATTCCATAGTCAGCATGCTCATGGTATGAGTTTTCCCCAAGTGCCTATACCCAGTCATTCAAGGGTGTAAGCTTGAATTCTTGGGCATTTTTTTTTCCCTGAGATATGGCTGCTGTCCCATGAAGATTTCAATTTATCTTGCCCATCCTATGAACACCATTTACAAGCTCTTCTTAAATTAGATATTAACAAAGTCTCCTTAGCATAGCAGAACTGTTGTGCTGAACAGAAAGAAGAGAATGCAGATATATGGAACTCAGAAACTAATTTTCAGACTTGCCAATCAGGACTCCAGCTCCCAGAAGAGTAGTGACTGTCTCCACACCTGATATCATTAAACATCATATTGTCGCCTGTGCCAAAATGGAACCTGAGCTGAACTTGGATGTTCAAGCTTTCGCAAGTTGCTGCAAAAGTAAATTTTGTTCTCTTAAGTTTATACCACTATCTTTACATATAAGGAGTGAATGAACACTGCCTGTTGGCACCACTTAACTGATAAGACTTTTAATTCAGTTAGAAGAGGTGGTTTCTACCATTCTCTTTAATAAATAAAGTCTTTAATAAAATGAAAATTAAATAATCTTCTTATGTATTTGATCACAGTAGATGTGAAAAATTCTAACTAAACAGCACCTCCAAGGAGTTGGGCAGGAATATTGTTCTTGATGTGTATTTTAAGTTTGCTGACTACACTTGCCTGGAGAAAAAGAAAAGAATGTATAAATAAATTAGTGTTTACTTTCCAGTTTCCCTCCTACATTCTCTGTAAGACAGTGTTTCCAATCAGGAAAAAAAATTACTTCCTTCAGGGAAGTATCAGAATCTTGCAGGGAAGTAAGTATAGCCTGTTTGATAAAGTACACTCAAATTAAACTATTATAAATTTGGAAAAAATAATTCTTGCTCTTTTAAGTGAAACAGATAGTAATACTCAACAAAACAAGCCCTATGCCCTTCACAAGGGAATACATCAAAATCTCCTGGGAGAAAAACATGATTTTTTAACATATTACAATAATAATATACAACCAAAGCTTAAAAGAGTTTAAAGTAATTTTACTGCAAAGTGTGACTGTTTTTAAATAGCACTCTCTTTTAAATAGACATATCACATTTTACATGTTTTCAAGGGCTTTCAAAGTTTTCAAAGGACTATGACCTAAATGTTACCATTTCAGTGTTGCTCAAAGCATTTGGAAACTTTTTTTCTGGAAAAGTCTAATGCGAGATAAGAAAATTCATCTCTTTGCTTCATAGCCATATATACCTATAGTCCATTTTTGTAAAACTTTGCAGTCATTGATTTGTCCCCACAGCATTCTCTGCTTACCAAATCATCTTTTTTTTAAAATATAGAAGTTAATTAAGAACTTGATAAGCCTATGAAATGCAAACCACTGTGCCCTAACCTGAGAAATTCCTATTCATCTTCCCTGCTGGCTCAGATGGTAAAGAATCTGCCTGCAATGCAGGAGACCTGTGTTTGATCCCTTGGTTAGGAAGATCCCCTGGAGAAGGGAATGGCAACCCATTCCAGTATTCTTGCCTGGAGAATTCCGTGGACAGGGGAGCCTGGTAGGCTACAGTCTAAGGTGTTGCAACGAGTTGGATGTGACTGAGTGACTATCACTAACCTGAGAAATTCCTATTCATCAAGGTATTTTAGATGATTCTCAGGCAATTTATGGAAAACTTTGGTAATTATTCCATTAATGGGTAGAAATCTGCTTCCATTAAGGAAAGCTAGATGGGCATGCCAAAGGCTCTGAAGACTTTTCCAAAGAAACTCCCAAATGGTTTTGAGCACTGACACCATTCCAATAAGTGCATATGGTCCTCCTTGTTAACAACCTTCAAAGCCAACATTTGCCTGGATCTGTGAATGGTTAAACGGAGAAGGCAATGGCACCCCACTCCAGTACTCTTGCCTGGAAAATCCCACGGATGGAGGAGGCTGGGTAGGCTGCGGTCCATGGGGTCGCTGGGAGTCAGACACAACTGAGCGACTTCACTTTCACTTTTCACTTTCATGCACTGGAGAAGGAAATGGCAACCCACTCCAGTGTTCTTGCCTGGAGAATCCCAGAGACGGGGGAGCCTGGTGGGCTGCCATCTGTGGGGTCGCACAGAGTCGGACACGACTGAAGTGACTTAGCAGACTTAGCATGAATGGTTAGAAGTTTATCTTTCTAAAAAAATCCACAGTGTAGTCATTTATGTTACAGACTATGGTATGCTACTTCTTGCTAGCTTGCTAGTTGCCTGTTTCCTCTTTGCCAGAAAACTTCTAGACCTAGCTGGTAATCCCACACAGACTGCTGTTCTCTATGATTTTTGCTACCTGCCCTCTGCCTGGCCTTCTTCTTTAGCTCCACAGATGGATTACCTTTACCCCAGCTTCCCCTATCCCTGCCTTCTTATTTGGAGTTTCCAGAACTATGAGCAATGACCACCGTCCATTGACTAATAAGCAGGGGAGCAACTAGATAGTAGCTACTGAGTATACACCATCTTCCTCAGAATACCATGTTGACTGGAGGTGGAAAAAGAGAAAGTAGCTCTAATGATTTTTATATTTTAAGCACCTGCATGAGATGTAGAATAACTTTGACAATAAGGGTCATAAAACCCTGAGTGTTGAATAGGTTTCTCCAGAAGTCTCTAGGGTAAAACATGAAATTTTGCTGGATGTCATAGAGAGAAGTTAAGAGTTAGGTTTTCTTATTTCCTTTTACCAACTGGGAATGATTCAGTTGCTTATCAATAAAAGTGAAACATCGTTGGATTCCTTAGAGTGAGAGTTAGGATCAGGGAAAGAGAGGAAATGAGGAATGTGGTTGCTTAACTCCAGACTTTATCAGACATCCCCACTGATCTTCAAGATTAAAAACAGTATAGTGCATGCTCCAAGATATAAACAGTGCTGCATTCAAATTGGAAAAAGACTATACTTTCTAACGTACGTTTTTAGGGCATGTAATTTATCATTTATTATTTGAATTATAATACCACTGAGTTCAACAAAGTCGTAATCTGAAATTGATTTTTTAAATTCATCCCTCTGAAGAATATTGTCAATTACCTCTAAAAATATCTGTGCATTTTGTTTACACAGAAAATTTATTTATTTCTAGATGTGTTTTATAATATCAACTTTTGTATATTAGAGGACTTCCCTTGTGGCTCAGATGGTAAAGAATCTGCCTGCAATGCAGGAGACTCAGGTTCGATCCTTGAGTTGGGAAGATCTGGAGAGGGGAATGGCTAGAGAATTCCAGGGACAGAGGAGTCCATGGGATTGCAAAGAGTCAGATATGACTGAGTAGCTTCACTTTCACTTTGTATTTTAAAAAGTTAATAGCTTATTTTTTCCCTTAGTTTAAAAATAAGGTTTTTATATTTCATAGAGTTTTATAGCTAATATATCTTGATATATTTCTAGCATCTATGGTGCTAATTAATATATCCCTGATAACAGTTTTGATACTAATATTTATAGTGTTATAGGGCCACCTTCAGAGCATTCACTCTTAATTAGGAATCTAAGACTCTAAAAAATCACTCTTAATTAGGGATTTAACACTCTAAAAACCAGGTTTCGATTAAAGTAACTTAGACACAGCACACTGTTTATTCTGAAGTATTTTTAAAATAAATCAATATGTAAATAACAACCCTAAGAACATCAATTAATTAAATATAAATTGTAGAACAAGAGCTATTTGATATTTTAAAATTTAAGTGTCACAAGAGGCATCTTCAGATTATTATCAGATAATTAACTGAATATTATTATTTAGATTTTGATGTATGATTATCAGCTTTAGCTCAGTTATAAGGAGTTTATTCTACTTCAAGAGGATAAATGGACAAAAATGTTTATAAAATTGAAATTATAAAACAGCTAAAAATAAAGTGATATCTCTAGTTGGAATGTAATAGTAACATAATGGTATTGATAATAAAACAATAATGATAATTTACCATTATTATAATCACCTATTGTTTTTATTGGTGGTAGAATTTAACAAATAAGATGCCAAATATAATGCATATCTTGCAGATCATATTTTATTTAACCTCTCAATACTTAACTAATCGCCACTCCATCCTCCTTAAAGTATAGTTTATCTTGCTTTATAGAATTCTGCATCATCCTGCTTTTCTTTTCCTTGAATTTCCAGTTACTACTACTCAGTATTCACTATAGCCACTGCTTCCTCTGTCAATTCATCGCATATTGCCTGTTCTATTCAAAGTCACTGTGGATAGTGACTGCAGCCATGAAATTAAAAGATGCTTACTCCTTGGAAGGAAAGCTATGGCAAACCAAGACAGTGCATTAAAAAGCAAAGACATTGCCTTACCCATAAAGGTCCATATAGTCAAAGCTATGATTTTTCTAGTAGTCATGCACGGGTGTGAGAGATGGACCATAAAGAAGGCTGAGTGGCAAAGAATTGATGATTTTGCATTGTGATGTTGGAGAAGACTCTTGAGAGTCCCTTGGACAGCCAGGAGATCAAACTAGTCAATCCTAAAGGAAATTAACCCTTGAATATTCATTGGAAGGACTGATATTAAAGCTCCAATAATTTAGCCACCTGATGCAAAGAGTCAACTCATTGGACAAGACCCCAGTGCTGGGAAAGACTGAATCAAAAGGGGCAGCAGAGGATGAGATTGTTAGATAGTATGACTGACTCAGTGGACATGGATCTGAGCAAACTCTGGAAGATAGTGGAGGGTAGTGGGAAGCATGGCATGCTGCAGTCCATGGTGTCGCAGAGTCCGACATGACATAGCAGCTGAACAACAGTGATTGTATGGGTTCTTTCTGTCTGGGGTCCTCTTCTCTCATTGGCTGTTTTATCCATTTGTTAAGTCTTAAGCTGTTATCTATATGACTCCCAAATCAAAATTCCTACCCAAAATGTAAGGCTGACTACCCAACTGTCCATCCATCAACTTACTTGAGTGGTCAATAGCAACTCAAACTCTCCGTGCTCCAAACCAGGCAATCCTGTACTCCATTGTATAGGGATCAAGACACTGACATAGGCATTATATTTATTTCCTCTCTTTTACCTCATGCATCAATAATTTCCAAAATATATCGATTCCAGCATCTAAACATAAGTATCTTTTCCCTCTTTCCATTCTCAAGGATACTTTCCTAGTACTAAGAAGCTAGTATTTCTCCGCAGTGTTTCCATAGTATCCTCCTAAATAAGCTCCCTGCATCTAATATAATCTCTCAAAATTATATTAATTCTGTATTTCCAGAAAGCTCTCTAAATAGGAATCTCATCCTGTCACTCTTCTTCTTGAGCCGCTTTAACTCCCTCCACATAGAGTCCTGAAGTCTAAGGGCCTCTATGATCTCACCTCGACTTACTTCTCTGGCCTTGTTTACTTCCTAGTTTATTCTTTGTTTATGTAAATTTTCCCCATATTTATTGAGATATAATTGACATAAAAATTGTGTAAGGATGTGTTCAACATGATTTGCTATATAGCAAAATTATTACATGGCTTCCCTGTTAGCTCAGCTGGTAAAGACTCCGCCTGCAATGCAGGAGACCCCAGTTCAGTCCCTGGGTTGGGAAGATCCCCTGGAGAAGGGAAAGGCTACCCATTCAAGTATTCTGGCCTAGAGAATTCCAGTCCCTGGGGTCACAAAGTCCATGGGGACATGACTGAGTGACTTTCACTTCACTTTCACTAAAATTGTTACACAATAAGGTTACTTAACACATTTATCTCCTCAGATAATCACATGTTGCATTTATGGTGAGAATACTTAGGATCTACTCTTTTAGCAACTTCCAAGTATATAACGGGGCTTCCCTGGTGGCCCAGTAGTAAAGACTCTGCCTGCCAATGCAGGAGACACAGGTTTGATCCATGGATGTGGAAGATCCCCTCAAAAAGGGAAGGGAATGGCCACCCACTCCAGTATTCTTGCCTGGGAATGGCCACCCACTCCAGTATTCTTGCCTGGGAAATCCCATGGACGGAGGAGCTGCAGTCCACAGGATTGCAAATGAGTCAGACATGTCTTAGTGACTAACACAACAGCAAGTATATAATACACTATTAATAACTCTAGCCCCGTGCTAAACACTAGATCCCCAGAACTTATTCCTCTTATTCAGTTTGTGCCCTTGGATCAACATCTCTCCATTTCCTCCATCCAAGTCCCTGGTAATAGTTTTTCTACTGTCTATTTCTCTGAGTTTGATGCCCCCCTCTCCTTTTTTTTTTTTTTTTTTTAAAGATTCCATACATAACTGAGAATTTGTCTTTCTCTGACTTATTTCACTTAGGGAAAAAAAATGCCTTCAGGGTCCATCCATGGTCTGATTGCTCATTTATTTTTAGTGCTGAATAACATTCCATTGTCTCTATATTCTACAGTTTATGAATCCATTCAGTTGCTGGAGGACATCTTGGCTGGCTTCCAAGTTTTGGCAATTATGAATAAAGCTGCTATAGACAGTCATACACAAGCTTTTCTGTGGACATAAACTTTCGTCTCCTTTGGGTAAATATCAAAGGTACAATTGCTGGGTCATATGTATGGCAAAAATATGCATAGCTTTATAAGCACCTGCCAAAGTACCTTCCTAAGTGTCTATACCATTTTGCATTCCTACCAGCAATGAATGAGATTCCCTATTGGTCTGCATTCTAGCCAGCATTTATAATACGTGTGGAGTGGAATGGCTTAAGTTAAGAATCAATTTAGAGTTTATAAAACTTGCCTCTTCTCATCTGATAATAATGAATGGGTTATACACTAAATGTATAAATAGAAACAAATATAATTCTGTCTTAAATAAGACTTCAGATTCAGTTCAGTTCAGTTCAGTCACTCAGTCATGTCCGACTCTTTGCGACCCCATGAATCGCAGCACTCCAGGCCTCCCTGTCCATCACCAACTCCCACAGTTCACTCAGATTCACATCCATTGAGTCAGTGATGGCATCCAGCCATCTCATCCTCTGTCGTCCCCTTCTCCTCCTGCCCCCAATCCCTCCCAGCATCAGAGTCTTTTCCAATGAGTCAACTCTTCGCATGAGGTGGCCAAAGCACTGGAATTTCAGCTTTAGCATCATTCCTTCCAAAGAAATCCCAGGGCTGATCTCCTTCAGAATGGACTGGTTGGATCTCCTTGCAGTCAGATTACTAAATCAAAATTAAAGATTTTAAAATTAAAAAAATAAACTAATTAAAAAAAAATAAATAAAGCTCAACATTCAGAAAACAAACAAAAAAATGCACTATGCTATTGAACATAAAGTATGTGTTAGTATGAATACTTTATATTTTTCTTTGGATCTTTTTATATCATATTGGGGTCATCAATTAACAATGTCATGATAGTTTCTGTTGAACCGTGCAGGGACTCAACCATGCATATACATGTATCCATTCTTTCCCAAACTACCCTCCTATCCAGGCTATCATATAAGAGTAAGCAGAGTTCCATGTGCTATACAATAGGTCCATGCTCGTTATCCATTTTAAATATATCTGTGCTCAGTTCAGTACCTCAGTCGTCTCTGACTCATTGCACCCATGGACTGCAGCATGCCAGGCTTCCCTGTCCATCACCAAATCCTGGAGTTTGCTCAGTCTCATGTCCATCAAGTCGGTGATGCCATCCAACCATCTCATCCTCTGTCATCCCCTTCTCCTCCCAACTTCAGTCTTCCCCAACATCTGAGTCTTTAGAAAAAAGAGTCAGTTCTTTGCATCAGATGGCCAAAGTATGGAGATTCAGCTTCAGCATCAGTCCTTCCAATGAATACTCAGGACTGATTTCCTTTAGGATTGACTGGTTTGATCTCCTTGCAGTCCTGGGACTCTCAAGAGTCTTCTCTAACACCGCAGTTCAAAAACATCAATTCTTTACCTATCAGCCTTCTTTATGTTTCAACTCTCACAACATACATGACTACTGGAAAAAACATAGCTTTGATCAGATGGACATTTGTTGGCAAAGTAATGTCTCTGCTTCTTAATATACTGTCTCGGTCTGTCATCTGTCATAGTTTTTCTAAGAAACAAGCGTCTTTTAATTAAATGGCTGCAGTCACCATCTGAAGTGATTTTGGAGCCCAAAAAACTAAAATCTGTCACTGTTTCCATTGTTTCCCCATCTATTTACCATGAAGCAATGGGACCATATGCCATGATCTTAGTGTTCTGAATGTTGAGCTTCAAGCCAGCTATTCCACTCTCCTCTTTCACTTTCATCAAGAGGTTCTTTAGTTCCTTTTCACTTCCTGCGATAACAATGTCTGCATATCTGAGGTTACTGATATTTCCCCCAGCAATCTTAATCCAGCTTGAGCTTCATCCAGCTTGGCATTTCGCATGACCTACTCTGCATTTAAGTTTCCCTGGTGGCTCAGATGGTAAAGCGTCTGCCTGCAGTGCAGGAGACCTGGGTTTGATCCCTTGGTTGGGAAGATCCCCTGGAGAAGGAAATGGCAACCCATCCGGTACTCTTGCCTGGAAAATTCCATGGACTGAGGAGTCTGGTAGGCTATAGTCCATGGGGTCCCAAAGAGTTGGACATGACTGAGCAACTTTACTTTCACTCTGCATATAAGTTAAATAAGCAGGGTGATAATATACAGTCTTGACGTACTCCTTTCCCAATTTAAACTGGTCCATTGTTCCATGTCCAGGTCTAACTGTTGCCTCTTGACCTGCATACAGGTTTCTCAGGAGGCAGGTAAGGTGCTCTGCTATTCCCACCTCTTTAGGAAATTTCTGCAGTTTGTTGTGATCCACAGAGTCAAAGGTTTTGGCAAAGTCAATGAAGCAAAAGTAGATGTTTTTCTGGAATTATCTTGCTTTTTCTATGATCCAACAGATGTTGGCAATTTGATCTCTGGTTGCTCCACCTTTTCTAAATCCAGCACAAACATCTAGAAGTTCTTGGTTCACAAACTGATGAAGCCTAACTTGGAGAATTTTGAGCATTACTTTGCTAGTGTGGGAGATGAGTGCAATTGTGCAGTAGTTTGAGCATTCTTTGGCATTACCTTTCTTTGGGATTTTAATGATAACAGACCTTTTCCACACCTGTGGCCACTGCCCAATTTTCCACATTTGCTGGATATTGAGCGCAGCACTTCAACAGCTTCCTCTTTTAGGACTTGAAATAGCTCAGCTGGAATTCTGTCACTTCCACTAGCTTGGTTGGTAGTCATGCTTCCTAAGGCCCACTTGACTTTGCATTCCAAGATGTCTGGCTCTAGGTGTGTGATCACACTATTATGCTTCTTTGGGTCATTAAGACCTCTTTTGTACAGTTCTTCTGTGTATTCTTGCCACCTCTTCTTAATATCGTCTGCTTCTGTTAGGTCTGTACCGTTTCTGTCCTTTATTGAGCCCATCTTTCCATGAAATGTTCCCTTGGTATCTCTAATTTTTTTGAGGAGATCTGTAGTCTTTCCCATTGTATTGTTTTCCTCGATCTTTTCTTGATGACTTAGGAAGGCTTTCTTATCTCTCCTTGCTGTTCTTTGGAACTCTGCATTCAGATGGATGTATCTTTCCTTTTCTCCATTCCCTCTTGCTTCTCTTGTTTTCTCAGCTATTTGTAACACCTCCTCAGACAACTGTTTTGCCTTTCTGCATTTCTTTCTCTTGAGGATGGTGTTGATCACCACCTCCTGTATAATGTTATGAATTCCTGTCCATAGTTCTTCAGGCACTCTATCAGATCTAATGCCTTAATTCTGTTTGTCACTTCCTCTGTATCATCGTAAGGGATTTGATTTAGGTGATACCTGAGTGGTCTACTGGTTTTCCCTAATTTCTTTAATTTAAGTCTGAATTTGGCAATATGGAGTTCCCAATCTGAGGCACAGTCAGCTCCCAGTCTAGTTTTTGCTAACTATATAGAACTTTGGCTGCAAAGAATATAATCTTTGGCTGCAAAGAATATAATCAATCTGGTTTCGGTATTTACCATCTGGTGATGTCCATATGTAGAGTCTTCTGTTGTGTTGTTGAAAAAGGTGTTTGCTATGACCAGTGTGTTCTCTTGGCAAAACTCTGTTAGCCTTCCCCCTGCTTCATCGTGTACTCCAGGGCCAAACTTGCCTGTTACTCCAGATAGCTCTTGACTTCCTCCTTTTGCCTTCCAGCCCCCTATGATGAAAAGGGAATTTTTTTTCTTTTGGTGTTAGTTCTAGAAGGTTTTGTAGGTCTTCATAGAACTGTTTAGCTTCTTTGACATTAGTGGTTGGGGCATATACTTAGGTTACTGTGATATTGAATGGTTTGCCTTGGAAATGAACTGAGATCATTCTGTCAGTTTTGAGATTGCACCCAAGTACTTCATCGGACTCTTTTGTTGATTATAAGGGCTACTCCATTTCTTCCAAGGGATTCTTGCCCACAGTAGTGGATATAATGGTCATCTGGATTAAATTCACCCGTTCCGTTCCATTTTAATTCACTGATTCCTAAAATGTTGATGTTCAATCTTGCCATTGACCACTTCCAATTTACCTTGATTCCTAGACCTAATATTCCAGGTTTCTATGCAATATTGTTCTTTATAGCATCAGACTTTAGTTTCACCACCAAATATGTCCACAACTGGGCATCGTTTTTGCTTTGGCTCTGTCTCTTCATTCTTTCTGGAGTTATTTCTTCATTCTTCCTAAGTAGCATTATTGGGCACCTACCAGCCTGGGGAGTTCATCTTTTAGTATCATATCTTTTTGCCTTTTCATACTGTTCCTTGGGTTCTCAAAGCAAGAATACTGAAGTGGTTTGCCATTCCCTTCTCCAGTGGACCACATTTTGTCGGAACTCTCCACCATGACCCGTCCATCTTGGGTGGTCTTACACAGGCATGACTCATAGTTTCATTGACAGGGCTGGGAACCATGTGATCAGTTTGGTTAGTTTTCTGGGATTATGGTGTTCATTCTGTCTGCCCTCTCACATATAAGGATAAGAAGCTTGTGGAAGATTCCTGATAGGAGGGACTGGCTATGGGGAATCTGGGTTTTGTTCTGATGGGTAGGGCTGTGCTCCCTCCCTGTTGTTTGGCCTGTGGCCAAACTATGATAGTTTTAATTGTAGTTATGGTGACCTCCTTCAAAAGCATTTATGCCAGCACTCTTGTATTCAGTGCCCCTGACCTCGTGGCAGGCCACTGTTGACTCACGACACCACCAGAGACTCCTTGACACTCACAGGCAAGTCTGGCTCAGTCTCTTGTGGGGTCACTGCTCATTTCTCGGTCCTGGTGTATACAAAGTTTTGTTTGTGCCTCCAAGAGTCTGTTTCCCGAGTCCTGTTGGAAGTTCTGTAATCAAATCCCACTAGCCTCCAAAGTCAAATTCCTCAGGGGTTCTCAGTGGCTTTGCCCAATCCCCAGGTTGGGAAATCTATTGTGGGTCCTAGAACTGTCTTAACAATGTGAGAATTTCTTTCATATAATTGTTCTCCAATTTGTGGGTCATCTGCTCTGTGGCTTTCTGGTGGGGCTAATGGCGACCTCCTCTACAAGGATTTAATGCCACATGCTGTCTGTTCCAAGTATGCTGCAGCCAGAGCCCCTGTCCCCATGCAGGCTGCTGCTGGCTCGCGCCTCTGTAGGAGACACCCAAATACTCAAAGGCAGGTCTGGCTCAGTTTCTGTGGAGTCTCTGGGGTGGGTATGGGGTTTGATTCTAAATGAGATTTCACCCCTCCTTCTATCTTGTTGGGATTTCTTCTTTGCCCTTGGACTTGGGATATCTTTTTTTGGTGTGATCCAACATTCTCCTGTTGACGGATGTTCAGCAGCGAGTTGCAATTTTGGAGTTCTCACAGGAGAAGGTGAGTGCATGTCCTTTTACTCCACCATATCAGTGTAGTACTCTATTTTTATATTTCAGATGGAAACATCAGATATAAAAGTGTGATTTGATTGCATTAGAGGGATAATGAACCACTAGTCCACTTGAAACACATAGGACTGTATTTTAAAATACATCCATAACATATTCAAACATTGGGTTTTTTTATCAGACAATACTGAAAATGTGGGAAAAAGAAAAAAACAGGAAATATTAACACATTTTGAAAGAAAAATTGTTAAAGAAAACTTAGAATTTTCAAAATTGTAAGTTATTTCTTATAATACTGAGAAAGTTCTTACTCCCAATATTACAAAAGCGAAACTAGATTTCAGCCAGTGTAATCAAGGACTTGAAAATTCCTCAATATCGGTATAACTGAAGTGATAGCTGAAAAGTCAATATGCCTCTTTAAGATTCCATAAGCTTAAAAATTGCATACATTCTCCAAAAACGGAGTCAGCATTTGTTGCATGTGCTAAGAGCGACAGGTAACCTCAAAGTCCTAGAAATAAAGTTCAAATGGTAATGGATACAACATATAAAATGAAACCTAGATAAATTATTTCTTCCATCTTTTAAAAAAGATTCTATTTTCTCTCTTGCATCCAGGCACTGTGGTAAACATTGGAGGAGTGCAAAAGTGAATCAGCTACAATCCTTCCTGTCTAGGTACTAATAATGTCTCACAGAGAAGCTAAAAAATACTAAAATGTAATCTAATTAAAGGACGTGGCAAACGTCATCGGAGGGATAAAGGGAAAGTATTAGATTAATTTAGAGCAGGGAGGATTACTTCTGCTTACAGGAAGTCTTTGTAGATCAGGAATCCTGAGCAAGGCCTTTAAGTATGGGTTATGATAAAATTATATTAGAGGAAAGAAACAACTTGAGCAAAGGAAGAGGAATAAAAGTGGGCAAGTGTGGGTGTAGAGAGAAAAGAGCAAACGCTTCAGTTAA
This sequence comes from Budorcas taxicolor, assembly GCF_023091745.1. NCBI lineage: Eukaryota > Metazoa > Chordata > Mammalia > Artiodactyla > Bovidae > Budorcas > Budorcas taxicolor. The sequence goes on along the minus strand of NC_068913.1, from coordinate 30,503,997 downwards.
TTTAGAGCATAGCATGATTGAAACGCAATGGTAGATAATATTTGGAAATAGGTATTGGGTCCAGTCTTTAGAGGACCTTGAGTAGCATTGAAAGTCTAGTTCTGTAATTCAGGAACAGTGACTAAAATAAGAATCATATAAGAAATTTTATTGAGAGCTACCCTAAAGAATGGACTTCCCAGATAGCTCAGTGGTAAAGAATCTGCCTACAGTGCAGGAGACCTGGGTTCTATCCTGGGTCAGAAAGATCCTCTGGAGTAGGAAATGGCAACCTGCTCCAGTATTCTTGCCTGGAGAATCCCATGGACAGAGGAACCTGACGGGCTACAGTCCATGGAGTGGCAGATTGGACACAACTGAGCATGTACTCAACTACCCTAAAGAGTACATCAGTATATGTACTGTTCTGTTTTAAATATGTAGCAGTCCTCTTCAGAGGAGTGTCAAAGATGAATGCTTCTCAAGCCAGCATTAGAAAGGGTAAGGAATATTTGCACTATCTTTATTCTCATTTCCTATTAATCCTGCAGTGCATGAGACCCAGGTTCAATTCCTGGGTCAGAAAGATCTGCTAGAGAAGAGATAGGCTACCCACTCCAGCATTCTTGGGCTTCCCTGTGGCTCAGGTGGTAGAGAACCCACCTGCAATGCAGGAGACCTGGGTCCAATCCCTGAGTTGGGCAGATCCCCTGGAGAAGGGAAAGGCTACCCTCTCCAGTATTGTGGCCTGGAGAATCCCATGGACTGTATAGTCCATGCAGTTGCAAAGAGTTGAACACGACTGAGTGACTTTCACTTCACTCACTTCCTATTTATCTTAGTTTACTAAAAGAAGAATGTATCGCCTTCAATTATTTGACATTTCTTCTCTTGTAGGAATTTGTTTACGTGCTCATGCCAAATATCTGCTATCAAAAAAGTAATTTCAACTATTAATAATATTACAAAAAGCATGATTCATTGTCTGTAATATCTCAGAAACAATTACTAGGCTACTATCATATATCATTTCATTTATTTCTTATAACAAGTCTCCTACAAGCATGGTATTATTGTAATTATTTTACACATAATGAAACCAAGGATCTGAGACATGAAATCAGTGTTTCTCTGTCTTAAAACTAACATGTTAAGAAAGATAAGATTTGAACACAGGGTACTCTGACTCCAAAATAAGCATAGTCTATCCACTCTGACAGTGATTGAAAATGCAGTAAATTCAACCTCCAGTTTTTCTTTCATGCAATTTTATTAGTCTGGAGTGCATCATCCAATCAGTTGTCATTTGAATTTCCATAATAGAGATCTCAGACAAAATTTCTTTGATCTCTACAGGTAACATGGATCTTTTATGAAGATCCATCACTCCAGACTCAGGACCTTGTATGATATTCCTGATTCCTAGAGGAAACGTTCAAAATACACACTGATATGGCATGGCAGCAGTCAGAAAAGACCACTGAACAATCAGGCTCAGACATAAACTAACATAATGGCAGCTCTGATACAGACCAGCTGAAACAAATCTCTTGTCAGTATTCCACTAGAATTTATAAACCGTACTTCCATCCAAATTCCCAACTGAGTGTATACAATTATACTGAATTGCCATAACAAATTTTGAATCTTGAAAGATGCATTCAGTTAGTAGTGGAGGGACTTTGGAGAGACCTATACTTCATGCTCTCTGCTTAGAGCTACAAGTCCTCAGGTAACCCCTCAGCTCTCATAGGTGCCTCCTGTGGAAGCAGAGATCACAACACCTGCTCTTTAGGTGTTTATAAGGATGAATTAACGTATGCCTAGAGACTCACAACTGCGGGCACAGAGGCACAATCCTGGATGCTATTCTTTACTCCTCGTGGTCCCTGTGTTGGTTGTCTTCTCCCTGTTTCTCCAGGATATACTTCTTCAATGGACTGATCTAGAGAGATTGTCCAAAGCAGGGGAAATTTGTTTAAAAATAAACAGATGAGCAATATATTTTCTCTGTAATTCTTTTTTATTAACCTTATTCTAAGTTCTTTTTTTTTTTACTCTCAAATTTATAATTGTGGCTGATTTTCATCATGCTTATGTATGTAAAACCTTGAGAAAAAAATGGGTTAAAATTTCTTTAGACAATGGTTCAGGATATTATGTCCTATAAAATTTAGCTTGCAGAGGAATTCTCTTGAAGGACCTTTCCTTGTAATTCACAATCCTTAAACAGTCATTCCCAAAGGATCTGTTTTTAGCCATTTTTGCTTGCTTTATGACTTTTATGCAGCTCAAACTAGACAAACAGATAAAAATTGTGCAGTACTCTATTCTGCCTTTCATTGTAGTTTGCCATGTATGTGTCTTTCCCCCTGCAGATCATAAGTAAAGGAACCTTGTACACCTCAGGAGAGTGTCCGTGATCTAGTCCATGATTAAGAAATATTTACTGAATTAAAATAGTGAGATGGAATGAATTCTGAAGTGAAAAAAAATGACCAGATATGATAAATAATCTCCCTTGAGATACACATACACAAATTTTCCACTTCAAGCATTTAAAAGTAAATATCAGTTATCAATAGTCCATTCTGCTATAATTTGAAGCATCCATGAATGGGGTGATCCAAGGGTTTAATATTTCATGGAGCAAAAGTCAAGGAGAGTGAGCTGAAATATGCCTTGAATCACCACCTGGTTTCAGAAAGAGTGAAATACTCCCTCTCAATATTCCAACACATCCCTGACTGGGTTATTTTTAATGGGCCTTCTACCCTGTGGTAGAAAGGCATCATAGTCATCAAGCAGCTGAGAGCAAGCCATGACCTCTGTAGATCCCACAATAACAGCCTGCTAGACACACGGCTTCCCAGACAACGGAAAAAAAACCTGCTTTGTTTGTGGTCGCAACAGGGCAGCACTGTTATTTGTCCAAGCATAAGGCTCACGTCTGGCTCCAGGGAAGAATAACTAATGAGATAAAAGAATTACTTCTCCATTCTTTGCACCTGACAGGATATATTATTCTTGTGTTTTAAAATATGAGATATCAGTAAGGACAAAGAGTTGAAATAATGCTGAAGGAAAAAAAAAAATGTGTGTTCCATTTCGGATCACTGCTGATTTGTAAACTCTTCTGTAACCTGCTTATTGCTTTCTGGACTGTGACAAAAATAGTACGTTCAGTGCGCTTTCCCTCCTGAGGGTGCTGCAGGAGCTTAGTGAGAGTGAAGGGAATAGAATGAGTGATGAAATGTTTACCGTGCCAACTTCAGCTCAACAAATAATGTGATATTTCTTCTCTTCTCTAATTCACATTTTATGAGAGCCATTTTTAAATGTGTGCCTTCCTTTATTGACTTTGCCTATGTTCAAGGGAGTTTGCCACAAACAGAAAACATCTGTGTTGATATTTCTAAAATGAACTTGCTCATTCATTTCATAGAGTAGTTCTGATTCATCCATATCTGCTCCCTTGATATGTAGTAAGACTACTTTGATTAGCTATTCGTCCACTACTCTTTCCTCTACTACACTTAGAAACTTTACTTGTAATTGCTTATTAAGGAGATAATATGCTCATCTGCGCTTCCTCCAAAGAGAAATAGCTTACGTAAAACTTGTTTGAAAAAACATGCATAGTGAAATGTGTCAGACATAGCAAGACACATACTGTATGTTTTCACATGTGGAATCTTAAACTCGTAGATACAGAAAACAGGTTAGTAGTTGCCAGAGGCAGAGGCCGTGGAAAGGGGGTGGGCAAAATGAGTGAAGATGGTCAAAATATATAAACTTCCAGTTATAAGATAAACAAGTCCTGGGGTAGTATGCACAGCATGGCGATTGTAGTTAACAACTGCTATTGCTGTTCAGTTACTTAGTCATGTCTGACTCTTTCTGGTCACATGGACTGTAGCATACCAGGCTCCTCTGTCTTCCACTGTCTCCCAGAGTTTGCTCAAATTCATAACCATTGAGTCAGTAATGCTATCAACCATCGCATCCTCTGCTCCCTGCTTCTCCTTTCACTTTCAGTCTTTCCAAGCACCAGGGTCTTTTCCAATGAGTCAGCTCTTCGTATCAGGTGGCCAGAGTATTAGAGCTTTTGGCTTCAGCATCAGTCTTTCGAAAGGATATTCAGGGTTGATTTCCTTTAGGGTTAACTGAAGGAAATCTCCTTGCAGTCCAAGGGACTTTCAAGAGTCTTCTCCACGTTCACAATTCAAAAACATCAATTCTTTGGCACTCAGCCTTCTTTATGATCCGATTCTCACATCCATACATGACTACTGGCAAAACCATAGCTTTAACAAAATGGACCTTTGTTGGCAAAGTGATATCTCTACGTTTTCATATGCTGATTATAAAGCATATTAAACCTCGGAAAGTTTGTCATAGGTTTCCTTTCAAGGAGCAAGGGTCTTTTGAATTCATGGCTGCAGTCACCATCCACAGTGATTTTGGAGCCCAAGAAAAGAAAATCTGTCACTGCTTTCACTTTCCCCACTTCTGTTTGCCATGAAGTGGTGGGACTAAATGCCATCATCACAGTTTTTTAATGGTGAGTTTTAAGCCAGCTTTTTCACTCTCCTCTTTGACCTTCATCAAGAGGCTCTTTAGTTCCACTTTGTTTTCTGCCATTAGAGTGATACTTATGTATCTGGAGTTGTTATTTCCCCCAGCAATCCTGATCCCAGTTTGTGATTCATCCAGCCCAGGATTTCACTTGATGTGCTTTGCATAGAAGTTAAATAAGCAGGGTGACAATATACAGCTTTGCCATACTCCTTTCCCAATTTTGAACCTATCCATTGTTCCATGTCTGGTTGTAACTGTTGCTTCTTGACCTGCATACAGACTTCTCAGGAGACAGGTAAGGTGGTCTGGTATTCCCAGCTCATGAAGAATTTTCCACAGTTTGCTGTGATCCACACAGTCAAAGGTTTTAGTGTAGTCAATGAAGCAGATGTTTTTCTGGAATTCCCTTGCTTTTTCCATTATCCCATGAATGCTGGCAATTTGATCTTTGGTTCTTCTGCCTTTTCAAGACCCTGCTTGGACATCTGGAAGTTCATGGTTCATGTACTGTTGAAGCCTTGCTTGAAGTATTTTTAGCATAACCATGCCAGGAAGAGAGTTGGAACATTCTTTGGCATTGCCCTTCTTTGGGCTTGGAATAAAAACTGACGTCTTCCAGTCCTGTGGCCACTGCTGAAATTTCCAAACTTGCTGGCATATTGAGTGCAGCACTTTAAAGCATCATCTTTTAGGATTTGAAATAACTCAGTTGGACTTCCATCACTTCCACTAGCTTTGTTTATAGCAATGCTTCCTGAAGCCCACTTGACTTCACACTCCAGGATGTCTAGCACAGTGAGTGACCATGCCATCATGGTTATCCAAGTCATTAAGACCTTTCTTGAATAGTTCTTCTGTGTATTCTTGCCACCTCTTCTTAATCTCTTTGGCTTTTATTAAGTCCTTACTGTCTCTGTCCTTTATTGTACCCATCCCTGCATGAAATGTTCTCTTAATATCGCCAGTTTTCTTGAAGAGATCTCTAGTCTTTCCCATTCTGTTGTCTTCCTCTATTGTTTGCATTGTTCATTTAAGAAGGACTTATCTCTCCTTGCTAGTCTCTAGAACTTTGCATTCAGTTGGATTTATCTTTCCCTTTCTCCCTTCTTTTGCTTGTCTTCTTTCCTCAGCTATTTGTAAAGCCTCCTCAGACATCCACTTTGCCTACTTTTGTTTCTTTTCCTTTGAGATGGTTTTGGTCACTGCCTGCTGTACAGGGTTATGAACCTCCGTCCACAGTTCTTTGGGCACTCTGTCTACCAGGTCTAATCCCCTGAATCTGTTACCTCCACTGTATAATCATAAGGGATTTGATTTAGGTCCTTCCTAAATGACCTAGCGGTTTTCCCTAGACAGTAAATCTTAAAGGTTCTTTAAGAAAAATTAATATGTAACAATGTGTAATGAGAATATTATGTAAATATTATATATACTTACATGTAATATGTTTATTGGAGAAGGCAATGGCACCCCACTCCAGTACTCTTGCCTGGAAAATCCCATGGATGGAGGAGCCTGGTAGGCTGCAGTCCATGGGGTTGCAAAGAGTCGGACACGACTAAGCGACTTCTTTCACTTTTCTCTTTCCTGCACTGGAGAAGGAAATGGCAACCCACTCCAGTGTTCTTGCCTGGAGAATACCAGGGACGGTGGAGCCTGGTAGGCTGCCATCTCTGGGGTCTCACAGGGTCGGACATGACTGAAGCAACTTAGCAGCAATATGTTTATAACTTTTAATAGATAATGCTTAGCATGGTGCCTGGCTGATAATCATTACTCAGAGAATGATAGTGGTGATGATGGGAATCATAATTGAGCACACGATCAGTAACAGTAATTATTTAATAACAACAAAAGTTAGGCAGTATAGAACATTTTGGCAACCTGTTGGGCAGTATCTTTCACAGATGAATATTTGTACAAGCTATCCCTCATTAATCCCATTCCAGAAGACATCTGTATGTGTATACATGGGTGTATCTCTGAAATCGGTTCATATTTCAGCAAATGGCATATACTAAAATGTTCATAATAGTGCTATTTGTTATAGCCCCAAACTAGAAATTCCCAAATACCCATCAAGAGGGAGTGGGTAAATAAATTGTGATGGATTTACAATTTATGGAACAGCATATAGCCATTGGAATAATGATATAGAACTACATGTAACAGTATGGATGAATTTCATGAATATAATGCTAAGTTCAAGAAGTCAAATATAAAAGAGTAGAATATATGATTCTGCTGATGTGAAGTACAACAGTAGGCAAAAATGTGTATTGGTAGAAATCAGGGTTCTGGTTACTTTGAGTTGTTACTAGAAACGGGCATGGAGGGGCTCTGAGGCTCCTGGTCTGGGTGTTCAATTGGCAAAACCCTATTGGTCTGTACATTTAAGTGCGCTTTTCTCTTTGTATATTATGCTACAAAAAATGTTAAAAACACAAACGAAACTATGAAGTCATATAAAGGTCATTGCATATATGGAAGCTTCCAGTATCTAGCTATAAAAACCTGAGCTACTTGAGTTCTGAAAGGGAATACACCCATTTACAATATATTACAAGGTTATTATAAAGAGTAAGTGAAATATACAAAAGTATCACAAAGAAAGTTATCAGTGTTAACCATGGCTACCTTTGTAACAGGCTTCAGACTGCTGAACTGTCAGTATGAGTGATGTGGTGGCAAAATGAGTAGTATATTGCTCGCTTTCAATTACTTCCTGTAGTCTTTATCCAGATAATGATTATCTCAAGCTCAGTAATCAAGAAAGTTCCATTTTTATGAGTTTGTGTCACTTGGCATGACTGCCAAGTGGTCACAAAATGAAATAAAATAAAATATGCTTTCTCATGGTGTCAAAGAATGCCAGTACTATTTTGGGCACTGTGTCATGGTGAGAGGATTATTATCACTTTCAACATGACTGTGTCAAGATTGCACCTGAAAACTATTTTTTTTTTCTTTTTGTACCTCAGGAGCCTCTAGAAGTAGAGCAAGTGGTAGGAAGCCTAGGAACTATGAAGTTCCATGTCTGTAAGAAAAAGAAAAAAAGATGATAAATTAAAATGCATAGAGTTATGCTTTTTCGGTGAGAATGAACATAGTAGCTCATAAATATGGGAAAGGTATAAATTCTAAAAGATAAGGTAAAATTAGGATAAGGGCTTCCCTTGTAGCTCAGTTGGTAAAGAATCTGCCTTCAGTGCAGGAAATCTGGGTTCAGTTCCTGGGTTGGAAAGATCCCCTGGAGAAGTAAATGGCAACCCACTCCAGTATTCTTGCCTGGAGAATCCCATGGGCAGAGGAACCTGGCAGGCTACAGTCCATGGGGTCGCAAGAGTCATACACGACTTAGCAACTAAATCACCACCAAGATAAGGATAAATGATTAAAATCAAGTGTACAAATTCTTTCTATGAGTGCATGCTAAGTCGCTTCAGTCACGTCTGATTCTTTGCAACCCTATGGACTGTAGCCCGCCCGGCTTGCCATTCCCTCCTCCAGGGGATCTTGCTGACCCAGGGACTGAACCCGAGTCCCTCATGCCTTCTGCATTGGCAGGTGGGTTCTTTATTACTAATGCCACCTGGGAAGGCCCCTATCTTTGAGTAGTAGGATATAATTTTTTTAAAGAACAATTTAGGTTTAACACAAAAGTCTTCTTAGAGCAACAGCAATTCAGCTGAACATACATTTAAGAGAGAAATGTGAGCCCCGTTTCTCAAGACAGTCCCAACAGAAGCAGCCTAAGCAGACAGAGGGTGTTATGGGGAGTAATTTCCTGACAAGAACTTAGTTTGGTCTAGCATAGTTGTTTTTTTTTTTTCCTTATCAAATGATTATTTATGAAAATATTTATAGAGTGTAGATCATTTTTTATATTTTTAAACAATTATACTGGAGTATAGTTGATGTAAAATGTTATGCTAATTTCTGCTGGGTAGCAAAGTAAATCAGTTATACATGCACATATATCCATTCTTATTTCCTGTATATGTCATTACAGAGTATTAAGACAAGTTCCCTGTGCTATACATTAGTTGTCTATTTTATATACAGTAGTATGTATATGTCAATCCCAATCTCCCAGTTTGCCCCCCAACCCCACCCCCAGTAACCATAAGTTTGGGTCTGACATCTTAAATACTGAAATTGGCCTAATTTAAACATATACTAAGAGATGCCAGAGTTTGGATATATTTATTTTGCCTTTAATTTGTCTTGTTTCCAGTTATTTGTCTCTCAGTGGGAAGATAAGAAAGATAAAATATCTGTATTATGGAATATGTTAATGTATCTCTGTTGTGGCATTAAAACTAATGATTTTTTTTAAAGTTTGGCGGTGGCGGGGGGAAGCATAGGTCTTTCTGTTCTATTCTCAGCTCATAAAACAGTGCATTGTAGGAAGGCAGTAAATATTTTTTAGATAAATGATGAAAAGATTGAACGTAGAAGGTAATACATATACCTAAATTATGTTCAGTATTTAAATAGAAAATGGACAAATTATTAGGCCGTGCCAAATTCAATTTTTCACACCATATTGAATCCTAGATTCTGTTAGGGTATTTAAGTGCCATAGAATAAGTTTAATCCTTATATATTTGGAAATCAATTATTTAGTCTTTTTTTTCCCTTAAATCTCCTTAAGGTCAAAGAGTAGTACCGTATTAGATTTCCTATTTAGAAATTTAAAAATAACAAGAATTTCTGTTTCTACCAAGCTCTACTTACCAAACCTTTTTGTGAATATTATTGTTTACATAAATGTATAAACAAAACCATGCTAGGTAAAATAGACAAGTTATTATTTTTGCTGGGATACCTCATGAAGGAAATCTGTTTTGCCAGGATTTTTCTGAATCTCCTTCTGTAAGCAAATGCTTATAATGCATTTGCATTAGATATGTATAATGCAAGTATCATGGTAACACTCTAAGACCAATTGATACCTTATGCGACAATTAAATTCTCATAAAAGAAGCTTTAGTTTACTCTTTCGCTGCCTTCTGATTTATAAATAGGTATGATCATTCTCCTCAAAACTTATATATAAGAAATATCACAATGTACTTTAATTCATACACTTTGACTTTAATCACTATTGCCAGAGTTTCTAATAACACTCATTATGGTGGATGGCTAGGGAGAGATTTTTGTTTTTTCCAAAAATTGTTGTGTAAGAGTTCAAGAGACCATACACAATTCCGAAAACTGAAAAATCATTTTGTCCTTCATTCATCATCTTCCACCCTGAGAAGGTCATTATCCAGATCAACACTTCCCAACCAAGGGTTTCATAAATGTTATGTCCAAAGCCCTAAATATTAATATTTCATTGTATGTAATGATTTAACTTTTTTCTTTGCTCCAAGAATAGGACTACCTATAATTCATCCCTGGGAGGACTGACAAAATATTCATGTCTTGTTAAGCATAACTTTCTTGTTGAGCCTTGGCTGGGGAAAAAGTGGTCTGAATCCATGTGGTCTGTTTTAAGCCTATTCCTTGACTACTTACAGCATCCAGTCCTCTCTCAGCCGCAGGGACTTTTCAACATTTCCAAGGCCTCAGTACCAGCAATTGTATATAACAGTTCCATCAGATCTGCCTCTTTCGACCTCTCAGGCCCATTAATGAGCATAAGGCCCAGGTTTCCTAACTCAGAAATCACTCCTCCTTTATTCACCTTGGCAAATCCAGTCTTCTGCTGTCTTTTTTCAACCCTTTCATGGGTTCTCCAGTTCTCACTATCAAAACAAAGCCTCTTGGCTCTGTTGGAGCAAAGGGAGTCTTAAGATCAATTGGCTCTTTTGCGAGAAGAAATAGAAGTTGCCTCTCATTCTTTCTTGACATACCTAAGGAGCAACAGGGCAAGATTATTTCTCAGTTACTCTGAATAGATATGAATATCTGAACTGGCTTCATGCTCCTAACTATTCCTTCCAGTATTCTTAAGTTTCAAGACCTTCTTCAAGTCATGGCACATAGAGAAATTTATGGAAGATGTATGGCCCATTGGAAGAAAATTAGAGAATTTGGGGACATCTCTATAGGATTTATTTAAAAACTCATTGCATTTCATTTATATGGCTTCAGTTCAGTCGTTCAGTCATGTCCAGCTCTTTGCAACCCCATGGAATGCTTATTATATGGCTTAATTATGATTAAAAACCATTTAAAGTGTTCGAGAAAATATTACATTTTGAATTTTTATAAAATTTCTAGATATCTGACAAAAATTTTATGGAAAATACTATTGTACCAATTTTTTTTCCATGACATGTATGCATAATCCCTGATTAAAATTTTGCTAAAATTCAATTTCTTGACCAACAACTTTATTTGGATCAGTTCAGTTCAGTCGCTCAGTTGTGTCCAACTCTTCACGACCCCATGGACCACAGCCAGGCCTCCCTGTCCGTCACCAACTCCTGGACTTAACTCAAACTCATGTCCATTGAGTCGGTGATGCCATCCAACCATTTCATCCTCTGTCATCCCCTTCTTCTCTTGCCTTCTATCTTTCCCAGCATCAGGGTCTTTTCAAATGAGTCAGCTCTTCACATCAAGTAGCCAAAGAATTGGAGTTTCAGCTTCAACATCAGTCCTTCCAATGAACACTCAGGACTGATCTCCTTTAGGATGAACTAGTTGTATCTCCTTGCAGTCCAAGGGACTCTCAAGAGTCTTCTCCACCACCACAGTTCAAAAGCATCAATTCTTCAGCGCTCAGCTTTCTTTATAGCCCAACTCTCACATCCATTCATGACTCCTGGAAAAACCATAGCCTTGACGAGATGGACCTTTGTTGGCAACGTAATGTCTGCTTTTTTAATATGCTATCTTGGTTGGTCATAACTTTCCTTCCAAGGAATAAGCGTCTTAATTTCATAGCTGCAGTAACCATCTGCAGTTAATAATAATTGTATGTTTTATTTTTATGTGCTTCTAATTTTTATTGAAGTAAAGTTGATTTACAATATTATATTAGTTTCAGGTGTACAACGTAGTGATCTGCATTTTTACAGATAATAGTCCATATAAAGTTATCTTAAAATATTGGCTATAAACCCTATACTATATATCTTTATATCTTATATATTGAAAATATATATGCACCCCAATGTTTATAGCAGCATTATTTATGATAGTCAATATATGGAAGCAACCTAAGTGTTCATCAGTAGATGAATGAATAAAGAAGATGTGGTATGTATGTATTTGTGTGTACACACACACACACACACAATGCAATATTACACCTCCCCCCCAGAAAAGAATGAAATTTTGCTATTTGTAAGAGGGATAGTACTAAGAGGGTATTATGCTTAGTGAAATAAGTCAGACAGAGAAAAATAAATACTGTTTGTTTTAACTTATTTGTAAAATCCAAAAAGTAAAACAAATGAATATAACAGAATAGAATGAGATTCACAGACATAGAGAACATACTAGCAGTTATCAGATGGGAGAGGGGTGGCAGGAGGAAAAGTAGGGGAAGGGGATTAAGAAGCATAAACTATTAGATATAAAACAAAAGAGATAATTTTAAATCATTACTATAAATGATCATAAATGATAACATTTGTAATGTAAAAATTCTGCATTGATTTCTATAATTTGCAAGTGTACTTTTGAAATTTCTTACAGTAATGTGACTGCTTCTCAAATTCAAGTAGATTTTTTTATGTCAAGTATTTCCTAATAATTATCTGTAATTGTAAAACTGCTTTCAACTGGCTTATATGGCACTACAAGGGCACAAGTGCCACCAAAGGAGTTTTCCAATAAACATGAACACACTATGACCTAAAACTGCACCGTTCAAAGCTTCCGCTTGGCTGCCGTTCCTTTTCCCTGACTGTCACCTTCTAGTATTTCACTGATCCTTAGTACCTAGAGTAAGGGTTCCTAGGGAATATGTTTGCACCTGGCCAATTAAATAGATGTCCAAAAGACAGAGCTCCTCCTTTGCAAAGCTCACTATCACATGCCATACCAGCAAGTACTGGAGTTACTGAATATTCTGCTACGGCAGCAAATGCAGACTCCCTCAGCAGTGGGAAGTATCCAGCAGTGGGTATGGAAGGTGATGAGCGAACGGAGGAAGGATTTCTATCCAACACCCCACCCTAACAAGCGCTCTAAAGACTGAGAAGACAGATACTTCCTGGCACATAGATAATACATTTACCATGCTGCAAAGTGGTGAAATACCAGTACCAACCTCTGCCTTAGGCAGTTTTACAAGAGTCACTCTTCCTAACTGTCTCCTCTTTTATTCCTTGGCCTGGTTTCAGTTTCTCAGACCAGCACTATAAAATAAGATTGCAGCTGAATGCTCTACTTTAAAAAAAATTTCAGATTTCTTCTTTGTATTACATTGTCAAAATGTACTTCTCACCACCTCCAACACCACCTTTCTAGTTCAAGGTTTTATTTATAATTTCAATAGATTCCAGTTGCTTCCATCTCTGCCCCATCCCTCAGTGAATTGTATCTAATCAGCAGATTAAGAAGCTGATTTTATTAAAATATAAATCATATTATGTCACTTCTTTTCCCAAGAATGCTCAATCCATCCACTTAGAATGAAATGCAAATATCACACAGCCAGGCAGGCTTAAATAATCTAGTCCCTGGCTATCTTTCCGACTTCGTTTCCAGCCACTTTCCCCCCTAACTCACTAGGTGTTGGCTGTTCTCATGCTTAATGCTCCTTTCTCCCCTTTGTCTACTCTACTTTTTCTCCAGTTCTTCCTTGAGTTCACATGCTCACTTTATATCTCTGATCATGTGTGACCTTGTGAAGACTATCTAAATTACCCATTTATCATTTCATTCCCATAACTTGACTTAATTTATCTGAAATTAAATTTATTTTTCACTATCTGAAATTATATAATTATGTGTTGATTTGGTTGGTTAAGTCCCACACAGAATGTAAACTGTTTTAGGGTAGATGTTTCTGTATTATTTATGGGATTCCCTCAGTGGCCAAAATAGTGCCTGGTACATGGTCAGTTCAGTTCAGTTCAGTCTCTCAGTCGTGTCCGACTCTTTGCGACCCCATGAATTGCAGCATGCCAGGCCTCCCTGTCCATCACCAACTCCCGGATTTCACTCAGACTCACGTCCATCGAGTCAGTGACGCCATCCAGCCATCTCATCCTCGGTCGTCCCCTTCTTCTCCTGCCCCCAGCACTCCATAATATCAGCTATTGTTCATCTTTAACTATTAACTCATGGATCAGTAAGTATTACCCTGTCCTTTTGCTCAGAAAGTGTTTCTGGAATCTCAGCCCATACATAGAACCCCAAGTCAAGATCTGATGTGGGTGTGGGTGATGGTAAACTAATTAGAAAAATTCAGAATAAAAATTAATCAAACCTTGAAAAATAATGTGTAATATATTTCTAATTCAGGGCCCTCAAAATAAAGTTTGACCTACTTCTTTAAACTTTCTTTTGTTATGAACAATGCCAATGTCACTATCTCACCAATCAGTAACACTCAAATGTTTAGTTACTGTTGGCTATGTACAGAGTTCCGAACTAAGAACCATTCCTAAGTTAGCAAGAAAATGTAAAGGCTACCTTTATTCCTCAATTTTTTTTAATGAAGATACAGGAAATAAAATATTAATTTTATTCAGGTCAAAATGGCCTGAGAAATGAACAGAACTTTCAGTGTTTCCTTGTTTACTCTAATAATTGGCATCTTTGCTGAGAAAAGATAGTGTTGATGGAGCAGAAAGAGTTTCCTTTGCAATCTCAGAAACTTTATCCTTATTCAACGCCAGCAGCTATAATCTACTACAGTTAAAGTCTATCACTGGAGGAATAAACTCTTCCATATTATTGGATTTTCCATTTTCCCTTATAATCCCTTAAGGGTTGAGGAATACATTTTGTCAAGCTTTAAATTTTCTGATTAAAAAAAAGATCTTTTTAAAATCTGTAATTCATTCACCTGGCTTCATAAGCTGGGAATTTTTAACATGACTTCAGTTTCCAAACACTGTCATTTTTAACTTCAGTTTCTAAGTGGAAGTTTCACAAAATGATGTCTTCTGGAGGTTTTGAGATTCACATGCATTTTCCTACCCATGTTAAGTGATCACAGGCTCCTGTACTTTTTAGTTCCTATTTCTTATTTGTATAGCTTTCCTGATTAAAAATTAATGCAAGTTTTTGTTCCCAAACTGAAAAGTACAGAAAGCATAAAGGAGAAAAGCATAACATCTAAAACATTAGAGTACTAATAAAATTAATAAAACTAATAAAAAAAAACAGAGACATTATTTTTCCAACAAAGATCCATCTAGTCAAAGCTATGGTTTTTCCAGTAGTCATGTATGGATGTGAGAGTTGGACTATAAAGGAAGCTGAGCACCAAAGAATTGATGCTTTTGACCTGTAGTGCTGGAGAAGACTGTTGAGAGTCCCCTGGATTGCAAAGAGATCTGATGAGTCCATCCTAAAGGAAATCAGTCTTGAATATTCATTGGAAGGACTGATGCTGAAGCTGAAACTGCAGTACTTCGACCACCTGATGTGAAGAACTGACTCATTTATTTGTAAAGTAAAATAAAAGAAAAGAAAAGAAAGAAAGAAGGAAAAAAAAAAGAAAAGAAAGCTTACAAAAGAAAAGACCCTGATACTGGGAAAAATTGAAGGCAGGAGGAGAAGGGGACAACGGAGGATGAGATGGCTGGATGACATCACCGACTCAATGGACATGAGTTTAAGTAAACTCCGGCAGTTGTGATGGACAGGGAGGCCTGGCATGCGCCAGTCCATGGGGTTGCAAAGTGTTGGACACGATTGAGCAACTGAACTGAACTAATAAAATTATTGTGTAAATCCTTATAGTGTTTTTCATATTCATATTTTTAAAGAAAATTAGGTTTGTTTACTTATATGATTTTAAAGTATACTTCAAATCATATTAATAGCTATTTAATAGATAATGTATGATTTTAATATATGATCTTAATCACTATGAATTATTCTCTTATAATTTTATGATTCTTTATTTCATTATTAGTTTTTAATTGAAAGATTAAGCTAATTTATCTTTTTTCTACAATATTGTTGTTAACATTCTTATATGTAAATCTTTTTGATCATCAATGAGTTTTTTATTAGAGTAAAAATGCAAAGTTATCACTGAGGTAAAGTTTATAAGCATTTCCAGTACTCAATATGTATTATTAAATGTCTTTTCAAAATATTGTATCCATTTTTATCTCCATAGTATTTATGAGACTAACCATTTAACTTTACCCCAGGAACATTAATTACTATTTTAAAAGACATTTTTGTCAGTCTAACAGGAGAATTAATGACCACTTGCACATTTTGTTTACTATTGAGTCTGAACATTTGTAAAGATGTTAACTAGCCACTTGTGGTATTTCATTTTAGTGTGAAAAGTGCCTGTTCATACACTGTGATCTTTTCAATCAGGTTGTTTTCTTTTCTATTTGAAATGGGTATTTATATGTGAAGATGAAGACTTTATCATAAATGTTTCACTTTTTTCCCCAAGTAATTATTTTATTTTATCCTAAATGAATCAGTGAAGGAAGCAAGGAGAGGCAGCAGTCACCATGATGATCAGATTTTTTTTTTATAACTAACTATAAGTAGTTGAAGAAGTTGAAGTAGATAATCTTGGAAAAATAACATTTTATCTCAGTTCTTCATCAATTCTTTATTTTAAGTTATCACATATTTGTTAAACAGGTATTTATTATTTATTTGTTCAGTATGTTTACAAGTTAGTATCAACTCAAAATACAGCAAACAAGCATTGATATAGTAAAATATACACCCAAATCGCTAGAATACATAAGATGAGGCACTTGTCAGATACTCTGGTTGTAAGATGGCCGAACTGGACAGGATTCTCTTAAAACCAACATTGTGATTATAACTATAAATTCCTCATTTGGGGGAAAATAAAAAGATTAAAAACTATTAAGTCTTGTGTCTTCCCAGGAACTACTCAGATAGGCATGTATTTTGAGGGAATTGCAAAAAGCTAAAAGAAGGATCTTACACATGATGATAAATCGAGTGACAGGAATCTGGAAATACAGAAGCAGAAGCAAGAGACATAAATGAGCGGAGCCTTGTTAAAAATGCCAGAGACAATAAAAATTACATCTTTAGGAATGTTCAGAACAAGAAAAATGAGGCCACAATAGGCCCATTGCTTGGGGATATGACATACGTAATACTAGAAGGGACAGCTAATGCATGGGATGACAGAGGGTTCAAAATGATCTCTACAGGAAAAAAATAAAGGGCCAGAGCTAACAGGATGAAATTAGATAGTGATAAACAAATCAACCTGTCCTTAGGTTAAAAAAAATCAACTGTACAAGTGTAAGATTAGGGAAACAGGAGAGTCTACAGGAAAAATATTCCGGGATTTTCATTCTTTGAAAATTAAGTATGAACTGATCATTCAGAATGCAATCAGAAAGTGGCCACAATCATTGTAGGGCACATTTACAAAAATACAGAATCACAGAGATAATTATCCTTCAGTACTTAGCCCTTATAACACACCTGTGTTTTTTCTTTTCTTTTCTGTTTTTTTTTTTAACATAGATATAAGTGTTTTTACTCTAGAGAAACAGGGACAAGTTAAGACTCACGAGTATAGGTAGAGAACGGAGTTGTAGACACACTGAAGGAAGGAGGCAGCGATGCATCGAGAAAGAAGTATTGCTGTATGTATTATACACTGCCATGTTCAAAACAGATAGCTAGTGGGACGCCGCTGTAGAGCATAGGGAGCTCAGTTTGGTGCTCTGCAATGACCCACACAGGTGGGACAGATGGAGAAGGAGGGAGGCTCAAAGGGGAGGGGATATATGAATACTGAAAGCTAATTCATATTGCTGTAAAGCAGACACTCACACAACATATAAAGCAATTATCCTCCAATTAAAATCAACTTAATAAAGGACTCAGTATCAGTGATCTGGACCACTTCCTATGATCTTTAAGGAACTTAGAAATTTCTCCTGTAAATGTTGAACAAATTTTCACAAGGCATGAAAATTGTAAACTATTTGAACACCTGTGATAACAAAAATAGTTTTTACATGTTCTCTGTTTTCCAAAAGATGGAACTGAGTGCCATGGATGGAATTCACAAAAATATAAATAGAAAAAAATACTTAGACTTTTTAATGCAGTGTGTTCCTAGTCACCAGAAGAATTAAGAAGAGGTCAGAAATGTGGTAGAAAGGATTTAAATATAGATGTAATCTAACAAGAGGGATTCTTATGGTCCTATCAAACCTATCATTCTGTGCTAGCACAGATAAAAAATAATAATAAAATAGCACAGACAATAAAATAAAAATAATTCTATTTTTTAATTTCTGGCTGTGTTGGGTCTTCATTGCTGCACGGGCTTGTCTCTAGTTGCAGTGAACCGGGGCTACCCTCCAGCTGGGGTGTGCAGGCTTCTCATTGCTGCTGGCTTGTATTGTTACATACAGAGAACATGCTCAAGGGCTTGCAGGCTTCAGTAGTTGGAGCACGTGTGCTCAGTTGTGGTTCCCAGTCTCTCCAGTGCAGGCTCAATACTTGTGGCCCATCGGCTTAGTTGCTCTGTGGCAAGTGCAATCTTCCTGGACCAAGGAGTCTCCTGCATTGGCAGGTGGATTCTATACCACTGAGCCACCAGGAAAGTCCTAGCCTACTTTTTGTATTTTTTAATGTAACCTAATAGCTTGCTGTCATCAGTTTGTCTCTGAAATAATTATGTAGATAGTTGCTCAGTTAATGAATGCATAACAAAATGATTATTAGATATCTGAACACTCAGAAGTTGTTTAAGAGAGTAACAAAAGTCAGAAATAGGTGTGAAAACTGTATTCTGGCAGCAAAACTTGGGGAGAACTGCATTTCATTGAACTTCAATAGTGAAGCAGCTGGTTCTTTATATGGTAGAACAAATCTCAGCAGACATTATTATCCCTGGTTTATTGATTAGGACAGTCAATTGATAGTTTTGTTTATTTCTTCTGCATATTTGCTGAGTTTTTCCTCAAATTGTTCTATCAACTGGGTATTTAAAATCTCCAAATATGGTAGAATTTTCCATTTATCTTTTAAATTCCATCCATTTGTCTTACATGATTTGGCAGTCTCTTGTTGGGAGTTTTTACTTTTATGATTGTTATACCTTTGTATTAGTCTATTGTTCTGTAAAAACAAAATAATGCCAAAACTCAATGGCTTGAAACAGCCTTATTATCTCACAGTTCTGGAAATTAGAAATGTGCACACATCTTAGGTGGTTCCTCTCTTGAGGTCATGGTATTGGCTAGGTATGCGGTCATCTCAAGACTTATGTGGTCAAGGATCAGCTTCCAAGATCACTCACTTTGTTGGCAGGGTTCATTCCCTCCTCCTGTTGTTGGACTGAAAGTGTTAATTCCTCATTGACCATTGCTCTGAGGCTGCCCTCAATTCCTCGTCTTGTGGGCCTC
Organism: Budorcas taxicolor; assembly: GCF_023091745.1. Lineage (NCBI taxonomy): Eukaryota > Metazoa > Chordata > Mammalia > Artiodactyla > Bovidae > Budorcas > Budorcas taxicolor. Next base: position 30,484,906 of record NC_068913.1, on the reverse strand, counting down.
CCAACGTATCAGTATGCTTTCTTAAAAATATATAATCAGAGAAGGCAATAGAGATTATCATAAAGTGGTAGTCAGAGTCTTTTAAAACCTTGTCACAGAGGTGACATCCCATCATTTTATCAAATTCTATTCGTTAGAAGTAAGTCACTAGGTCTAGGGAAGGGGAGTATACATTCAAGGGGAGTGGAATATACAAGCATTGGAATACTAGTAAGCAGAAATCATTGTGAGAATCATTGTCAGAAGCTAACTACCACAATCTATTTGTTGATGTAATTGTTTTATTCTTTTATTATGTCTATTCCTGATTCTGATACATATAACTTTTTTCTTATCACTTTTAAAATGCTCTTTATGTTTGGATTTCAGCTATTTGACTTTGCCTTGTTGTGCTTTGTTGGTAACGTTTTTATGTTTTCTCTGCATATTGATTTAGCATCTCAAATATATGATTTTCTCCCTCTCATAACTGTAAAATTTTAGCCATTGTGTTTTGAAAGATTTTTCTGTTCAATCCTCTTACCCCTTCTTCTAGTCCAGCTATACCTGTTTTTGACCATTTGCTATCATTTGCTATCATTTTGCAAGGTCCTGCACCACCATTTATTTATTTATTTTTTATTTAAATTTTTATTTTTACTTTATTTTACTTTACAATACTGTATTGGTGTTGGCATACATTGACATGAATCCGCCACAGGTGTACATGAGCTCCCAAACATGAACCCTCCCCTCCCACCTCCCACCCCATATCATCCCTCCGGATCATCCCCGTGCACCAGCCCCAAGCATCCTGCATCCTGCATCGAACATAGACTGGCGATTCGTTTCTTACATGATAGTATATATGTTTCAATGCCATTCTCCCAAATCATCCCACCCTCTCCCTCTCCCACAGAGTCCAAAAGTCCGCTCTACACATCTGTGTCTCTTTTGCTGTCTTGCCTACAGGGTCATCATTATCATCTTTCTAAATTCCATACATATGTGTCGGTATACTGTATTGATGTTTTTCTTTCTGGCTTACTTCACTCTGTATAATCAGCTCCAGTTTCATCCATCTCATTAGAACTGATTCAAATATATTCTTTTTAATAGCTGAGTAATACTCCATTGTGTATATGTACCACAGCTTTCTTATCCATTCATCTGCTGATGGACATCTAGGTTGTTTCCATGTCCTGGCTATTATAAACAGTGCTGTGATGAACATTGGGGTACACATGTCTCTTTCTATTCTGGTTTCCTCAGTGTGTATGCCCAGCAGTGGAATTGCTGTGTCATGAGGCAGTTCTGTTTGCAATTTTTTAAGGAATCTCCACACTGTTCTCCATAGTGGCTGTACTAGTTTGCATTCCCACCAACAGTGCAAGAGGGTTCCCCTTTCTCCACACCCTCTCCAGCATCCATTGCTTGCAGACTTTTGGATCGCAGCCATTCTGACTGGTGTGAAGTGGTACCTCATTGTGGTCTTGATTTGCATTTATCTGATAATGAGTGATGTTGAGCATCTTTTCATCTGTTTGTGAGCCATCCATATGTCTTCTTTGGAGAAATGTCTATTTAGTTCTTTGGCCCATTTTTTGACTGGGTCGTTTGTTTTTCTGGAATTGAGCTGCAGGAGTTGCTTGTATATTTTTGAGATTAGTTGTTTGTCAGTTGCTTCGTTTGCTATTATTTTCTCCTATTCAGAAGGCTGTCTTTTCACCTTGCTTGTATTTTCCTTTGTTGTGCAGAAGCTTTTAATTTTAATTAGATCCCATTTGTTTATTTTTGCTTTTATTTCCAGTATTCTGGGAGGTGGATCATAGAGGATCCTGCTGTGATTTTATGTCGAAGAGTGTTTTGTCTATGTTCTCCTCTAGGAGTCTCATAGTTTCTGGTCTCATGTTTAAATCTCTAATCCATTTTGAGTTTATTTTTGTGTATGGTGTTAGAAAGTGATCCAGTTTCATTCTTTTACAAGTGGTTGACCAGTTTTCCCAGCACCACTTGTTAAAGAGATTGTCTTTACTCCACTGCATATTTTTGCCTCCTTTGTCAAAGATAAGGTGTCCATAGGTGTGTGGATTTCTCTCTGGGCTTTCTATTTTGTTCCATTGATCTATATTTCTGTCTTTGTGCCAGTACCACACTGTCTTGATGACTGTGGCTTTGTAGTAGAGCCTGAAGTCAGGCAAGTTGATTACCACCATTTATTTTTAAAAGTTTCTATTACTTATGAAAATGAAAGTTGCTTAGTTGTGTCTGACACTCCACGACTCCATGAACTGTAGCCTGTCAGCTTCCTCTGTCCATGGAATTCTCCAGGCAAGAATACTGGAATGGATAGCCATTCCTTTTTCCAGGGGACCTTCCCAACCCAGGTCTCCCACATTGCAGGCAGATTCTTTACTGGCTGAGTTACCAGGGAAGTCTTACTTACTGTAATGTATTATTTATATAATTATCATTATTTGCTTTAAGTATTATTTACTATAATCATTACTATAACTATTGTATTAAATACTGTAATTATTAATCACTATAATTACCATAACTATTACTACATCATTTATTATAATTATTAATATTTATTTATCCTTATTCAAACTAACTTACTCTTCTCTGTCATGTTCATTGAGCTTAGTCCTTCCTGTTTTATTTCAAATATTGTAGTTTTTACTTCTAGAATTTCCTTATTTAAATTTATATTACCTTTGCTAAGATTTCCTGTTTCTCTACTGAAATATTCATTGGTTAAAAATGTTTTCTCTTAGTTCATTGCAGATAATTGTAAGCACTGTGTTAAAATCCTTATCTGTTAGTTTCAACATCTGCTTCATTTTCTGGTCAGACTTGTTTTTTCCTCTCTCTGTTGAGAGAAAGAAATTTATTTGGGGGTCCATCATATTTTGGATAATGTTTTTATCATATCTAGGAGAAGAATATTAAGTTGTAAAGATTCTAGATTCTGTGGTTTTTCTTCTGTAAACATTATATCCTTTGTTTCCGCTGTTAATTTCTTTTGGCTGTGCTGGAACTGCAGACTCTGTTTCTTGCATGGCAGCTCTGTTTTCAGTACATATTTCTTACTCTATTTGAGACTAAAACTGAGAAAAAATACTGTTCGTGGTTACTCTTCTGTGTTGCATTATGATGCTCAGCATTTGTTTGTGTAGGTCTGTTTCCTTCTAATATATTTTAATTCTGTTTGAAGAATATTTCTTTTAATACCTATTAAAGTGAAGATCTCATGTCTTCACTGAGTAAATTTACTAAGCAAATTGTCTCAGTTTTTGTTGCTCTGACAATCTGTTTCTCTTTCACTTTTTATGGTATTTTTGCTGGGAATATGATTCTAGATTAATAGGTTTTTTATTGTTTTTAAGTTTCAGTACTTTAAATTATCATTCACTTGTCATCTGGATTGGAAAACTTTAGATGAGAAGCCTGGCATCCTTGCCTCTTTTTCTCTATATATAGTGCATCCTTTTTCCATCCTTTTTCCTGCTTTTAATTTTTAATTCTTACCACTATTTTCCAGAAATTTGATTGTGGTATGCCTTGTTGTATTTATTCTATTTACAGTTTATTGAGCCTCTTGGATATATGTGTTTGTCATTTACATCAAATATAGAAAATAATTGGTCATTTTTACTTAAATTCATTTTTACATACCTATTCTTCTACAACTTATGTCCATATAACACTTTTTGGAGATTTATGGATCTCTTTATGAAACATCCTCTTCTCTAGTACTCTGTCCTGAAAATACTGGCGACCTCAGCCTCCAAGAACTCTGCTGTTTGTCCCATGAATTCTGTTAAGATTACTGTGCTCTGCTTCATACTCTTCTTGTGAAACAGCTTGTTAGATGCCTGTAGAGAAACAGACCACAAGAGAAAACCTTGCTTGTCTTCTCACAGGGATTACAGTTCTGCACTGTCTCTTGTGCACTGTTTATTTAAATGTATGTGGTAGGAGAGTAAACCCAGGACCAAGTACTCCATACAGGTTAGGAGTATAAATACTCACATTCTTTATTAAAAAGTCGGTATCAGTATAAAATACACAATTGAGGTTTTATACATGCTTAAAATCAGTAATAATCAAAAGATATTTCAGACATAAATGGAAAATTGTGATAAATATAATGCTAAGTACTATAATTTCTCTAATTTTCATAAACACTGAAGTTACTAGTAGATATTAACACTAGAAGACAAAAGGCAGAAGATAAATTCAGGTTTAATTACCTCTTCTTCTTGAGCTTTAAATAAGGAAAAAATCCTCACCAGTTTTTTCCCCTTTTAAAGCAGAATTACTCTATAAAATCCTAACTAAGTCTTTACTTTTAGCCACACTGACTAGAGTATTGAAATATTATGTATGCTTGTAGCACTTTAAGAACTGCTAAATGGTTTGTAATAATTTTTTGATTTTTGATTTTTTATTTTTCTTAATCGTGTGTACTGCTTTGGTCATTCAGTACAGGTCTAAGATCACAGTAGTACAAACTATAGTTTTTAGATCTTTAATCTTTAGGTCAAAGATCTTGTAACTTTTGTGACCTTAGATCACAAAACTGAAAAATTTATAGTAGCTTGAACACTTTAAACCAATTTTCAAAATTAATCAGTTTAAATTTTGACCTTTTAATTTACTAACCTTGTATTAAGACTAGACTGATTATTTCAGCAACTTACTAGACCATATTAAGACAGGTGGAATTTATTTCCCAGCTCCTGGACTTTCCTTTATCCATGTATTAAAATTTCTATATATGGCACAGGGAATATAGTCAATAATATTATAATACCTTTGTATGGTGAAAGATGATTACTAGATTTGTGGTAGTCAACTCATAATATAGATAAATGTCAAGTCACTATGTAGTCTGCCTGAATCTAATATAATGTTGTATGTTAACTATAATTTAATAAAACAATTCTATAAATCTAACTTATTTATAAACCTAGACAGCTTATTAAAAAGCAGAGACATTACTTTGCCAACAAAGGTCCATCTAGTCAAAGGTATGGTTTTTCCAGTAGTCGTGTATGGATGTGAGTTGGACTATAAAGAAAGATGAGTGCCGAATAATTGATGCTTTTGAGCTGTGGTGTTGGAGAAGACATTTGAAAGTCCCTTGGACAGCAAGGAGATCCAACCAGTCCACCCTAGAGGAAATCAGTCCTGAATATTCATTCCAAGGACTGATGCTGAAACTGAAACTCCTATTCTCTGGCCACCTGATGTGAAGAACTGACTCACTGGAAAAACCCTGATACTGGGAAAGATTGAAGGCAAGAGGAGAAGGGGATGACAGAGGATGAGATGGTTGGATGACATCACTGACTCAATGGACATGAGTTTAAGTGAACTCTGGGAGTTGGTGATAGACAGGGAAGCCTGGAGTACTGCAGTCCATGGGGTCACAAAGAGTCGGACATGACTGAGCAACTGAACTAACAGATAAATCTAATTTGGGTAGATGGGTCTGTGAACATCTCAGAATACTTAAATACTTATTGGCAGACTTAGGTCCTTAAAGAAAGCAATTATGGAGGATTTTTTCTGATTAGCTAATAAATTTAATAAGAATTATCTAAGTTGCAAAATTCATATTCATTGTGTCCTATATGAACCAGAAGGTGGCAAACTTGAGAGTTTTTGTACTATTGCTCCTATTGAGGAAGTATAAGTACTGAATGAACTATATATATATCTATACTATACCATATATGTAGACGTCTCTGGTGGCTCAGATGGTAAAGCATCTGCCTACAATGCAGGAGACCTGGGTTCAATCCCTGGGTTGGGGAGATCTGGAGAAGGAAATGGCAACCCACTCCAGTATTCTTGTCTGGAAAATCCCATGGACGGAGCAACCTGGTAGGCTACAGTCCATGGGGTCGCAAAGAGTCGGACAAGACTGAGTGACTTCACTTTCACTTTCTTTCATATGTGTATCAGTGGACCTTATGAATAGCTTTTTTGGTGTACCATAGCATAAGAAAAATTAAAATCTCCAATTGTAGAGCCACTGGTGTTAGGATACCAATGTATTTTTTGTCTTTTTGTTTTTCTCTAGATTTATTGTTTTTCCTATAATTCTTTCCCTGATAAATAATTTTGAGAGAGGATGCCGACTGAACCCATTTTTTGCTATGATTTCCACAAATAAGAGCAAAATGTAATGGTCCTGCGTTTACTTGGAGGTGGAGATCTTTCCAACATTTAAAAGGGCATGCAAAATACATTTTGTCTCCCAGAATAAGTAATATAAGATTTTTTTTAAATGCTAATAACATTGATCTTCATGTTTTTAAATATAAAACAGTAATTTGTGGTGATGATTGTTTTTATTTTATTTCTATAAATATTTCTGTTTTGGAGTGGCTTTTTGTTACTCATATGTAAGTGAGGATGGATTTAATTTATTTCTTTATTTTTATTGGAATATAGTTGATTTACAGTTGTGTCAGTTTCAGGTATACAGCAAAGAGAATCAGCTATACGTATATCCACTCTTTTTTAGATTTGTTTCCCCATATTGGCCATTACAGAGTACTGAGTCGAGTTCCCTGTGTTATACAGTAGATCCTTATTAGTTATCTATTTTATATAGAGTAGTATGTATATGTCAATCCCAATCTTCCAATTTATTCCTCTCACCTCTTACCTACTGACAAGCATGTTTATTTTCTACATCTGTGACTCTATTTCTGTTTTGTAGATAAGTTCATTTGTACCTCTTTTTAAAAAAAGATTCTATGTATAAGTGATATTATATATGTATATTTGACTTTCAAAAAATGAAAACTGGTTATATTCAAACATATGATTAGGCTTTGGGGTTATAAGAAAACACATTTCTACCTATTACATTCAAAGATGAAAATTCAATCATAATACATAACATCCCTTTCTTTCTCTCTGGGAAATTCACCCATTGCTAACATTACCTCTAAAAATTAATTTCCCTTCCTGTAAGTTACACTTCTTTTTATATGGCTGCATTAACCAATCTATTTTAGCAATGACTATAAATTTCTCTTTTTGACGGAGAAGAATGAAAAAAGGAAAGCAATGACTAAAGATACACAAAAAGTAAGAGAACCTAGATGTTCCATTATTTCTATATATGAATTGGATCATTAAATGACTTTTGTAAGATTTAAATAAAATAAATTATTCTTCCCTAAAATAAAAAGCTCCATGAATGATTGTTAGTGGACTGAGTGTTTTAAGGGGTGGAAAGTAAATTCACCAGTTATTGAAAATACTTGAGTTCTTTTCCAAATACCACAATAACTGAAGACTCTTTGAGACTTATTAAGTTTCTAATACTTTATAATTCTTCCTTCCTTGCTTTTTTTAAGGGAAGAAGATTTCATTTTAAAAAAATGGAATATAAATATATCATAAGGAAAGTAAATTATACTGTACAGTCGAATGTAAACAATGAAACAAGTTCTGAAATTTAAGAAATGTAGAACTGGCACTTATCATATAGGTTGTATATCACTCAACTTTAATGTTCCCAGCACTAGGGTTAAAAAAAAAAAAAAAAAAAAAGAGGAAAAAACTTCTAATCAGAAGTAACTACCGCTCTAGTCTACATGCATTCAGAGATTCCCTGATCTTGAGCAGTGTGTTCTCAGTCCTCTTTTCTTCTGTTTTCCTTCACGCCGTTTCCAAATTCCCCAGAAACCAGTTTTTGAGAAAGATGACCCACAAACACTTATCATCCCCCACTCCCCACTCTTTGCATCTTCCTGATAGAATACCTTGGGATTTTTCATGAAATCAAATCAGGAACGTGAAACTGAGCCCAGCCTCAGTGATTCCCAGACTTCTAGAGTCCCATGTGCATCCGATTGCAAACCCAAAATACCTGAACCATGGCTGGCCCTTGCCCTAAGGATTCTGATGAATGCCAACTATCATAAAGTGTGCAATGAGGCAGATTTTTGTTTTTGTTTTCTAAAAAAATCAATGTTGTTTCTATTTAGTTCTTAAATGTCCACATCTCTTGAATTTGAGTGAGAACGCCTGGTCCCAGGCGTGTGGTCTGGTGATGCAACCCAGAACGTGCTCAGAGAGAGTTGGGTCTGCCAGCTGAGGAGGAACCACGGCCACTGCCCTGGAGAAGTGTGGCCCCAGCCAACTGCATCTTCCCCACGTTCAACAGGGAGGATGACAGGTCATGGCAGCTCCTTAAAACATGCTGGGGAGTAACTCTTCTTGAGAGGGGAGTTCCTCCGTGAAGGTCCTTTGGAAGTCCTGTTGAATTTAGGAGTCTGTGCCTTCTCCGTCCCCTTTGCTCTCTCTGCCTTTCTTCACTCACTGCGCTCCCACATCACCCCGTGTACACACAAAAGAAAGTTTCACACAGAATGAGCCCCGTGTTGACGCCGGCATCACCTCCCCTCCCATCTGGACAGAAGCCCAGGAGGGAGCAAACGGGGCGGGGTGGGGGTGGGTGGGAGAGTGCGAAGGAAGGTATCGCTTGGATCTCTGTGGTAAGGGTCCCCAAGTGGGGCCGAGCAAGGGTCAGTCAAGAGTATTGGTCCTGCACCCACAAATACATCAAGCTTTTCCCTCCTCCATCAACCTCTTAAATCCCAATGAGGTCACTGCAATGAGAGAGAATCAGATCCAGAGAGGGGGAGAGAAAGAGGACGACGACGAGGGAGAAGAAATCCAGACAGGAAAAGGCCATCAGACAAGGTCGCTTTTTCTGGCGACACAGCAACTGTGCGGAGCGTGGTGCTGAATATCATCCGCCCGCTCAGCCTGGGGACCGAGGGACTCATAGAAGCACTTCGTGTTACCACGAAAACAAAGGAAAGGAGACCCAGCGAAAGGACGAGAGATGCTCTGAGCAGTCCCGCTTAGGATCTGGGGAAGCAAAGCTCATGTACTTGCGGGGAAAGAAAAGAGAGCCTGAAAGGGTCTCGGAAGCAGAGGAGAGAACGGGATTTCCCTGCGGAGACTTGGGACGCGGCAGAACTCTGGACAGCGCCTGACTCCGGAGCAGGGCTCCCAGCTCCCTGGCTCCCCCAGGCTTCTGGCTCCTTATTGAAAGCCCTTTCTGCCAGTGTGCTCTCCTCTCCTGGACTCCGACCACCGACCGGGAAAAATCCTTCTATGATCCCTGTCTGAACGTGCCAGGGGTGGAGCAACTCTGCTTCTGACCCGGTCAGGGAAGAGGGTCTCCGGTTCAGGAAATCCAATCCTTGTGGATAATGCTTCTCTGGTGAAGAAAGAAAAGTTTTGGGGTCTGATAGCGGGCAGAGGGGATAAGGAGGAGAGTGGAAGGAAGAAGGTGGATGGTCGGCTTCCCTCTCTGACCTGGAAGGAATGATGACCGAAGAAGGATGTGCACCAGCGGCCAGATTATTGGGAGCCTCCTGGTGCTCTCCGTGCTGGAGATAGGGCTGGGGGCGTCCAGCGTGGCAGTGGGGGCGGTCAGCTTCAGCCTGGCCCTCCGAGAGCACAAGCCGCAGCTTGGAGACTCGTCCCCGGTATGGAGCGGGGTGTGTGTACGTTGAGCCATTTCACTCTCTCTTTACCTCTTTACGATGATGGTCAGTGTGCGCGCGCGTTAGTCACTCCCTCCCTGGGGTTGAAAATCATGAATCTCCTCTGGCTTGGGTGTAGGTTCATGTCGCAGGCTATGCCTCTGTATGTTGTCCTTTAATTATTAGTAAATTTTTTTTGCTTACCTTGACTTCACACCAAATTAAATGGCTTTGTTTAAAGTTGGGGGAGGGCAGTTTCCACTGGCTGAATCTGCAAAAGCTTGCCCAGTGGGGCTGATTGGGGGGGTGGGGGCGGGGGTCACACCTGTCAAGGGCAGGCTCAGCCTCCATACTTTTACAAGGAAAATCAAAATGAAAGTGTTACATCATTTTCTTACACCACCAACAAGCAAGGGTAGAGTTAGGCATTTATTTCTCGGTAACAGTGCCCAAAGTACGCTAAAGACAACACAGATGTCATAAAGAGAAATATGATGTGAGTATGAAAGGAGGATTTCATCCCAGAAAACACTGCTCTTAATTTTCCCTTTATAAAACTCTTTCGTAAGTTCTAGGGAATAAGGTAAACAACAAATGATATGTAGCAACATTCTGATTCAAGAATAACTCAGCTTAAAGAGTAACTAATGGTCAGAGAAAATGTCATAATTTTCTTTAGGTCAGACAGCAGACCCAGGAAGCTTCGAGTTTATTTACTGTAGGTGAATCTCCAGGAAAACCTTAAAGACCCATTCCTTCCACCCAGGATCAATAAAATAGCTCAGCACTATTCCTAGTGTGGACCTACTTGTGAAAATCAGTTTTTCTTCTCCTTTAAGTTATATAGCTCTTCCATCCATATCCTTCTGGATCTTTAGCTTGATTCTATTTTGTAAGATAATTTAATAAGATGTTATTCTGTCACTGATAATTAGTATAATTAACAATCATGGCTTAGTTATTTGTGCTTTAGGTGTCTGAGGAAAAAAATGATAATGTATGAGTTCAAGAGTAATTCTGAAGCAATTCATTTTTAAGTGAAGTTCTAGCATTCTTTAAACTGGCATAATTATGCTTTAGAAAATTAGTTTTTATACTTTTACTTTTCTAAGTGAGGAGAATGTTTTTAAATTGCAGATATTAAAAGAAAAATGGTATTCAGTTCTAACGCTGGATTCTTCTAAGAATCCTTGTTTTAAATTCAGTAAGTCCCAGCAATCATAAATAATTACCTTTTGCTGTATTATTTTAAATATAAGTATGAAAGACTAAATAAAAGGCAAATCTTAAAGCTAGTTATTTTACATCTTATATGTAGTAGTGATTATTTTGAGAGTTGTAGTTCGTATTATTATTTGATTAAACATAAATAAACTTGAAAACTTCTACCAAACAGTTTTCAAAATGAAATGTAATGTCAACATTGAAATCAAGCGGGAGAAAATGTGATCTTTTGGTGGCTTGTGAGGAAAAACACTTAAATAGTCTTCAAATTAATTTCCCTCTGAAGTTCAGAAAATTGAGTAAGTGAATGTAGGTTGTCTCAAAATACCATTTAAGTATCCAGTTTACCTTCATGAATAAAAAGATGGTTGCATTTGCTTGGTGTCATTTAAGAAAAAATTTTTTTAATTTTTTTTCTCTCTTTCTTGGCTATTTACCAATTATCTAGATGAGTTGACATGTGTATGTACAAAAAAAAATTGAAGCAGCTCAGTGAAAAGCAAAATAGTAAAGCACAGTCATTATCATAAATATTTCTTTCTTTTTTAAACATTTTGCTTTGCAGAGTAACCAGATTCACTTATGATTCTGAAATAATAGGTTCAAATTCTGTTGTCTGATTCAGTAAAAAAAAAAGAAGTTTAAAAATAAATCCATGTGATTGAATGAACCGATTTGAAATTTGAGTGCCAAAAGAGTTGGTAACTTTTAGAAATTCAATACATCATATTTGCAAAGAAACAAATGTCTAAATTTGACCATTGATTATCAAATTATAGTCTTGCTAACTTGATTTTTAAAATAATTTTTCAGAGGTCATTTGTGATACAGTCTGGATTATCACAATTCTGACGATGAATTCATGTAACCAATATTTATAGAGGGCTTGCCGCATGCAAAGCATTTTACTGTTTAACACAAAGACTATTAAGATGAATCAGAATGCCAAGCTGAGGAAGTAAGATGGATATGTCATTTCCTTTACCAGTGGTGAGAAATTAGAGTTTGACTTCAAGGAGTTACAGATACAGGGGAGAGAAGAAATAACCTTGGAAGAAGTATTATTTTTCTCTTGATCTTCAAAGTTTATTGAAACTTGGAAGGAATGTATCATAGTATGAAATCTGGAGTCTGCCTGGGTGTAGATTTCAGGTCAGCTTTTAGCCATTTATTATCTGGTTGACTAGCCAAAGTTTCCTCATGCTCTGTCAAGTAGGGTTGTTAGACGGCACAAGTACAATCATGTTCTTAGTAAAATGTATGATATGTAGTACGCACTGAATAAATGCACATAGCTAGTTTTGGGTGCACAGAATGGCAGTGAATGCCTGAGAAAGAAAACCTTCTAGGCAGCAAGGTTGAAAACAAAAAACGGACAGTATGGGTTGTGTTTCAGGATTTCTGAGGCTTAGGTGTGTGAGGGATAGATAAGGATGGAAAGAATGGTAGGGACCAGACCATGAGAGGCTGTGTGCCAGTCTCAGATTATTTCCTCATAGTTTTAATATAATAATAATAGTAACAATTCTTAATTTCCAAAGAGACCCCAGGAATATGCAGTAGAAAACTAGACTGATAACTACTCATCTCTTTGGTTTTATATGAATTAAAAATCTGATGTTATTTAGAAACACTAGATGGGATTGTATAATTATTAACTTTTCAGGTCATAATCCATAATCAGAGTGTATTTTGATTGGTGCCATGAAGTTTTTTTCAGTACATAAATATCATTATTACCAGATTTTGCTTTCAATTTTAGAAGCCAATAGAAATAAAAACTGTACTATGAAGGGATTGCTTATTATGTATGGACCTCAACATCATAAGCTTTTAATCTAGATCAAATGCACTAATAATTTAGGCAACTATTTTGATTATTTGGACTTAAATTATTATTGGATATTTTTGGATTATTGTAAAAATTACTGGGCCAAAATTTTAAGTGGCTTGAAAATAAAACAGTACGAAGAAAAGGGGCTTAAAATCCATAAGATGGATGTTTATACAATTATATCCAGTCACTATTTCATAATAAGGTAAATGGTTGTTATGGCACCTGGGACCAGTCTAAAAGATGTGGGCAATTAGAAGGAAAAAAAATTTAAACTATAATTTCATAGCAAAAGAAAGCTATAAGTGCCTTATAGGATTTTGGCCTCTTCTTGATTCTTTGTTGTAGTTTACATAGATACCTCACTGAAAACATGAAATAACACATTACTACTAGATAACAATAAATGAACTATTGAATAAACTGCTTTGGAGAAGACATAGGCATGTGAAATATAATCGATGTGTGAGATACATTGACAGGGAGTTAGGCAGGACTGTGTCTCCAAGCGGCTGTAGGATCACCATTTTTCTCAGTCTCCAGTACATCATCTATAATGTGAATGGATCGTATTCAGTGGTACACAGATCCAAGGAAATTTTATTTTGTTGCTCTAAATTGGCATTTTGAAATCTAAAGATTCAAATGGTGGTGTCCAGAAAAACATCTGATAGAGTTTTATTTTATACATACCATGCTAAATTCCATCCATGTATATCTGATATTCATTCTATAGATGTACTAAAAGAACTTTCCTTAAGCTCCTTTACCCCGCATATAAAATAATCTTTTAAACTATTCACAATTTTCTTAACAAAATCATAAAGTTTGAGTGATTTTATTTCTTCTGGAGCATTCTTAATTTGTACACCATAACTTTATCTGCTTCAAAAATCTGATATTTTAATGAAACTTATAGCCTAGTCAAGTCACATACTTAGTATGTGGATTTCTGATTGTGGATTCCTGATTCACCATGGCAACAACTCAGCCAACTGTAAGATTGTGTTGAAATTCACCTACTGTACATCCTAATCCATACCAGAGCAAAAGAAATGAAGTGCTGTATTTAAATGATAGTTGCTCCAAAATGTTATTTCTAATATTTAAGTCTATTCAGTTCATTTAAGGAAAAAAAATAAGACAAAGTGAAAGAAACCCCTCAAACAGTTACTTCAAATGTACAAAATTTGAAGCTAGTATGTCTCTGGCTAGATAATGCATCATTTTTTCCAAAGTTAGAATATATAACATAAAGGACTCATATTATTTATCACGAGATGAAAACAGTGCCCTATCCTCAGAAAAAAACAACTGTACATTTATATCCAATTTTAAAATTAATTTTAATTATATAAGTAATTTATAATTCCTGTTGCAAAGGGTTAAAAAAATCAAAACTGAAGTTCTCTTCCCTACCACATCATCAAAATTAGCCAACATTATAAATTTAGTGTACAACCTCACAGATATTTCTCCATGCATACATATTATTTTTTGAACATACAGACTAATTTTTATATCAAGTCTCTGGGTATAATAAAGCCCCTTCATGGCTATCTAGAGCCCAGGTAAAGAATATTTTCTTTATCTGAGTCATACTCTTATTCTCAAGTGCTACTTGTTATCTACTGGAATCAGGGCAATTAAAGAAGTGGCAATTAGATAAGTTAGACAAGCTAAACAGTTGGAATATGTAGTTATTTTTCAAGGAACCATACTCTGTCAAAAAAAAAAAAGTAAAATGCCTATTTCTGGTGTTGATTGATAATGACATGATGGGAGGAAAACAGTGAATTTTGTCATTATCTGACAATAGTTTTTGTTTGTTTGTTTTAGTCAATATTTCACCCATATTGAAAGTGTCATGCATTGAAATTTCTATCCAGAACACATGACAAAGTCTGTTTCAGGATTTTGGCCCTTATTCAAGGGTAAAAGTGGTCTTGAAGAATTTGCCATAGACATATTAGGGGAAACATTATAATAATGGCATCAATCACCTATTTGTTGACAGTTTGCTTCATACAAACATGATCTAGACATAGTCATATCTTTAATTTGGATGTTTTTGCATAAAATGTTCAAGTTAGATCTCTATATTGGCTTGTTGGCCAGGTCATACATTATGTGCTTTGAATATAGCTAAGCAATTTAACCTTCCTGAATATTCACTCAGCCCTCAGATCATACTTAATTATATTAGTAGTTGGGAGATATAACCCAGCCATCCAAACTGAAATGCCTGTCTTTAAAATTCAGTAAAAACTAGAATAGATTTTGGTGTGTGTGTACACACCATGGACAGAGGAGCCTAGTGGGCTACAGTCCATAGGGTTGCAAAGAGTTGGACAGAGTTGTTGAAGTACATGGACAATGGAAGAATAAATAGGTAATAGTATAGAGAGACTCATTGAGCATCTTTCTAGCAGAAAAAGAGAAAGAGGAAAAAAGAAGTTATGCTACTACTTTGCTCTGTGATGTATAAAGCCTTGCAATCCTTCTCATGAATGCAGATCTAATCTGTATGTATACTGTACTTATTATAAATGGTACATGGGATTCATACATCTCACTCGATATTACTGTGGCTCTGGATAACTTATGCTTCTTCACTAAGTCAGGGAGAGAAATAACAGTACCTATTATTGGGTTACTGTGAAGTTATTGTGAAGCTAAGGCAATGCTTATAAAGCTGTCAATACTGAGCCTGGCCAGAAGTAACTGCACAGTGAACATTAGCTGCTCCTTACTTCTACTGCCCTATTCAGCTCCATGACAACCAGGACCTATAACCTACTAGTGATACACTGGTTCTCAATATGTCTCCAACATCCTTAACCAGCTCTAGTTTGACTCATCATTTTTGCTTTTGGTTTTCTTTTCATGTATTGTTGGTTGGTTGGTTTAGTCACTAAGTTGTGTCTGACTCTTGTGACCCCATGGACTGTAGCCTGCTAGGCTCCTCTTGTCCACAGGACTTTCCAGGCAAGAATACTGGACTGGGTTGCCATTTCCTTCTCCAGGAGATCTTCCTGACTCAGGGATTGAACCTGGTCTCCTACATAACAGGCAGATTCTTTACCAACTGAGGTACGGACCCTGCATTTTCATGTATAGCATCTAGTTAGTTTTTGACTTACATTATATACATTAAATTAAAAGGTGCTTACTCCTTGGAAGAAAGTTATGACCAACCTAGATAGCATATTCAAAAGCAGAGACATTACTTTGCCGACTAAGGTCCGTCTAGTCAAGGCTATGGTTTTTCCTGTGGTCATGTATGGATGTGAGAGTTGGACTGTGAAGAAGGCTGAGTGCCAAAGAATTGATGCGTTTGAACTGTGGTGTTGGAGAAGACTCTTGAGAGTCCCTTGGACTGCAAGGAGATCCAACCAGTCCATTCTGAAGGAGATCAGCCCTGGGATTTCTTTGGAAGGAATGATGCTAAAGCTGAAACTCCAGTACTTTGGCCACCTCATGCGAAGAGCTGACTCATTGGAAAAGACTCTGATGCTGGGAGGGATTGGGGGCAGGAGGAGAAGGGGACGACAGAGGATGAGATGGCTGGATGGCATCACTGACTCGATGGACGTGAGTCTGAGTGAACTCCGGGAGTTGGTGATGGACAGGGAGGCCTGGCGTGCTGCGATTCATGGGGTCGCAAAGAGTCGGACACGACTGAGCGACTGAACTGAACTGAACTGATATACATTATACATTAGCAACTACAAAAATATACCAAAATATTTACATTGGAAAAGTCATGTAGATATGCAGCTTAAAACTGAATGGGAGAACAGCTGCCATTGTAAGACACTTGTCTCTGTCTGTTTTTCTGTTGGAGGTGGAGAGGTTAGTGGAAGCTCTATGATGAAAATATTTGATAATCAGATAAATTAGACAGTTATCTAAATTAGGCAAGTCAAACAGGGGGGATATGATAACTCCTTTAGTACCATGAAGTCCTCAAAACACATATGTAAAACAATAGAAGTTATTGTTATAAAGTCAGAATAAAAATGCAGAGTAACACTTCTGACAAAGATACTCAATAACCTGGAAATTTGTATGGTTTTGCCTGAACTACCCAAATAGCCTTTAAAACATAACTAACTCTCATGTTATTTAGTGACCATGATTTTTAGCAGTAATGCAACTCAAAAAGCAATTGAAACTTCCATGAGTTCTTGATCTGTTATTAAATACTGGGAAAAAATAAGACAGAAATAAAATTAGTGGTTAAGCATATTACTGTGGAGGACAGAGCTACTTGTCCTGTAGAAATAATACTAGGCATGATTTATTAATAGTTAACTATGGTCCATATGCTTTCATATATATTTTATTTCTAATAATAACAACTTCATGAACAATGTTTTGTTTTGTAAAATTTATATAGGAAAAAGAACTTAACTAGAGTACACCATTATTTAATTAGCTGAGTTAGTATTTAAAGCCAGGGCAGTCTTATTTCATAATCAATAGAGAAAATTTCTTTGTGTGAAACATGGGAAATTTTCATGAAGTGAAAAAGTCATTCACTGAGGCCTGACCTCATTATTTGCTCCCAACTTCAATCTATGAGCCAGGCAGGATGGCATAAAGGCCAAGTCCTGATCACTGTTTGTTTTCCAGAAGAGACTGATAAAGTCACCTGATCAACCGTGCAACTCCATGTTCTCAAAAGAGTGTGAGATACTAGATTAAATTGTTCCTACCCATAAATCTTAAGCTTTAGCATTGAAAAATAAAGCTAAGTAATGCATCTCAAATAATCATTAAATATTATAAGGCCAATCAGGAAGACACAAAATGACATATTTGTTTAAATACACTCAAAGTGAGAGGTATCAGTAATCAAGGATATCCATCCTCACAGAGGAGGAACTTTACCCAGGCCTTGTAGATCAGGCAGATTTCCAGCAGCAGAGGGAAGAAGATGATGTGCTAAGCAAAGTTATTAACATGTGTCAAGTCATGGAAGGAACAGTAAAATGGAGAGTTGGCGGGGGGGGGGGGGGGGGGGGGGGGGGGGGCGGGGATTGAGGAGACCAAACTTGTGAGAGCAAAGATATGTTCAAAGAAAAACTGGTAAGTGAAGCTCTACCTCACCTGAATAGGATGTGGCCAGCTTCAAAAGGGTCCTGGAAGAATCGCAAGATTTGTCTGCTCTTGATTCCCAGCTAAACTTTGTAAGTTCTACTTTTTAGAATGTGATGGGCTTGAGGCCAATGTATTCCTGCTCAATTTCAAGGCAAAACACCAGCCCTTGGTTCCCAGATGTGTACGTGGGATCAAAAGAAAGACTTGAGAGGAATCTTGAGATGTGTGTGTGTGTGTTAGTCACTCAGTTGTGTCTGACTCTTTGCAACCCCATGGACTATTGCTCACCAGCCTCCTCTGTCCATGGAATCTTCCAGGCAAAAATACTGGAATGGATGGCCATTTCCTTCTCTAGGGAATCTTCCAGACCCAGGGATCGAATCTACCTCTTATCTACCTACATTGGCAGGCTGGTTCTTTACCACTAGCACCACCTGGAAAGCCTCTTTGAGACTTGAGGGAAGTGAAAATCTTACATCACAAACCGAACTCCAACTTCAAATGACTTTCCTATTGTTGATGGTAGATTTGTAAGATCATAAGTTCCTTATGCTCAATTATTCTTACAGCTGCCTGACATATGAGTTCATTTGTATAATTGGTAGTATTGGCATGATACAAATAAATGAAAACAGGTTTTAGAAGTATTGAGACTTGGGGTCAAATTCTAGCTCTAGCAGTTTCTAGTTGTTTAAGTTTGAATGAGTTAAATTATCTCACTGGGCAGTCAGCTAACTCATCCATAAAACAGCAATTCTACTAACTATTTCATGGAGTTTTCTAAAAATTAAATATAGTATTTATATAAAGGGCTTGATAAATGTTAGGTATTCAGTAACTGTGACTGTCCCACAATAATGACCATATGCTTTTGCTATATTTCTGGAAAATTCATTTCCTGTATGTGGCTTCTGTTGTGTATTACAGACATTCTGTTTTTACACATTCCTAAAGGGGAGGTTTATTGTAAGACTGTTGATGAAATTGACCTTGGACTCAAAACGAAGTAACATTTAGGTCATATACCCGGTCTTAGAAAACATGTGCTTTTCATACCTAGTTTTAGGTATAGTAACAGTTGTGATTTAGTGTGTTTATTCCAGGATCACAGGAATAATATCTAGGTCAACAATGGGATAAAGAGGTGTGTTTTTTGTTTGTTCTACCAAATACAGATGTGTTCTTGATTTTCTCATTATTTTTGCTGGGTTATTGGAATTTTTAGTTCTTTCATGACTTTTTTCTGCGAGTTAATTTCCTACATGGATAACTCTGAGGAATTAAAATAATTAATGATAATAATGATGACATAAATAATGGCAATAGCAGTTTATATTTACAATATTCTATGTTGCCTAAGAATTCCACCTGCTTTTGTTATCCACTTATATTGGCAGGTGAGTTTCTTCACCTAAGGTATAAGAACCTAAAGGATTTAGGATTTAGTGACTTAAGATCAGAAAGTGAAATCAGTTACAGGAGCAAGATAGAAACCTAAATCACTTGAAGAAAGAATGTGTGTGTGTGTGTGTGTGTGTGTGCACGCATGTGCACCCATGCAGGGGCTCATACATGTGCAGTGGAGATGAAAAAATAAGTAATTCCTAGAAGGAAGTTGATAACTGTTGCTGATACACAATATAAGCTACATTCAGGCTGCTTTTGCCCTGATTTGGGGGCAATTCAAAATGTTGTGAGCCCTCTGTCAGCTGCCTCTTATTTCCATAACTGGCTGGCTTTTGAAAACAGCCAGGCACGTTGGATGGATATTTGTGCATGTGTTGACAATTCTTAGGAAGAGCATAACTTCTACTCTTTATTCCTCTGGAGTCCCTGTACCTAAGATTTAGCTGGACAATTGTCACTTAAATATACTGCAGATTCAGAGTTCTTCTTGATGAAAATTTACAAGTTTAGTTAAAATGTTCCTTGCTACTTAGGGAGCAGAAATGGCTTAAACATCAAAAAGCCTTATTTACTTAGCATACTCAAAATATTCAACAGATTATTTTTTGAAAAGAAAAACTATCACAAAGCATAATTGTAACAGAATACAGCGCATAATTGGTTAAATCACAGGAACTGAGTGGGGGAGTGAAGGGATGAATGGCATTCTGAGAATCCAGGCTGATTCTTTCTGAAGAAAAGAATTCCACCCTGAAGGATCTGGGTCCCAGGCCATTGGAAAGTTTCTGAGATTTCTGGACTTTGGTTCGTTTAGAGGAGCCTGACTTCCCAGTCAGTGGCATGCTATGTTTCATGCTTTCTTCTGAAATTCACGCTTGTGTGATGTTGGTTTCATTCAGTTACAGTCTCTGCAAAGGCTTCTTTCACTGCTTGTGCATCTGCATTTGCCACTGTAGGGTTTTCCTTCCGTTTCCCCCTTGAGTGCTTTGGTTTAATTTCTTTATTTGCTATGGTTACCTCTTATTCCATGCCATCTGTTAAGCTACCAAGATGGCCTGTGCTAATGGAGGACTGCTTGCTCATCACATCAACACATCTCTGGTACATTTTATCCTCTAGATATTTCCTATAAAGTTGATTATAATTATGAGAGCTCATGATTCTATTGAAAAAAATATGTACATTTATCCTTTCTCAGTTAAATTGTAATTTTTTTTTAGGTTTCAAATTTTCCTGGAAGAAGCATAGTATATGGATCAATATATATAAAATGCCTTGCTTTATTTCAGTGTTCTGTTTTGGGATGGAAAATAAGAAATTAGATCTAGCTTAAGGGGAAAAAAGAACACTGCATAATTAGCAGGGTTTTCCATTGACTAAGGAAAAAAAAAGAAATATAAACAGGAAAGTATAAAAGTGATTTATTTTTAAAATGAACACTTTGCTAAAAACGCAAAAGAACTGGGAAAGGGGAAAGAGAGGCCATTGATGAGATCTATAAATCTAATAAAGGCTGAAAAAGTCCAGGAAACCGAATTGTCAGATAGCACAGTCAGGTCCTAGGACTCCCAGGGGTTAGGCTTATGAAAATGGGGCCAAATCAATGTTGAGGTAAATGACAGAGAGCTGCAAGGTTTACACTGGGTTTGGATGAGTCAAGAATAGGAATGAGCTGTGGAAAATCAGGAGAGTCGAGTTCCTGTTCCTGTTCTCATAAGCCAGATGCTTATTTTCCTCAGTTCGCTTCCCCATTAGATTTAGTTAATAACTATTGATTCCACAGTTACAACATTCTATGTTCTGAGTTAGGTTCTGAGAACTTAGCAGTTAATAAAACTATAACGGTCCCTGATCTTCTGAAGCTTAATTTAAAAAGGAATATGAAGAAGGAGACGGTGGGATGAATGGAGAAAGTAGCGTGAAAATATATACACTTCCCTATATAAAATAGAAAGCCAATGGGAATTTACTGTATGACTCAAGGAACTCAAATTGGGGCTCTGTAACAACCTAGAGAGGTGGGAAAGGGTGGGAGGAAGGAAGGAGGTTCAAGATGGAGAGGACATATGCATACCGGTAGCTGATTCATGTTGATGTATGAAGAAACCAACACAGTATTGTAAAGCAATTATCCTTCAATTACAAATAATTTAAAAAAATAAAAAGGAATATAGATAATAAACAAATAAGGCACAAATTAACAATTGAAGTCTGTACCTGGTAAATAGGGGAAATATAGGCTTATGCAGATTATAACAGTTATCAATAATGGGAGAATCAGAAAATGCATCTCTAAGGAAGCAACATTTCTGAAGGATGATGAGGTATTTCCCAGATGAAGAGGAAAAAAGCATTGTCCCAACCAGGGGGAACATCTTGTGTAAAGACTCTGAGATAGAAAATATTTCATATGCTTGAGCAACTGAAAGAAGGCCAGGTGACTGGAGGATGACCAATGGCCAGAAGGAGATAGAAAGCTCCGGGTGAGGTGAAGAAACAGTGTAAAAATCACTTAAGGCTTTATAGACATGATACAATGGTTTTACTTTCTCCTAATTATAATAGCCACCAAAAGATTTTAAGTGGGACAATGACAAGATTATATTTGCATTTAAAGAAGCTCATTTGGGGCTGCAGTTTAAAAAGTATTTTGGAGTCAGACAAGTTCTTGTCACAAATTAAGTTACAGGTCTATTTAGGAGGCTACTGGGCTGTATGATACAGTGGTTACATGGATGAGAGTTAAGGAATAAAATAAAAACAGAAGAAGAACAGATACTTGAGATACAGAGTTAACAAGATTTTGTTTCATGAGATGCCACTGTAAAATATTAAGAATGAGTTTCACATTTCAGAACTGAGCATCTAAGAGGATCCTATTTACTCTTTGAGACTAGAGGATTAGAGGAGGAAAACGTGTGTGTGTGTGTGCGTGTGCGTGTGCGCATGCGCGTGCGTGTGCGTGTGTGTGTGTGTGTGTGTGTAGGGAGCAACGGGTGTAGCATGGGAAGAGATCAAGGATTTATTTGTGATCTGTGATGTTGGAGGGGCCTGTGAGTTATCTAAATGGAGATGCTGTGGGCTATTAGATGGGTCTAGAGATCAATGCTGGAAATCTAAAAATGTATTAAATACATTTAAAGGTATTTAAAGCCACATGACTTGTTGAAACATCCAAAACAATGCCTTTAATTACTATTATATTCAGAAGCTGGACATTCAGAATTAACCATAATATTCAGGAGTAGAAAAAAGAGACTGAGAAGCTGTGATGAGAAAAAATAAGTCGAAGTCCAGGAGAGTGTGGTATCAGAGAAGCCCAAAGGAGAGGGGTTCCTTGTAGGATGAGGACTGAAATGTGGAAGTCGTTACTTATTTTAGCAAGAGTTGATGAAGTCGAAACAGAGGGTTTAGAAGCCAGTCTGGAGTCCGAGAGAGAAAAGGAAGTAAGAACATGGAAAGAGTTAAGTGTAGAAACTTGGCAGTAAAGGGAAAATAGAGTAGAGAGATACAGCAATCAATGTAAAAAGATGTGGAGTGAAGGAGGTTTTCATTTTTTAAGGAAGATTTTGGGACACTTTGGCAAGCTGATGTGAATAAGGGAGTAGAATGAGAGAGATATAAAGGGAGAGAAAAAGACTTTGAGTAAATGAAGGGTGATAGAACTAAGAGCTAAAATGGATGCTTCATGTTGGTAAGTTTTATCTTTGTTTCTTGTAATAAGGCAAGATCATATGAGTGAAGATTCAGAGTTTGTCACACCTAATGGCAAATGGAGAAAGGATTCTCTGATGGCTTCTGTGTTTTCTAATTTGAGACCTGTCAATAGCTAAAGGTAAAGAATAAACAAAAGTCTGGTTGACTCTGAGAACATGATTAAAATGCCTTTCTCTTGGTTGAGAATCATAATTAAGTCACGATATGAACAGAAAAGGGACATAATTTATCCCAAACGTATGTTTTTACAGGTAACTAAACTGAAGCCCACAGAGTTAGCACTGGTGGTAGCTGTAGAACCAGGACAAGAGTTGGGTCATCTAATTCTTGGTCTAACACTGTTTCCACAGACACCTCAAGGCATCAAGTTTCCTTAAAATAAGTGTTCAGCCAAAAGGATAATAAAGTTATCTGGCTACTGCCCCAAACTGAACAGGAATGATCTCAAATCACTGGCACTGCTAACTATCATGGAGATGTAATAATTACTTTACCAGATTTCAGGAGTTCCCTCCCAGTTTGGAGTTTCAAGGAAACAGCTTTCCATAGAAATTGCAATGTGTTCTCCCTGGTGCTTTTCCAAAGTAACTGGGAAATTAATCAAAGCTAATTTTTAGAAGTTACTAGCATTTCCAAACCCACAAAAGCTAGTGATCAATTTAGGTAAGTAAGCAGAGTGCCCTTAAGAAGACTTTAAAAACAAAATCCAAAACTCATTTGCTCATTTTTCAAGCTTTACACATTTGAAGAGCTTGGAAAGGGAATGCCAAACTCCTATAGTTCTAATATTTTCTGTCTGAGGCTTTTCTTTTTAATTCAAACATCTAGAAATCGAAATCGAGATTTAGTACACAGTTTGCCTGAAGCGGCTAGAAACAATATGTGTGTGTGCACACACATATAATGTCTTGATCTAACACTGTCGTAAGAATTGTCAAAGTATTTTGTAATGATAAATTCATTTAAAGGGACACACACACACACACAAAAGGGGGCTCTTTTTTGTAAATATATCCTTGGCCGTGAATATAGTACAGTGTACTTACTAGTGATAGGATAAGCTGTGTTTTCTAGTGTGACATTAAGAAATTAAAATATTATGAAATATTAGCAATTTTTGTCACCTTTATACCCCCATTACTAGTAGTTGAAGAAAAAATTTTCTCAAAGGAACAGATTTTTTGAAGAAAGAGGTGTAACTTTAACTGGTGATTTTTTGCTGATGTCTTTTCAGCTAAATAGTGTCTTAGAGGGCTACTTAGGAGTTTATGAAATAATAAATTGAAAGTATCTACTGCATTGAAGATTCAAGTTTGGCAGACATCATGCAACGGGTTACCAGGAAAAGTGGCCCAATAGAGAGCAAAGAGTCTCGAGAGCTCTCACATATGGAAATGAACTAATTTAGGAAATTATTGTATCGCCTGGGTGATATTTGGGGTGGGGCAGGGCGGGGGGCGGGGGGACTTGTTTTTCTTTTACTCGGGACCATAGCAAGAATTAGGTGTTCTCTAGATTTAGAGAGCAGCTACTAGCCGCATGCTGCTACTGAGAACTTTAAATGTAGCCAGCCTGACTTTAGATATATTAATAAGTATAAGGTACACACTGGATTTCAAGGACTGTATATGAAAGAACATGAAGTATCTCAAGTTTCTTAGAAGTTTGATTTCACAGAGAAATAATAGCATGAATATATTGAATTAAATCATTAAAATTTTCACCTTTTTAATGTGACTATTGTGCTCAGTCCTGTCTGACTCTTTGTGACCCCATGGACTGTAGCCCACCAGGCTTCTCTGTCCTTGGAATTCTCCAGGCAAGAATACAGGAGTGGGTTGCCATTTCCTACTCCAGGGAATGTTACTATTAGAAAATGCAATTATGTATCGACCCACATCTGTGGCTTACATTAGATTTCTATTAAACAGCTCTCATCTAGATACATTTTTCTAATTTAAAAAAAAAGGTCATTAGCTGGTCAAGAGAAGCTCATGCTTTGTCTGCCTAAAACATGAACTATAGATGAGGAAAGTCTTTAAGATAATTTGAGTTATTAGTGAATTGGGAAGGCTGAGTTGGCTGAGTTGGCTGAGTTGTCTGGTAGAGATACTAGAAACAGCCAAAATGGACACTTAAATTGCCTGCTCCTATGACACAAGCCTTTTGGCCTCGGGTTTTTAAATGGTGAAATCAGACTCTGTGTGACTTTTTGTTAAAGGGATTTTAAATATGTTTTTGGAGAGGAGAGGCTTTTCCCACTTCCTGTAATAACCTGAAATCCATTTCTTCATTTATCTATTCAACAAATATTCAGTGAATTTTTTGCATGTGTGAGGCCCTGTTTTAGTGCTAAAGTTTTAAAGTTTAAAACATAACATTTGAGCTCAAGGAGTTCAAGAACTTTTAGAATGACAGATATAGAGTGGATAATTACCATAAAATACGATCAATGCATCAGTGTTATAACAGACATGAATATAATATTTTTATTAGATCCTAGCTAGGAGTACATAGATGGATTGAAAGGCTTCACAAATAATGGATCTTTATATTAAAAAAAAAATAATTTTCCGAAAGGAGAAAATATTTATTGGCGCTTACCATGTGCCACAGTCAAGACTAAGCACTATCATGTGGGTTGTCTCTTAAGTCCACATGTTCTTAATTCATGTTATATTAGTCTCCTCATTCTTATAGAAGGAATGGAGAATGTCTTTTTATTATAAATGAAAGTTTATTATAAATGGTATTTTCAGTGTCAGAGAGCTGTGATATGTGTCAGGGTAGATGCTGGAGAAACAGCTGGTACATATGGTCAGTACTGGAGAAGTGTCTGCTTTAAATGAGTGGAGGAAAAGCAAGGTTGCCGAGATTACTGATCAGAGAATGTCTGAGCAGGGAGAACAGCACAAAGCCCATCCAATTAAACTCTTTCCTTTTAAAGATGAAGCCCAGAGAATTCAGTTGACTCACCTAATATAATTAAATGACAAAGGAAGATTGAATGAGAGCCTAGGGCTTCTGTTCTGAAGTGCACACCTTCCCTGCTTCCCTGACCCCCTATAGTGGATGGCCACAGCTTCCCTGCTGGCTCAGTGATAAAGAACCCTCATGAAATGCAGGAGACCTGGGTTTGATCTCTGCGTCAGGAAGATCACCTGGAGAAAGGAATGGCTACTCACTCTAGTATGCTTGCCTGGAGAATTCTGTGGAGAGAGGAGTCTGGCGGGCTATAGTCCATGGGGTCACAAAGAGTAGGACAACAACTGAGCAACTAACACTTTCACAGCTTGTTAAACCCATGACTACAGAAAACAATTTCCTCAGGAGCAAGCTTTGATAACAATGCATCATTTACTGCTCATTGTTCACTGCAATTTTTCAGCTTGTTTGTACTCAATTCCTTTCTGTATTCTACTGTTTAGAGTCACAGTTACAATATTGATAATTTTTTCACTAATTTCTCCAATTTTGAAATCCTGATGATTTTCTCTCCTCTTTCCTTGCTTTGCTGAATACTTGTTCCTTTAACAGAAGAACAGAACTGGTCTTACTGAGATAGTTGTGCTAATACTAATATAGGGCCTTAAGATATACACAGGACCTTGAGCTTCCCAGGAAATCAGCTTGACATAATCACTGGTCTTACTTTAAATGAAGTGCTTTGCTGAGAATCTGAAGATAGATAATTATCTGGACTCTGGATTCAGGGGCTTTATAGCTGGTGGGAAAATGTAGGTAAATATTAATAATAACAGATATTGAATACATATTCATCTGAGTGCATTACCCCTATTATATTATCTAATATTTATAGCAATTCTATGAAGTATATTCTCTTATGTATCTAATTAAAGGGAAAACTGTGGCAAATTATTTAAATAACTTTCTCAAAGTCTCACTGCTGGAAAATGAAGGAGCCATGATGCAAACCCAGCCAACTTGATTCTAAAGCCGTCATTCTTAATCTCTAAACTAACTGACTCCTACTCATCCAAGTAAATAAAGAATGCAGAGTATGAATATTCTGTGAATACAACAGTGAACTGGGAGACAGATGACCTCAAGGAGGATGTGTTTTGGTGGCAAAGTCTGGGAAAAAATAAAGTAGGGAGAGCTTGATGGGAGGTGAGGAGAGAAAAGCATTTCAGGTTGGTGGAGACATGGTCTGTGGAGAGCTTGAGGGTGGTAGAGGATGTTGGTTTCAGAGCCCAGAATGTTCAGAAAGAAGAGAGTCTAAAGAGGTTGGCTTGAGCTGTTAGAAACCTCAGTATTATACTATAGGATGTGAACTCACAGTTTTAAAGAAATGGACAGGTACTAAAAACGTTTTAAAGGTTTTGAGGAAGGAAGCAACAAGAATTGATGTATTTTAGGAATAATCACCTTAGAAGCAGTTTGAAGAATTAAAGCCTGGGGATTATGACAATCTTTTGTGTTAAAATTTGGAATCAAAATGAAGATAATACCAGTAGGAATGGAAATTAAAAGGGCATATGTGAGCTTTATGGAGTTAAATGATAACAAAACTTGGTGGGAAGCAGGTTATAAAAAAATGAGGGTAGAAGAGATTGGAAATTAAGGCTTCTTTTCTGCCTGAGTTGAAGAGAATGAGAGAGTTTCCCTGAGATCTGGAAAACAAAAATGGAGGCATATGTGGAAGGCAAGAAAACAAAATTAAGTTTAGACAAGTTGTGCTTTGTTAAGTCATTTATTCATGAAATACGCATGCATCAGTTTACAATAGACTTTGTGTTATATCCTCGAAATACAGTAAAGAACAAGAAGATAAGGTCCCTGCCTAGAGGACACCTACAGTCTACAGTAGGGAGACAGACAGTAAACAAACAAATATAGAAATAAGTATTTAATTACAGGGCTACAAAGGAAGGATGCCATCAGACCTTCATGGGAACTGAATCCAGAAAATTCAGGAATCCTTCCATGAAGTACTAATTTAAGCAGTTAGGTAATATTTAAATCAGGAATAGTCTTCAGCCAGTCTGAGAAGAATGGCCTGATTTCAGGCTAAGGAAACAGAGTATTTCAAGCCGTTTCCTTGAGTGGGAAGGGATCTGATAAATTCCCAGAAGTTAAGAGAGATACCAGTGATGGTTGACACTGTAGAAGAAGGCAGATCATGAAACACTTTGTAAACTATATAAAGAATTTTTTTTTTTACTTTTTCTTAAAAAGGCAATGTGATAGCATTAACCGATGTGATATGTGAAAGAAACAAGTTCAGACAAGAGTGGATTTATGAAGGCAAGGTGAAAAAGAGAATTTAAAAGTTTTTGCTGTAATACTGACGAGAGATGATAGTGGTTTGAAAGAGAGTAGAAGTATATTCTGGAGACACAAAAAAAAAATGCGTGGCTCACTGACATGAAGGTAGGAAGGAGGTGTCAGTAAGGCCTTCCCAGATGTCAAGAATGAGAGCTGAGTGCATGTCTGTGCTATTTCCAGAAGTGAGAAATATTGGAAGAGAAAAACATTTTCAGGGTGAAGATGACAGGGTGAAGCTTTCAGGAGAATATGCTCACGGTCTCACAGTATTTTCAGGGGAAGATGATTAGGACATTCTGAGTGTAAAGCATTTTCATGAGACACCTTAGCACCTAGTTCTTCTAGTTGTCATCATTCTTAGTTTTTCACATTGTGGCCCCCAGTAGTTCTCAGGTCATATCATCAGATGTAGGCCAGTAGAAAAGATGGTCTGCTTCCTGGCTGATGAAACAAAATGTCTAACTTCATTCTCTTTTTCTCAGTTGACCTTACTTGTATCTTGTGGTCACATCTAAGCAATCACTGTGACAAGAGGACAGAACCTGCTAATTTATTAAACCTGGATAACAGGTCTGTAGGGGATGAGAAGCATATGCCTAACAGTGAGGGATGGATGGTATTCTCACAGAAAAATGAAGTGTAATTGCCGGAAGGTGGATAAATACATTCTGAAGAGCAAAACAGAAGCTTTCTACCACCACACATAATAAGCAATGCCGTGTTGCTGCTGCTGCTTCTGCTGCTGCTGCTGCTAAGTCACATCAGTCGTGTCTGACTCTGTGCGACCCCATAGACAGCAGCCCGCCAGGCTCCCCTGTCCCTGGGATTCCCCAGGCAAGAACACTGGAGTGGGTTGTCATTTCCTTCTCCAATGCATGAAAGTGAAAAGTCAAAGTGAAGTCACTCAGTCGTGTCCTACTCTTAGCGACCCCATGGACTGCAGCCTACGAGGCCCCTAAGGAGCATTAAAAAGAGGTGCTTAAAAGTAAGAGGACAGCTGGTGAATTAAATGTCATGGAACCCAGTGAGGAGAGACCATTTAAAAATGAAGGAATGACCAGTTAAGTGGCACTGATAATCTTTGAATGGGCAATTTTAGTGACATGTGGGAGTAAAAGCTATAAGGACTACTTTATTTATACAACACATAATTACTAAGAACTTACTGACTGGTGGGCTTCCCCAATGGCTCAGTGGTAAAGAATCCACCTGCAATGCAGGAGGTACAGTTTCTATCCCTGTCTCAGGAAAATCCCCTCAAGGAGACATGGCAACCCACTCCAGTATTTTTGCCTGGAGAATCCCATGGACAGAGGGATCTTTGAGGCTGTGGCCTATGGGGTCTTAAAAAGAGTCGGACCTGGCTGAAATGACCGAGCACACACTGATTGTTAAGCACTATGGTCAAGCACCTTGCTCTTCCATTCCAAAAATTTAGTATGTGTGTAATAGAAACCAGGTCCCATGCCAGGTTTCTGGTGGGAGTAAGGTACTTTGTTGATGTTCAGTTGTGACCCCATGGACTGCAGCACGCTAGGCTTCCCTGGCCTTCCCTATATCCCAGAGTTTGCTCAAACTCATGTCCATTGAATTGATGATTTCCTCCAACCATCTTATCCTCTGTCGCCCCCTTCTCCTCCTTCCTTCAATCTTTCCCAGCATCAGGGTCTTTTCTAGTAAGGTGCTGGTGGTAGTTATAAACCAGAATAAAAAATAGTCTCTTCCTTGAAGAGCTTACTGTCTAGTGATATAGATAACAAACGTATAATACAAGAGAAATATAATAAGGACCATGAAAAGAGGTGCATAAAGTAACTATGAGAATTCACGGGGAAAGAAGATGGAATCACAACTGCTGTGATTAGAGATGGACCCTGGAGTATAGGTAAGAATGAGAAAATTTTGTTAGCAGAGGAGTAAATACAGGCAAAAACAATAAACTGAGAGTTCCCAGGGATTATAAAGTTTGCGTTGGTTGTTAGGATATCAGTAGGAGATCAGCTCACAAATTAGGTTAGAACTATCCATCTGGGCCCTCATGACAGGGTGAGAATTTTGTGGAGAGTGGCTTCCTCCAGTGGAAAGGAAAAAAAAAAAAAGTGTTAGGTACTAAAAATCATGCTTAGAAAGAACTTCAGTTGACACCGGAGAAACAGAAGGCAAAGGGACTCTCCGGAAAGCTCTTAGATAATCCAGGGGAGGATGGGAAGGGCCTGAACAAAATCAGAGGTTCATTGTGAATGTAGAATTAATAGCACATGGTCATTGATTTGATAAAAGTGATAGGGGAAGGAGGAAAAATCAGAAGTGCCTCTGAGTTTTAAAGAATAGTATTAAGAGTGATAGAAATAGTAAAGTGATGAATGAAAGCAGACTGAAGACTCATTTTGTGAGTATCTCTGCTGAATCTCTTTCATTGATGTCCATGTATCTGGTTGTGAGCACACTGAATTGCACAATGATTGTAAGCTGAGTGAAAAACAGATGAAGCTTTCATGATGACCAACATCATAAGTTATTCTCTGGTCTCTTGGAACATGAGCCCACTTTACGCATGATATTTTATTTCAAAACATCATGTTCAGAAGGGAATATTGTTGGCAACACTTAGAATACTGCCCTTGCATCAAATAGAAATTAGTACTTTTGATAATTACTTACTAGAATGTAGTCCACTGACAAACTCTGAAGTGTTGTTCATTGCAGCTCAGTATATCAGGACTAGAACTCTGAGAGAATAATAGTGCCCTGAGTACATACTGATTTGATGTGTGTTTTCATTCCAATCCCAAAGAAAGGCAATGCCTAAGAATGCTCAAACTACCACACAATTGCACTCATCTCACACGCTAGCAAAGTAATGCTCAAAATTCTCCAAGCCAGGCTTCAACAGTACGTGAACCATGAACTTGCACATGTTCAAGCTGGATTTATAAAAGGCAGAGGATGGCCAACATCCTTTGGATCATTGAAAAAGCAAGAAAGTTCCAGAAAAACATCTACTTCTGTTTTATTGACTATGCCAAAGTCTTCTACTGGGTGGCCCACAACAAACTGTGGAAAATTCTTAAAAAGATGGGAATAACAGACCACCTGACCTATCTCTTGAGAAATCTGTATGCAGGTCAGGAAGCAGTAGTTAGAACTGGACATGGAACAACAGACTGGTTCCAAATCGGGAAAGGAGTATGTCAAAGCTGTATATTGTCACTGTGTTTATTTAACTTATATGCAGAGGGCATCATGAGAAAGGCTGGGTTGGAGGAAGCACAAGCTGAAATCAAGATTGCCAAGAAAAATATCAATAACCTCAGATATGCGGATGACACCACCCTTATGGCAGAAAGCAAAGAACTAAAGAGCCTCTTGATGAAAGTGAAAAAGTTGGCTGAAACTCAACATTCAGAAAACTAAGATCATGGCATCTGGTCCCATCACTTCATGGCAAATAGATGAGGAAACAATGGAAACACTGACAGACTTTATTTTTTTGAGCTCCAAAATCACTGCAGATGGTGACTCCAACGATGAAATTAAAAGATGCTTGCTCCTTGGAAGAAAAGTTATGACCAACCTAGACAGTATATTAAAAAGCAGAGATATTACTTTGCCAACAAAGGTCCATCTAGTTAAAGCTATGGTTTTTCCAGTAGTCATGTATGGATGTGAGAGTTGGACTATAAAGAAAGCTGAGCACCAAAAAATTGATGCTTTTGAACTGTGGTGTTGGGGAAGACTCTTGGGAGTCCCTTGGACTGCAAGGAGATCCAACCAGTCAATCCTAAAGGAGACCAGTCCTGAATATTCATTGGAAGGACTGATGCTGAAGCTGAAGCTCCAATACTTTGGCCACCTGCTGCAAAGAACTGACTCATTGAAAAAGATCCGGATGCTGGGAAAGATTGAAGGTGGGAGGAGAAGGAGACAACAGAGATGGCTGGATGGCATCACTGACTCAATGGACATGAGTTTGAGTAAACTCTGGGAGTTGGTGATGGACAGGGAAGCCTGGGGTGCTGTAGTCCGTGGGATTGCAGAGTCAGACACGACTGAACAACTGCACTGAACTGAACCCACATCCATAAAGGGGCAAATATACATACAGTTTTGGCATAAGACAAGATTTTATGATAAAATAATATCAAAGAATGGATGTATAATTTTTTTATAGTTCCTATCAGGAATTCAGACACTGGACTATACTCATCAATTATAATACTCAGAAGTATTATTATTTTAACAATTATGAGTACCTCCAATTGCTTATGGTTTATTGGGTATTAGAAATTATGCTAAGCATCAAACACACCATAAGCATTATGTCATTAATTATTTTAAAACCACTGTAAGATGAGGATTGAAGAAGGCAATGGCAACCTACTCCAGTACTCTTGCCTGGAAAATCCCATGGATGGAGGAGCCTGGTGGGCTGCAGTCCATGGGGTCACTAAGAGTCGGACACGACTGAGCAACTTCACTCTCACTTTTCACTTTTCTGCATTGGAGAAGGAAGTGGGAACCCACTCCAGTGTTCTTGCCTGGAGAATCCCAGGGACGGGGGAGCCTCGTGGGTGGCTGTCTGTGGGGTCACACAGAGTCGGACATGACTGAAGTGACTTAGCAGCAGCAAGATGAGGATATCTGTAGTAGTGTATCCATTTTATTAATGTGTGTGCATGCTTAGTCACTCAGTCATGTCCAACTCTTTGTGACCACGTGGATTGTAGCCCATTAGGCTCCTCTGTCCATGGGGTTCTCCAGGCAAGAATACTGGAGTGTGTTGCCAATTCTTCCTACAGGGGAATCTTCCCAACCCAGGGATTGAACCCAGATCTCCTGTGTCTCTGACATTGCAGGTGGTTTCTTTACTGCTATGCCACCTGGGAAGCCCATCAATTTTACAGATGGGGAATTGAGATTCAGAGTTAAGGTAGTTGCTATAAGTCTCACTAACATGTGGCATAACCAGGTTTAAAACCCATGTTTTCCTGACTCCAAAGTCTGTACCCTTAACACTATACTCCATCCATTTTTTCCAAGCTCTGGCTATATAAAGCAGCACTGGTTCTATACCCCAGACCTTAGTGAAGAGCACCCATTGGTTAATCATTCCCTAGAATGAGGAATGTCCTGAAACATAAACACAGCTCCAACAGTTCCTCAGGGTGGCTGGCAGTTCAGCTTGAAAAGGCATTGCGGATACCTTTCTTCCACTTGTAATTCTCTTCTGTGAGCTGACACACAGCCATTATGCTGTCTTGTCAAGAGAACTAGATTATTTTTTCTTCCGATATTTGTGTTTCTTCTTCATGTCATTTAACAGAGAAACAATGAAACCTGCATTTCCCTCATTCTTCACATTAAAAATAAAAATAATAACCATGATATCTTTTTCCTCAAATTAGATGTTCTTATTTTTTTCCTCCAGAAATCAAACTTAAAATTGCATTCCATTTTTCACAATTCCCCTCATTTCTCCCAAGTATTACAGTTAGTTCTCACAGACACTTTTGGAAACAAAACACTATTCAAGGAAATGAGCATTGGGAAATTATAACCTCTACAACAAATATTTAAAAAGAGCATAAAACACATTTCTCCCTCAGAGCTTCTGAAGCTGTATCTTGGTGATAAATTGTGGAAGCCCCACTTTACTTCTGAGAGATTAATGTTACTTTTATTGAGCTGTGTAAAGTATAAAACTTTAAAATTATTGGATTATGGGTAGTGTTTGTTTAAAAACTTCAAAACATTGTAAGGATTCCCAGGTAGCTCAGAGGTAAAGAATCTGCCTGCCAAAGCAGGAGACACTGGAGACGTGGGTTTGATCCCTGGGTCAAGAGTATTCCCAGGAGAAGGAAATGGCAGCCCACTCCAGTATTCTTGCCAGGAAAATTCCATGGACAGAGAAGCCTGGTGGACTGCATTCCATGCAGTCGCAGAGAGGCAGACAGACTGAGCACAGACAAGCATTGAAGACCCCATACGTTTTCATCTGTTACCCTGTTTGCGTGCAGAATGGCCTGGAATAGACAAAGAAGGCCGGAAGTATCTATCACCCAACAGCAAATTTCCATCCATTTAAGATTGCTAAATGTTAATTATTCTGCAATACAAATAACAATAGGTAAGATAAATTTATGGACCAGACAGAAGCCCCCCAGGCTCCTCTGTCTATGAGGATCTTCCAGACAAAAATACTGGAATGGGTTGCCATGCCCTCCTCCAGGGGATCTCCCCAACCCAGGGATCGAACCCTCATCTCTTGCATCTCCTACATTGGCAGGCAGGTTCCTTACGACTAGCGACACCTTTGCTGTTGTTGTTCAGCCACTCGGTCCTACCTGGCTCTTTGTGACCCCATGGACTGCAGCATTCCAGGCTTCCCCATGCTTCACCATCTCCAGGAGTTTGCTTAAATTCATGTCCATTGAGTTAGTGATACCATGCAACTATCTTGTCCTCTGTCATCCCCTTCTCCTCCCACCTTCAATCTTTCCCAGCATCGGGGTCTTTTCTAATGAGTCAACACTTCGCATCAGGTGGCCAAAGTATCAGAGCTTCAGCTTCAGCATCAGTCCTTCCAATGAATATTCAGGATTGACTTCCTTTAGAATTGATTGGTTTGATCCCCTTGCAGTTCAAGGCACTCTCAAGAATCTTCTCTAACAAAACAGTTCAAAAGCATTAATTCTTTGGTGCTCAGTTTTCTTTCTTTTTGGCCCAACTCTCACATCCGTACATGACTACTGGAAAAGCTGTAGCTTTGACTAGACGCACCTTTGTTGGCAAAATAATGCCCTGCTTTTCAATATGTTGTCTAGATTTGTCAGAGCTTTCCTTCCAAGAGCAGCCTTTAATTTCATGTTTGCAGTCATAATCTGCAGTGATTTTGAAGCCCAAGAAAATAAAGTCTGTCACTGTTTCCATTGTTTTCCCATCTATTTGCCATGAAGTAATGGGACTGGATGTCATGATCTTTGGTTTTTGAATATTGAGTTTTCAGCCAGCTTTTTTACTCTCCTCTTTCATCTTCATCAAGAGGTCTTAGTTCCTCTTCCATTTCTGCCATAAAGCTGGTGATATTTGCATATCGAAAGCTATTGATATTTCTCCTGGCAATCTTGATTCCAGCTTATACTTCCTACAGCCTAGCATATTGCATGATGTACTCTGCATGTAAGTTAAATAAGCAGAGTGAGAATTTACAGCCTTGATGTACTCCTTTCCCAATTTGGAACCAGTCTGTTGTTCCATGTCCAGTGCTAACTGTTGATCTGCATGTAGGTTTCTTAGGAGGCCAAAGTAATATTGTATTCCCATCTCTCTAAGAGTTTTCCAAAATGTGATGTGATCCACACTGTCAAAGGCTTTTGTGTAGTCAATGAAGCAGAAGTAGATGTTTTTTCTGGAATTCTCTTCCTTTTTCTGTGATCCAATAGATGTTGGCAATTTGATATCTGGTTCCTCTGCCTTTTCTAAATCCAGCTTGAACATTTGGAAGTTATCCATTCAGTATTGTTGAAGCCTGGCTTGGAGAATAGTATTACTTTGCTAACATGTGAAAGGCATGTGCCTGGCTTGGAGAATAGTGAGTATTACCTTGCTAACATGTGAAAGCATGCACCTGTGCAGTAGTTTGAACATCCTTTGGCATTGCTCTTCTTTGGGACTGGAACGAAAACTGACCTTCTCCAATCCTGTGGCCACTGCCCAGTTTTCCACATTTGCTGGCATATTGAGTGCAGCATTTTCACAGCATCATCTTTTAAGATTTAAAATAGCTCAAATGGAATTCCATCACCTCCACTAGCTTTGTTTGTAGCGATGCTTCCTAAGGCCCACTTGACTTTGCACTCAAAAGATGTCTGGCTCTAGGTGAGTGATCACACCATTGTGATTATCTGAGTCATTAAGATCTGCTTCGTATAGTCCTTCTATGTATTCTTGCCACCTCTTCTCAATATCTTCTGCTTCTGTTACGTCCATACCATTTCTGTCCTTTACTGTGTCCATCCTTGCATGAAATGTCCCTTGGTATCTCTAATTTTCTTGAAGAGATCTCTAGTCTTTCCCATTCTATTGTTTTCCTCTATTTCTTTGCATTGTGCACTGAGGAAGGCTTTCTTATCTCTCCAAGCTCTTCTTTGTAACTCTACATTCAAATGGGTTTATTTTTCGTTTTTTCCTTTGCCTTTCACTTCTCTTTTTTTCTCATCTATTTGTAAAGCCTCCTCAGACAACCATTTTGCCTTTTAGCATTTCTTTTTCTTAAGGATGGTTTTGATCACCATCACCTGTACAGTGTTACAAACCTCCATCCATAGTTCTTCAGGCAATCTATCACATCTGATTCCTTGAATCTATTTGCCACTTCCACTGTATAATCATAAGGGATTTGATTTAGGTCATACCCAAATGACCTAGTGGTTTTCGCTACTTTCCTCAACTTAAGTCTGAATTTGGTGATAAGGAGTTCATGATGTGAGCCGCAGTCAGCTCCCGGTCTTGTTTTTGCTGACTGTATAGAGCTTCTCCATCTTTGACCGCAAAGAATATAATCAATCTGATTTCAGTGTTGACCATCTGGTGATGTCCATGTGTAAGTTGTCTCTTGTGTTGTTGGAAGAGGGTGTTTTCTATGACCAGTACATTCTCTTGGCAAAACTCTTGTTAGCCTTTGCCCTGGTTCATGTTTTACTCCAAGGCCAAACCTGCCTGTTACTCCAGGTAGCTCTTGACTTGCTATTGCATTTCAGTCCCCTGTGATGAAAGAACATCTTTCTTTGCTCTTAGTTCTAGAAGGTCTTGTAGGTTTTCATAGAACCCATTCAACTTCAGCTTCTTTGACGTTAGTGGTTGGGGCATAGACTTGGATTACTGTGATATTGAATGGAAACAAACAGATCATTCTGGAAACAGACGGAGATCATTCTGTTGTTTTTGAGATTCCACCCAAGTACTGCATTTCAGATGCTTTTGTTGACTACAAGGGTTACTCCATTTCTTGTAAGAGATTTTTGCCCACAATAGCAGATATAATTGTCATCTGAATTAAATTCGCCTATTCTACTCCATTTTAGTTCACTGATTCCTAAAATGTCGATATTCACTCACCATCTCCTGGTTGACCGCTTCCAATTTACGGTGATTCATGCACCTAACATTCCAGGTTCCTACGCAATATTGTTCTTTACAGCAGTGGACTTTACTTCTGTCACCAGACACATCCACAACTGGGTGTTGCTTTTACTTTGGCTCGGCTTCTTCATTCCTTCCGTAGCTGTTTCTCCACTCTTATTCAGTAGCATATTGGGCACCTACCGACCTGGGGAGTTCATATTTCTGTGTCATATCTTTTTGCCTTTTCATCCTGGTCTTGGCATTCTCAAGGCAAGAATACTGAAGTGGTTTGCCATTCCCTTCTTCAGTGGACCATGTTTTGTCAGAACTCTCTACCGTGTCCCGTCCATCTTGGGGGGCCCTATGCAGCGTGGCTCATAGTTTCACTGAGTTAGACAAGGCTGTGATCCATGTTATCAGTTTGGTTAGTTTTCTGTGATTGTGGTTTTCATTCTTTCTGCCCTCTGATGGATGAGAAGAGGCTTGTGGAAGCTTCCTGATGCGAGGGCCTGGCTTAGGGGAAACCAGGGTCTTCTTGCTCTGGTGGGCATGGCCATGCTCAATAAATCTTTAATCCAATTTTCTGTTGATGGGTAGGACTGTGTTCCCTCCCTGTACTTTGGCCCCAGGCCAAACAATGATAGGGGTAATGGTGGTAATGGCAGCCTCCTTAAAAAGTACTTATGCCAGCAGTACCATCTAATAATAATGAGAGACACCAGTGATCTGAAAATCTGCTGGAAAGAAATCCTCTCCTGGATAAAATAAGACCTGCCAATATACATTGTTTCTTAGGCAGTTCCATTGCTATCAGAGAAGGAACATTCTGGAGAGAGTGTTCAGAACATTCAGGAGAGAGTGACCAGGAGCAGGGCTGAGGAGCCAGAGCTTGTTTGCCCCTAGAGGAAACAGAGTTAATGGGGTCTTTGTCTTCAAATGTGGATAGTGGAAAGATACCACAGAGATAAAGCCCTCAGGCTTACTGAAAGAAAGAACTCTCTGACAAGTTGAGTCACTTAATGATGAAAAAGGCTGATTCTTGATGGAACAGATTGATCCAAAACTGTAAACACTTTTGTCAAGCAAGGGATGCAAATACTAGAATTATGTTGGTTGGGCATGTTATGTCTGAATGATTCACTAACATCCTAGGTTTCAGAGCAACAGATTGAGTTTAGACCCAGTAAATAGGAGGACTGTTTGTGAGCATTGTTTACTTGGAAGCAGGAAGATAAACAAGAGAAGATCTGGAGTAGCTGTTCAGGAACACAAGGCTCACAAAACGCCATGACCTCCTCTTTCACCAGAAACAGAGCTCTCCAGGACGCTGAGTACTGTTCTGGATTATCACCAAGGGTTCTAATATATATATATAAAACAAGAAAATGGTGTTTTCCTATATGGGTTCTAATTTTTTTTTTCTTTTTGCATGTAAAACCCACCCAAGTTGTAACTGGGAATTTAAATTGATGCCCTTCAGGATTTTGTGACCTAATTCAAATATATCATTCAGTTGGTGGGGACTTAAAGTCAAGGACGGAAATGCTTTGACTACTTCCTTCCATAACCAGTCCATCCTAAAGGAAATCAGTCCTGAATATTCACTGCAAGGACTGATGCTGAAGCTGAAGCTCTGATACTTTGGCCACCTGATGCGAAGAACTGACTTATTTGAAAAGACCCGGATGCTGGGAAAGATTGAAGGTGGGAGGAGAAGGGGACAACAGAGGATGAGATGACTGGATGGGCATCACCGACTTGATGGACATGAGTTTGAGTAAACTCTGGGAGTTGGTGATGGACAGGGAGGCCTGGAGTGCTGCAGTCTGTGGGGTCACAAGAGTCGGACACAACTGAGTGACTGAACTGAGCTGTATTACACTTTATCAGTAGATCTTTCTCTGTCTTTAAGAAGCTCTCCCATCTTATTTTCCATCTTTTTCCTGTTCATTAATTCCTCTAAATGCTAAAGTATTATACTATTTTGTATGACTTTACTGTACAGAGGGGCTTCCCAGGTGGTGCCGTTGTAAAGAATCTGCCAGCCAATGCAAGAGATGCAGGAGACACAGGTTCAATTTCTGGGTCAGGAAGATCCCCTGGAGAAGGAAATGGCAACCCATTCCAGTATCCTTGCCTGGGAAATCCCATGGACAGAGGAGCCTGGCAGGCTACAGTCCAGGGGGTTGCAGAGTTGGACACGACTGAGCACACACACGCTGTAGAGAATCGGGAAAATGCAGAAGAGGAAAACTAACACTGAAATCACCAAAGATTCCACCACTCAGAGATCGGTGGTAGTGGTTTAGCGGCTAAGTCTTATCCCACTCTTGCAACCCCATGGACAGAGGAGCCTGGCAGGCTAAAGTCCATGGGATTCTCCAGGCAAGAATACTGGAGTGGGTTGCCATTTCCTTCTCCAGGGGATCTTCCCAACCCCGGAATTGAATCCATATATCCTGCATTGTAGGCAGATTCTTTACCAACTAAGTGACAAGGGAAGCCCCCTCAGAGATTATTCACTGCTTGTATTGTGACATATTGCCTTACCTTCGTATGAAAATAATAATGTTTGTAATATAAGCAATGTGCATAAATTTTTTGCTTTCCACTGTTTGTTAAACTTAAAATAATGTTATAACCTATGCAAAGTAAACACAGTTTTAAAGACTAAAGTTCAGTTCTTTGGTCCAGTGTTCTGCTTCCAGATGGTTTCATACACTTACCTAAGACTAATATTATCTATACCTCCTAAAATATATTTGCTTTCAGTTCAGTTCAGTCCCTTAGTCATGTCCGACTCTTTGTGACCCCATGGACTGGAGCATGCCAGGCCTCCCTGTCCATCACCAACTCCCAGAGTTTACTCAGACTCATGTCCATTGAGTCAGTGATGCCAACCAACCATCTCATCCTCTGTTGTCCCCTTCTCCCCCTTCCCTCAATCTTAACCAGCATCTGGGTCTTTTCAAATGAGTCAAAGGCTTAGGGGAAACCAGGGTCTTCTTGCTCTGGTGGGCACAGCCATGCTCAATAAACCTTTAATCCAATTTTCTGTTGATGGGTGGGACTCCAAAGGATTGGAGTTTCAGCTTCAGCATCAATCCTTGTAATGAATATTCAGGACTGATTTCCTTTAGGATGGACTGATAGATCTCCTCGCAGTCCAAGGGACTCCCAAGAGTCTTCTCCAACACCACAGTTTAAAAGCATTAATTCATCCGTGCTCAGCTTTCTTTATAGTCCACCCATCACATCCATACATGACTACTGGAAAAACCATAGCCTTGACTAGACAGACATCTGTTGGCAAAGTAATGTCTCTGCTTTTTAATATACTGTCTAGGTTGGTCATAACTTTTCCTCCAAGGAGTAAGAATCTTTTAATTTCATCGTTGCAGTCACCATCTGCAGTGATTTTGGAGCCCCCCAAAAAATAAAGTCCATCACTATTTCAACTGTTTCCCCATCTATTTGCCATGAAGTGATGGGACTGATCTTAGGTTTTTGAATGTTGAACGTTAAGCCAACTTTTTCACTCTCCTCTTTCACTTTCATCACGAATCTTCGCTTTCTGCCATAAGGGTGGTGTCATCTGCATATCTGAGGTTATTGATATTTCTCCCAGCAACCTTGATTCTAGCTTGTGCTTCATCCAGCCCAACATTTCTCATGATGCACTCTGCATAGAAGTTAAATAAGCAGGGTTACAATATACAGCTTTGACATACTTCTTTCCCGATTTGGAACCAGTCTGTTGTTCCATGTCCAGTTCTAACTGTTGCTTCCTGACCTGCATACAGATTTCTCAAGAGGCATGTTAGGTGGTCTGGTATTCCCATCTCTTTCAGAATTTTCGACAGTTTATTGTAATCCACACAATCAAAGGCTTTGGCATAGTCAATAAAGCAGAAATAGATGTTTTTCTGGAACTCTCTTGCTTTTTTTGATGATCCAATGGATGTTAGCAATTTGATCTCTGGTTCCTCTGCCTTTTCTAAAACCAGCTTGAACATCAGGAAGTTCACGGTTCATGTATTGCTGAAGCCTTCTTTGGAGATCTTAGTAGAGCATTCCAACTTTCTACCTGACTTCAAAATGTCTTCTTTAACAAATAAACTGATATCTTCTTGTCTCTACATCAGAGAATTAAGCATCCTTAGAATTTTGACTTTTCTTTTTAATCTTGAAACCTAAAAGCCTTTCATAACTGCTTCTTTCCTTAGACATGCTTGTACTGTTACCAGAGTCAGCATGAGACAGTGGAGAGTGTACATGACATAGCAGCTCCCGGTTCTGTATTTGAATCCTGATCTGGCAACGCAGGAGACCTGGGTTCAATTCTAGGTCAGAAAGATCCCCTGGAGGAGGGCATGGCAACCCACTCCAGTATTCTTGCCTGGAGAATTCCATGGTCAGAGGAGCCTGGCGGGCTGCAGTTCAGGGGTCACAAAGAGTCAGACACGACTGAGTGACTAAGCACGGCACATACATTTTATATATTTCTGCCATTCGTTACCTTTATATACCATCCAAACATAGCTTGGAAAAGATCACATATTTTTCTCAACTTCAGGTTCTTCTATGTAAAATAGACTGGTTTTGTGAACTAAAACATGTTTAATATTTCTTTATTACTCTAAACCAATGTGAATAAGTTAATAAGTCAATGTTTGTATTAATAAGTTTCCTTCCACTTATGTTTTGATGAAACCTCCTATCTATTCTTACCTAGCTCTGTCATCATCCTGTTTTGGTCAGCTAC
Source organism: Budorcas taxicolor (assembly GCF_023091745.1). Lineage (NCBI taxonomy): Eukaryota > Metazoa > Chordata > Mammalia > Artiodactyla > Bovidae > Budorcas > Budorcas taxicolor. The sequence goes on along the minus strand of NC_068913.1, from coordinate 30,442,929 downwards.
ACAATAAGTACCTTGAAAACTATAAGGCTGAACAGAGGAAATTTCTCTATGTAGTAATTATGTATAGTCTTTATTCTAAAGGGAAATCAAAGGACTTTTAGGAAGGCAGAAGGACATCCAAATAATGTCCAAGATACCATTATAATTATCGTAAAGCTACATCGGAGAATAACTGATAGAAATAAATTCATTCCATGAGAAGGTTAATTAATTGAAGGGAGAACGTTAAAAAAAAAAAAAAAAGGTCACTCCCAGCTAAAGATCAGTATTTCTGTTGTAAATTGAAAAACAATCCTGTAAATTAATTGGTAGCTGCTGCCACCAAGTGGTAGGAAAATATTTGTTCAAAGATAAGGCTCCAATAGCCTTCAGGGGGAAAAGCTTCCTTATCACAATTTAGTAATTAACCGTGGACCTGAATTTATTTCATCCCTTCCTATTGCATAATAACCACCCAGAATCTGCTCTTCATTAGATGCTCATCTGTCTTTGATTTATATTACCACACTACCAAAGTATCTTTCTGTTCAAAGAGAAAACTTAAGGCTTATTTTGCTGTCTGTCCCAGGAGCTTTCTCCAATACAGAAAGAAAAAAGAAATATAAATACAATGAACACTGAGAGTTGGGATAAAATCATGATGGAAAAATCCTACTGTAGTTCAGAAAGATGGATACTTGAGCTTTGCCACTTACCAGATACATGATGTGAAAAAAAAATTGGTCATAGGATCTGTTTTCTTAATTGACCATGAGGATTCGATTACATGATATATATGTGAAATGTTTAGCCTAGAGACTGATATCCTCCTCCAGTGCTCAATAAATGATGACCAGTTCTTTTTATTACTATGACTGTTATAGTACATTATAATTGTATGACTATATACAACATTTATGGGCTTCCCTGGCAGCTCAGATGGTAAAAAAATTTTCCTGCAATGCAGGAGTCCTGACTTTGAGCCCTTGGTTGGGAAGATCCCCTGGAGAAGGGAATGGCAACCCACTCCAGTTATTGTTGCGTGGAAAATTCCATGGACAGAAAAGCCTGGGGGGCTACAGTCCATGGGATCCCAAAGAGTCGGACACAACCGAGCAACTAACACCACACTACACTACATTGTAGGATAGTATTATCCTGTACTATCTCCTTTCCCTAATCCTAAATAAATATTTATTGTCATGACAGCTAGTAATAATATAATTCAACCCAGCCCTAAAAAGTTTTCGGTTAAGATAAAGGGTTTCCCAGATGGTACTAGTAGTAAGGAACTCACCTGCCAATGCAGGAGACATAAGGGATGTGGGTTCTATCCCTGGGTCAGTTTGGAAGATCCCCTGGAGAAGGAAATGACAACCCACTCCAGTATTCTTACCTGGAAAATCCCATGGACAGAGGTGCCTGGTGGGCTACACTCCATGGGATCACAAAGAGTCGGACTTGACTGCCTGACTAACACTTTAAAAGAGAACAAGGGTGAAAATACAGGAATGCAGAAATATTCATTCAGTCTAGATCTGGTGGTTTGTCCTTCCTGCTGAGGTTCTATTACATTTTTGGACAGATATTAATGGATAGGAGGTTTTAGTAATGTTTAAGAAAGTGGCCTAAGATACAAAATCCCTATTTGATGCCAATTATAATTTTATACACTAGAAACCATAGTCCTCTATTATTAAGCTTAAATAAAATGGTAAAAATAGCATGGCTATTTTTCCAGTTACAGTAAATGGTTGTCTGGCATTCTGTATTCAGTAACCTCAAGTAATCAGTCAGTTTATACATTGTCTTCAGTAACTTATGACAATAAATAGGTCAAGGCACTGAGGAGCCTAAAATGTCTTCTCTTTCCTTAAAGACAGTATGGTGTCACATGTTTGTCACTGAGCTCCAGTTCTTTAAACATTGACCATCTAGTCATGCAGTATATTTCTCTCACCTAAAATGTCACTACGTTTCTTAGAATCCTACTTCAAACTCTTGTCAGTTCTCTGCAACCCAAGAGGTGGTCGTACAGTCACTCCAGCGAACATTTCTAGAGGGACCTCATTAATGTTATGAGGAAGCCTAAGCTTACTCTGTGGACAGGTCTGTTCATTAGAAAATATTTCCTGGTAATGCATGGAAATCTCCATTCATATTAACTCATATCCATTATTCCTGGCTCTAGAATTGAAATCTAAAAATAATAGGCAACATTTTAGGCTATGGTCATCTCCCAGAGAGGCTAAAGGTCAGAATTTTGAATAGTACTAGCTTCACCATATAAATATGCATATCCTACAGTAAGAAGGTACCTGTTCTGTGTAACTTACCTTTCAACAACCATGCAATGTCATGGATGGGGATTTTAATGGTCTCAGCAGTTTAAAAGAAATAAAAAATTAAGATCCTCTGAGTTATCTGATTTGTAAAAACTCTGACTAGAATCAAATGAAATGCAAAAGAGTCATCATTTTTATTAAATCAATTCACAGAGTAATCCAAAGGATGATTTCAATTGGGAGCAGATGACCGCAGAAGTGGCCTCTGGCCCTTTGTCTCCTAAGACTGGATCTGCTTTTGGAATCATCAGTATGGGGTCCTTCAAACAGGATGTGGGATGGAACCCAGCCTACATATTAAATGAGTTATGTACAAACAAGTGGGCCGTTTCCATGCATCTTATAATTTCTTTGCTAATTTTGCTCTTGTATCCCTTTGTTTTCTTTTTTTTTTTTTATCAAGTTCCTTTGAAAACATCAGCTTATTTTAGTTGTGTTGGGATAAAATACAAAGGAATTTGTTTTATGCTAGGGTTTGTTTACAACTGGGCTGGAGATACAGCTGGAAACCTCAAGCTAAGGATGATAGTGCCTTTGAGGGAAAGAGAAGAAATTTCAAGGAGAGGGGTAAAGCTGAAGTGGTAATCATATTTGTATAGCTGTTCTCCCTATCATGGAGATTTCTCTTTAAAAACTTTCCCCTGGGAACATTTTATGACTTGTCTGTTTTGACAAGGTGTTTCTAATATACTCGAAGCAAATGTGAAATGGGGTGGAGTGTACAAGAAGAGATGATTTGGGTACCCCAATTTTCAGTTTTCATTGAACTTCTGCCACTGACTTCCTGTATAATTTTTTTTTTGGCATCTTATTCCTCTATCCACAAAATGGAAATATTAGGAGTTTTTTCAGCCTTCCCAGAAATACTGGGAGAGAGAACCCAAATAGTAAGTGTTGCAAACTTCTGAAAAAGTAAACTGTGGAAATTTGAGGATTTATACCAACAAAATACTTAAGAAACTGTTTCCATTTGGGGTTCTCTAACAGGAATCAAAATAAAGAGACTGGATGATGAGGGTAAAGGTTCATCTGCTTGGAAACTGTCTTCCAGTAAGGCTCGGTCTTTCAGCTGAAGGCTATTGATGGGCAGTGCAGCATTTAGTATCTTCTCCAAAGCCTATAACCCATTTTTTTTAGTGCTCCAAAATTATTTCTTTTGCCACATTATTATTTCTTCCTGTAATCTTTGTGGTGTTTTCAGTAAAAGCATACCTTAACTCCAGGAAATAGCAAATCTATCAGGCTTAGCTTTTCTGCTACTTGAAGAGCCATTACCTGGTTGTCTGGCTGTATTGAGAGTTTAGGTTATATTTTTATTCACAGTGGTATCATAATACCACAAAGACATGTAAGTGTCCCTGCCTCTGCTGGCATAATAAACTTGCTGAGTAATAAAGAAATGAATCAGTGGATGACTTGAATTAAAATAATTCAAAATTATTTAATGATGGTCTTCTTTATCCAGAGAAAGCTGAAAGCCATCCCATTTATAGCATAAATCAATGAAGCTCAGAAACCACAGTTCAGAACTATTCAGAAACCATTCAGAAACTCGGCATCTTCCCTGAGTTTTCTATTAGCTTAAGTTAATAAATCTTCTCTACCATATTACACTTCAATTACAATGATTCCTTCCAAATTTTGGTCTTCAAAAACCTCACTCTCCAGATTCATTTCCCAGAATCCCTGAACAACCTGAATCATGTTCTTATGTGATCTTGTACTTAAAATTTTTAAGGCAATGAAAAATGTATAATTTTATCAATTTTATAAGTTTCCTAATGACCTTTTTTGAGAATTGCTGTACAATTGATGTACAAGTCTCCCTATTTACCTTGTCAAGGTTTTAGGGCTCTCTGGGAATCAAACTGAACCAGGTATAGGAAAGATGTAATGCATGATTGCCATCATTTAAAACCTGTTTGAAGTTAACTAAATAGGTGTGTGGAGAGAAGGGACACTTCACCTTCTGAACTCATTAATAGCAACTTATTGATAGTGCTTTGCAACTCATTGGTTACCCATGGTTTATGAAAACACCTTATTTTAGTTCACTCTTTCCAGGCTTGCAAAGTCCATAGTCCTTTTATGTATACTGAAACATTCTGGCATAAATATATTGAGGAATAAAATTGTAATTTCCTAATTGATCCAAAATATTCATTATGAGAACTGTGGCGAACAGAATGCCTGGCTGAGTAATATAAACTATAATACTGAACCACAGAGTGGAATAACATTCTCTGTGGTTATTGCGCAAGATTAATCAACTGCTCCAGACTCTCTTAAAAGAGAGAGGGAAACAGACAAACAGGTGAACAGAGGAAGTTGGGCAAGAAAAACTTCCCTTTTGTTAATGCCCTGTAGAGAAGCAATTCTGTCATTTCTTTGAGGCTCTTTGTGGAATACTGATAGCCCCACCTTCGCTTCAGTCTAAGTGTTCTGATCACTAGAAATGATTCATCTTTAAGGGCAACACAGGGGGGAAAAAGCTTAAAAGACCTTACAAGCCCAAATATACCACCATTTCTTGATGGGAAAAATGAATCTTGCAAAGATAAACCACTTCAAGCTTTTCATGCAAAGGCATAAAGTATCTACAGTAGGCTCTAGAGAAAGCAACATCACCTTCCTCTCCCAGGGGCTGATGATATGTATGGACAAGACGCTCTTACCCCCGCCAGAATTCTTCTGTCAACTGGAAGCAGCTTGCTCTACCTTATAAGCCTAGGGAGTCTTCAGAGTCTGCTATTAGACATCCATTCCTGCTCCCCTCAGGACTGTCACTCCAGTGCTAGGTTCCACAGCTGGCCAGTTCCTGGTTGGGTCTGCTCATCTAAGCCAAACTAGGGAGTTAAACCATTCTTTTGATTTTACAGCTAAGGTTCTCAAATTATAGGAAGGGTTAACAGTTACCTTGGAATTTACCCAAGATATGGATTTTTTAAATCCTATACCACCAAAATTTAATGCAAGAGGGGCTCATGACTGCATTTATAACAAGTATATCCATGGTATTATGATAAAAATGGTTTATGGTTCTTATTCTTGGGATAATTCTTGCCAGTGCTTTGTAACTCAGGTCATTTGGGCTAAAGGGTGTCCAGTTGTTAAGACAGCCAAAAGCATATTCTCAAAGACTGTCCTTGGAGAAGAAAAAGGGTGTGGTGTGAGCAGCTTTATATAGTGCCTAAATCCAAACAGTGTTTGGGGAAAACTTGTTACTTAAAGCTAGATAGATACATTTTCAGATGGGACTTTTATGTGAAACATAGGTCCTTAACTGGGGAGTGCTCCCTTTACTTTGAGTGAGATCTTTACAAAGACCTTTTGTAGTAGAGTACATAAAGTCAAGATTATTTTGAATATGATAAGCCCTAAGGTTGGATGAAACTGATTTTAGGGGTCCTACTCTGCCTGCCATTGTATTCTCTTTTTCCCCAAAAGAAACACAAAAAGATAGTCTTGATAATTACATACCTTTAGTCATAGGCATTTCAAGACGGCCTATTGCTTCTAATCGGAAAGTGAGATACTCTTTAAGCTTAAGAATCTCTGCTTTCAGACATGCTTGGCTTGCCTGGTATAGTACCTGATGGCTTAACCACAGAATAACAGAGCAATTGACCTGATGATGGTTTAAAAAATTGTGTTCTTATCATTTGAAGTCCTGAAGCTTTCTGTGATGTCCTTTCATTGTTTTTCATTATTTGATCTTGACTGACTGAAAAGTGTCTGTACTTCTTCTAGGAGAAAATTTCTGAATGGGATTGAGATAGAGTCCATTAAGATTAAAGGATAGTTAAAGGGGAGATTTAAATAGCTCAACTGGAATTTCATCACATCCACTAGCTTTGTTTGTGGTGGTGATTTCTAAGGGCCGCTTGACTTCCCATTCTAGATGTCTGGCTCTAGGTGAGTGATCACACCATTGTGATTATCTTGGTTGTGAACATCTTTTTTGTACAGTTCTTCTGTGTATTCTTGCCACCTCTTCTTAATATCCTGCTTCTGTGAAAGTGCAGCACTCAATATGCCAGCAAATTTGGAAAAGTCAGCAGTGGCCACAGGACTGGAGAAGGTCAGTTTTCATTCCAATCCCAAAGAAAGGCAATGCCAAAGAACACTCAAACTACCACACAATTGCACTCATCTCACACGCTAGTAAAGTAATGCTCAAAATTCTCCAAGCCAGGCTTTAGCAATACGTGAACTGTGAACTTCCAGATGTTCAAGTTGGTTTTAGAAAAGGCAGAGGAACCAGAGGTCAAATTGCCAACATCTGTTGGATCATCAAAAAAGCAAGAGAGTTCCAGAAAAACATCTATTTCTGCTTTATTGACTATGCCAAAGCCTTTGACTGTGTGGATCACAATAAACTGTGGAAAATTCTGAAAGAGATAGGAATACCAGAACCCTGACCTGCCTCTTGAGAAACCTGTATGCAGGTCAGGAAGCAACAGTTAGAGCTGGACATGGAATAACTGACCGGTTCCAAATAGGAAAAGGAGTACGTCAAGGCTGTATATTGTCACCCTGCTTATTTAACTTATATGCAGAGTACCTCATGAGAAACGCTGGGCTGGAAGAAGCACAAGCTGGAATCAAGATTGCCAGGAGAAATATCAATAATCTCAGATATGCAGATGACACCACCCTTATGGCAGAAAGTGAAGAGGAACTAAAAAACCTCTTGATGAAAGTGAAAGAGGAGAGTGAAAAAGTTGGCTTAAAGCTCAACATTCAGAAAATGAAGATCATGGCATCTAGTCCCATCACTTCATGGAAAATGGATGGGGAAACAGTGGAAACAGTGTCAGACTTTATTTTTGGGCTCCAAAATCACTGAAGATGGTGATTGTAGCCATGAAATTAAAAGACACTTACTCCTTGGAAGGAAAGTTATGACCAACCTAGATAGCATATTAAAAAGCAGAGATATTACTTTGCCAACAAAGGTCCGTCTAGTCAAGGCTATGGTTTTTTCAGTAGTCATGTATGGATGTGAGAGTTGGACTGTGAAGAAAGCCGAACAACGAAAAATTGATGCTTTTGAACTGTGGTATTGGAGAAGACTCTTGAGAGTCCCTTGACTTCAAGGAGATTCAACCAGCCCATCCTAAAGGAGATCTGTCCTGGGTGTGCATTGGAAGGACTGATGCTGAAGCTAAAACTCCAGTACTTTGGCCACCTCATGCGAAGAGTTGACTCATTGGAAAAGACTCTGATGCTGGGAAGGATTGGGGACAGGAGAAGAAGGGGACGACCGAGGATGAGATGGCTGGATGGCATCACCGACTCGATGCACGAGTTTGGGTGAACTCCCAGAGTTGATCATGGACAGGGAGGACTGGCGTGCTGTGATTCATGGGGTCTCAAAGAGTCGGACATGACTGAGCAACTGAACTGAACTGAAAGTTGAGATTAGACCATCATCACTCAGAATAGTTTACTATTGATCAGATCAGTGGATATGGATAGTAGCATTCACGTGAAAGTACTGAGGCACTGTCCAGATTCTAAATTCACCAAAGGGGAAAAAACTGTTCTGGGTCTATACTGAAGCCAAGCTTGGTGTTCTGAGAGAAAATGAATCAACAGCTAGGATATACACTCCTTGATAACTTTCCTAAATCTATTTCTCTTTTACAGAACCAAAAGTACAAATTCATGTAATGTTATACATAAATTATCATGCAATTAAAAATTAATCAAACATTTTTAAAGAACACAACATTTTTTCATTCCAGAAGCACCTTATCATCTTTAAAAAGAATCTTCTGGTAATTATCACTCAGTTCCAAGGTATTTTGTTGTTTAGTTTCTTATTTTTATTTTTGTAGAAAGGTCTACTTATACTGACATCTCTAGACCATCTGAGGCTTGATAAGGAAATTTTTGAAACCCACAAAGCTAAGCTGTGACATTTAAAAAGTCCACACATCTAAATTATTTTTTAGAGAATTAACCTAATCTGATCAAACATGAGTATTTTTTTTAATATATATTTTTTTTCATTTTTTTTTTAATTTTAAAATCTTTAATTCTTACATGTGTTCCCAAACATGAACCCCCCTCCCACCTCCCTCCCCATAACATCTCTGTGGGTCATCCCCATGCACCAGCCCCAAGCATGCTGTATCCTGCGTCAGACATAGACTAGCGATTCAATTCTTACATGATAGTATACATGATAGCAAACATGAGTATTTTGAAATAAATTTAATTGGAAATAAATTATAAGTTTAATTGGAATTTATTCAGTAAAAAACTAATTGCACCCAGTTATACATCTTGCAGTTGTTGATGTTGTTCTGTTGCTCCCTTGTGTCTGACTCTTTGTGACCCCATGGACTGCAGCACACCAGGCATCCCTGTCTTTCACCATCTCCTGGAGCTTCTTCAAATTCATGTCCATTGACTTGGTGATGCCATCCAACCATCTCATCCTCTGTCATCCCCTTCTCCTCCTACCTTCAATCTTTCCCAGCATCAGGGTCTTTTCTAATTAGTCAATTCTTCGCATCAAATGGCCAAAGTACTGGAGTTTCAGCTTCAGCTTCAGTCCTTCCAATGAATATTCAGGACTGATTTCCTTTAGGACGTACTGGTTTAATCTCCTTGCAGTTGAAGAGATTCCCAAGAGTCTTCTCCAACACCACAGTTCTAAAGCATCAATTCTTCTTGCTCAGTTTTCTTTAGTCCAACCTCCCCATCCATACATGACCACTGGAAAAGCCATAACTTTGACTAGACAGATGATGGTCAGCAAAGTAATGTCTGCATTTAAGTACACTGTCTAGGTTTGTCATAGCTTTTCTTCCAAGGAGCAAGCATATTTTAATTTCATGGCTGCAGTAGCCATCTGCAGTGATTTTCCAGCCCAAGAAAATAAAGTTTATCACTATTTCCATTTTATCCCCATCTATATGCCATGAAGTGATGGAACCAGATGCCACAGTGTGTGTATTTTGAATGATGAGTTTTAAACCAGCTTTTTCACTCTCCTCTTTCACCTTCATCAAGAGGTCTTAGTTCCTCTTCACTTTCTGCCATAAGGCTGGTGCCATCTGCATATCTGAGGTTATTGATATTTCTCCCAGCAATCTTGATTTCAGCTTGTGCTTCATCCAGCCTGGCATTTTGCATGATGTGCTCTGCATATAAGTTAAATAAGTAGGGTGACAATATACAGCTTGGCATGCTCCTTTCCCAATTTGGAACCAGTCTGTTGTTCCATGTCCAGTTCTAACTGTTGCTTCTTGACCTGCATACAGATTTCTCAGTAGGCAGGTAAGGTAATCTGGTATTCCCATCTCTTTAAGAATTTTCCACAGTTTATTGTGATCCACACAGTCAAAGGCTTTTGTGTAGTCAGTGAAACAGAAGTTGATGTTTTTCTGGAATTCTCTTGCTTTTTCAATGATCCAGCAGATGTTGGCAATTTGATCTCTGGTTCCTCTGCCTTTTCTAAATCTAGCTTGAACATCTAGAAATTCTCAGTTCATGTACTGTTGAAGCCTGGCCTGGAGATATTGAGCATTACTTTGCTAGCATGTGAAATGAGTGCAACTGTGTAGTAATTTGAACATTCTTTGGCACTGCCCTTCTTTGGGATTGGAATGAAAACTGATCTTTTCCCGTCTTGTGGCCACTGCCCAGTTTTCCACATTCGCTGGCATATTGAGTGCAACACTTTAACAGCATCAGCTTTTAGGACTTAAAATAGCTCAACTAGAATTCCATCACCTCCACTAGCTTTGTTCATAGTGATTCTTCATAAAGCCCACTTGACTTCACACTCTGAGATGTCAGGGTCTTGGTGAGTAATCACACCATCATGGTTATCTGGGTGATTAAGATCTTTTTTGCATAGTTCTTCTGTGTATTCTTGCCACCTCTTCTTAGTATCTTCTGCTTCTATTAGGTCCATACCATTTCTGTCCTTTACTGTGCCCACCCTTGCATGAAATGTTCCCTTGGTATGTCTAATTTTCTTGAAGAGATCTCTAGTCTCTCCCATTCTATTATTTTCCTATATTTTTATGCATTGTTCACTTAGGAAGGCTTTCTTATCTCTCCTAGCTCTTCTTTGGAACTCTGTATTCAAATGGGTTTATCTTTCCTTTTCTCCTTTGCCTTTAGTTTCTCTCCTTTTCTCAGCTATTTTAAGGCCTCTCAGACAACCATTTTTCCTTTTTGCATTTATTTTTCCTAGGGATGGTTTTGATCACTGTCTCCTGTACAGTGTCAAGAACCTCTATCCATAGTTTTCATGTACTCTGTCTCAGATCTAATCCCTTGAGTCTATTTTTCACTTCCACTATATAATCACAAAGGATTTGATTAAGGTCATATGAAAAGGCCTAATGGTTTTCCCTATGTTCTTCAATTTAAGTCTGAATTTTGCAATAAGTAGTTCATGATCTGAGCCACAGTCAGCTCCCGGTCTTGTTTTTGCTGGCTGTATAAAGTTTCTCCATCTTCAGCTGCAAATATAATCAATCTGATTTCAGTACTGACCATCTGGTGATGTCCATGTGTAGAGTAGTCTCTTGTGTTATCAGAAAAGGGTGTTTGCTATGACCAGTATGTGCTATTGGCAAAACTGTTCGCCTTTGTCCTTCTTCATTTTGTACACTAAACCCAAACTTGCCTGTTACTCCAGATATCTTTTGTTACTTTTGCATTCCAGTCCCCTGTGATGAAAAGGACGTCTTTTTGGGGTGTTAGTTCTAGAAGGTCTTGTAGGTCTTCATAGAACCGTTCAAATTCTTAGGCATTAGTGGTTGGGGCATTGACTTGGATTACTGTGATACCGAATGGTTAGCCTTGGAAATGAACCGAGATCATTGTCATTTTTGAGATTGCACCCAAGAACTGCATTTTGGACTCTTTCCTTGACTATGCCCACTAATCCATTTTTCCCAAGGGAGAAATGTACTACCCACACAGTAGTAGATATATAGATCATCTGAATTAAATTCACCCATTCCAGTCCATTTTAGTCCAGTGATTCATAAAATGTGATGCTCACTCTTGCCATCTCCTGTTTGAATACTGCCTGTTTATCCTGATTCAAGGACCTAACATTCCAAGTTCCTATGCAGTATTGTTCTTTACAGCATCAGACTTTACTTTCACCACCAGATACATCCACAACTGGGTGTTTCCACTTTGGCTCAGCCTCTTCATTCCTTCTGGAGTTATTTCTCTGCTTTTCGCCAGTAGCATATTGGACACCTACTGACGTGGGGAGTTCATCTTTCAGTTCCATATCTTTTTGCCTTTTCATACTTTTTATAGGATTCTACATCTTGGAACTGGCTAAATTTTTGCCCCTCCTCAGCATACTGTAAATACATTCATGTATCCATACTAATTCATTCATTCAGTTTGAAATTCCATTATGTCATCTAGAAACTTTATTTCAATAGCACAGCTTTGTCTGAGGAGCTGGTACAAATATAAAAATAGATGATCCTGGGTTGAGAAGATCCCCTGGAGGACGGGATGGCAACCCACTCTAGTATTTTTTTGCTTCCCTGATGGCTCAGCTGGTAAAGAATCTGCCTGCAGTGTGGGAGACCTGGGTTCAATCTCCGAGTTGGGAAGATCCCCTGGAGAAGGGAAAGGCTACCCACTCCAGTACTGTGGCCTAGAGGATTCCATGGACTGCAGAGACCATTGGGTTGCAAAGAGTCAGGTACAACTGAGTGACTTTCACTCACTCACTCTAAGAGTACCCATAATGGCAAATGAAATAATACATCCAATTCCATTTTTGTAGTAATATGAGGTTCAAAGCTGTTTTTCTGCTCTGTCATTTCTTTTCTTCATTGACTTGCCCATTATGGAGCAAAATTCCCTTTTTCAACCCACTATTTTTCTAGAGGATTAAGAGATATCAAAATGCTTTTAAAAATACAAATATTATTTCATCTACTATTATGATTAAGTAGAACTACAAAACCTTTCCCTAAATAAAGATGAGATATGGTGGTCATTGAGGGTGAAGCTGTATTTACTTTAATACACAGTGGTTTGATTCATCATATTTAACTGAGAATAAAACTACATCTAGCCTTCAATCACAGTTCTCCATGATAGGTTTCATTTATTTCAAAAGGACTGAACTCAATCCTTGTAAACTGCTCTGTGGCATTTCTGGATCTGTGCCGGAAAGCTCTGACTGTGGCAGGTTCCAAACTCAGTTCAACATGCAAAAGCATCCTTGTGTAAAAGCAGGCAAGATGATGGCCTTAGTGTTGTGACTGAAGAGATACTAGCACAGCTCCTTGACTTCAGAATATGTGCTGCCATCCTCCTTTCCAATATACTTTCTGAAAACACATAGACTGGGGAGTTTTGTTAGTTTTTTTTTTTTTAATACTCATAAGGAGCCTGGAACTTTGAGTCATTCCAAGTGAATTTAATCAGTTCTCTACTAACAGTTGAGATTGCTCCTCTTGTATCATTACTAACACTTATAGAATAAATAATTAGATTGTTTTGTAGACTTGCAGCCATAACAGCTGGATAAATTCTTAAATGCAGGTTACGGGGCAAATTATGTGTGTGTGTGTGTGTATATATATATATATATATGCATGTATACATGTGTGTCTATGTGTATACTACATGCACGTATGTGTATGTGTGTGTGTGTGTGTGTGTGTGTGTGTATGTATGTGTATTATATTGGACAAGGGCATGTTAACCCACTCCAGTATACTTGCCTAGAGAACCCCATGGACAGAAGAGCCTGGCAGACTACAGTCCATAGGGTTCACACAGAGTAGGGCATGACTGAAGCAACTTAACATGCCCTAATGCAAGTGTTTTATATGCATGTCTGTATGTGTACATGTATATATGTGTGCTTAGTTACTCAGTCATGTCCGATTCTTTGTGACTCCATGGACTATAACCTGCCAAGCTCCTCTGTCCATGAGGATTCTCCAGGCAAGAATATTGGAGTGGGTTGCCATGCCCTCCTCCAGGGGATCTTTCCAACCCAGGGATCAAACCCAGGTCTCTCACATTGCAGGTGGATTCTTTACCGTCTGAGCCACCATGGAAGCCCAAGAATACTGCAGTGGGTAGCCTATCCCTTCTGCATGGGATCTTCCCAACCCAGGAATTGAACCAGGGGTCTCCTGGTGGATTTTTTACCAGCTGTACTACCAGGGAAGCCCTGGTATATGTGTATGTGTGTGTGAATATGTGTATGCATAGGTATGTAATTTTAATAATCTTTGCTAAATTCCTCTTAGTGGAGGCTATATCAACTTATATTTCCACAAGCAATATATGACAATTTGGTTCCCCATATCCTTGCCATGGTTATCAAGTTTTAGGATTCCTGCCAATCTGATAGATGAAAAAAATGTATCTGATTTCATTTGAAATTACATTTGTCTCACTATTGATGAAGTTGAGCATTTTCAAGTTTAGCCGTCATTTGTATTTCAGGGAATTATCTGTTCATATCCTTTGCCTATTTTTCTGTCAGATTGCTAGCCTTTTCCTTGCTGATTTCCAGGAGTTCATTTTATTTTAGGGAGATTAGTCTTTTGTTTATAAATTGCAAATATTTTCCCCAGTTTGTCATTCTGAACTTGTTCATGACAATTTTCTGCCATGGAGCGATTTTTTTGCTTATTTTCTTGCTTTAATTTTTGAACAAATCAGTCTTTCATTTCAGGAACTTAAATCATAATTAAAAGACCTTTGTAACTTCAAAATAATAAAAGATTATACTTACTTCTACTTTTTTATGATTTTGTTTTAAATTTAAGTACATTAGGCTGTTAGTTTAAGTACATTAGGCGTGCTGCAGTCCACGGGGTTGCAAAGAGTCAAACATGACTGAGTGACTCAACTGAAGTGACATTAGGCAACTACCCTGTTATGTGATATAAAGTATATATCTAGTTTCATTTATTTTTCCAGATGGATACACAGATGTCTGTTTCTCATAAATGTTTAGAGATACCATTTTATTACATAGTATGTCTCTTGGCTTTATAATTCTACTGTTCAATTTTTCTACTCATGTGTCAGTGTCATTTGGTATTAATTATTGAGGCTTTATAATATGTTTTGATATTTGATGTCAACATGTGCCCTCATTTCTCATCTTTGCCAGAGTTTTACTGACAAAATTTAGGTATTTATTCTTTTACATTAATTTTAACATCATGTTTCCAATTAAAAATGGATATTTTTGTTGTTTTTATTGAATTATGTTAAATTTACTAATTATATTATGAAGTATAAGCATAATTTTTAGGTTAAAACTTTTTATCCAAGATCATGTATTTTTCCATTTATAAAAATATTCTATTATCTTATTTATTAATGTTCTTAGGGATTATCTTTATCAGTTAATACTTGATTATAAATGTATTTTTAAGAATTTTACTGTTTCTTATTGAAAATGGGATTTCTTCCCTTACAGATTCCAGTAGGATATTATTTGTATACATGAAATAACATGTGTATAGTTTCAATATATTGATTTGTGCCTTACTACTTTACTAAATCATCTTTTTTGTAATTAATGTTAGAGCTAATTCTCTTGAAAATTTCATGTGTTAATCATACTGTCTGCAAACAATGATAGTTTTATCTCCTTTTTTCCAATTGTAATACCTTAAATCCCTTTCTATTAACTAATTATGTTGTATAGTAGCTCCATTCCAATCTTCAAGAAAAGTGACACTAGGTATTCTTGCTGTTTTCATCACATCATATCAGTGACACATACTCTCTACATGATTTATTGCTTCTGGTGTCGACCATGGTCACCTGGCTGAGGTCAGTCAGTCAGTCAGTTCAGTCATATCCAACTGTTTGCGACCCCATGAATCACAGCACGCCAGGCCTCCCTGTCCATCACCAACTGCCAGAGTCCACCCAAACCCATGTCCATTGAGTCAGTGATGCCATCCAACCATCTCATCCTCTGTTGTCCCCTTCTCCTGCCTTCAATCTTTCCCAGCATAAGGCTCTTTTCAAATGAGTCAACTCTTCGCATCAGGTGGCCAAAGTATTTGTAAAATCTCTCCTCTAAGTGACTCCTCTAACCCCTTTTCCATATGACCCTCTTTGGAAGGAAGTCTTTATATGTAGACCACACCTCTCTGAGAGTTAAGTAGCTACATAAAATATTTGGTCTGCATGAATTTGCCTCTTCTACATAGTTATTTATGTATTTACTTATTTATCCATCATTTATGTCCATCAATATGGCCCCATGAGTATTTATTCTACTCACTGTTCACATTCCAATATTACTTTATTGTGCAGCTCAGATTGTTCCAGCTTTAACCACTGGGTGCTCTTTCAGCTGGCTTCTGCATCCCTCTGACGGACCTCAGTTAATGTGGGTTTTTGTTTGTTTTTTGAGCACTTCCATACTTTCCGACACAATAGCATGCTCATGGCTGGTATCATATTTTCCCTGTCGCATTCCAAGTACAGACATATCTCTAAGGATTTATGATTCCTTTTACTGGAGAACAGTTTTAGAAACCAAGAGCTGAGTGATTGCGTTTCTTGCTACTAGTATCATTGCATCTAGGCCCTCTCAATTGACAGAGCAAGAGAGCTAATACTAATGTGTATATAAACAGAGCTATAAATAGTTCTTTTATGCAACCATCTTTATATATATTAAGCTAAATATCTACAACTCTAATCCATTACCATATAGATCATTCTAGGCTGTTCCCCATGGTTATAAGTAAACTCTCACTCCAATACTAAGAAACCTACCTCCCACCATCCCTCATCCATTTAATCCACTGTTCCATTTTAGTAGCATCAGAATTATTAACCAGTAACCTTATAGGAAGCCACTTTGTCAAACAGATCATGATGCTTACATACAGTTTATTTTGCCTTTAGGTTATAGACTCCATTCATTTCCAAAGTTACTCATGTCAGTATCTTTTCACTTCCTTCAGTGAAACGATTTCATAAATGTGTTACATAGTAGATTGCTTTGTCATATTCTGCATTCCATCTTGTGATTTCATGAGCCTCTAAGTGATTTTTTAATTGCATACATTAAGGTTTATTCTTTGTGCTATGCAGTTCTATGTGTTTTGACAAATGTGTAGTGTCTTGTAACCATAATCACAATGTTGCCTTAAAAATATCCTCTAGTTACTGATTCAACTTCCTCTACCTTCTCCCAGACCCTGGAAACTACTGAACTTTTCAGTATCTCTTTTATTTACTTTTTTAAGAATTTCATATAATTGGAATCATACAGTATGCAGTCTTTTTAGATTGGGTTTTTCATTTAGCAATATACATTTAAATTTCATACATGTCTTTGAGTATGTTGATCCCTCATCTATTTTTATCACTGAATAGTATTTCATTGCATGGATGTATCTGGCTTATCCATTCACCTATTGAAGGACATCTTGGGTGCTTCCAGTTTTTATAATTGATGAACAACTGCTATAAAGTTGCAAATTAGATGATTAAATACCTAAAGTACAATTGCTGGATCACATGTAAAGACTATGTTTAGCTTTGTAAGAGCTGCCATTAGATCTTTCAAAGTAGCTGTATCATTTTCCATACTTATTAAGCAATGAATGAAAATTTCTGGTTTTCCACACTACCAACAACTAGTATTTCCAGTTTTGTTTCTGCTTGTTTGTTTAGCTATTCTAATAGCTACATAGTGGTATTTCATTGCTGTTTAAATTCATGATTTTTTTAATGACAAATGACACTGAATATCTTTCATACATACCGTCCTTAGATCTTCTTTGGACAGATGTCTGTTCAGATATTTTGCCCAAGTGTTAATTCAGTTGCTTGTTTGTTTTTATTGTTTATCATATTCTTATTTCAACATATTTCCTCCCAATATTTTTTACAATGATCATTAAAAATGATCATTATTTGTATCAAAGTCTTTATGATGCCTATTTTCTTAATTCCTGACACAAAATTAGTCAGATTCTTCCAGATAATAGTGTTATCAGGCGCAATTCTAGATCTAGTTAACTAAAACAAAACACAGAAAATGTAGGGACGATTAGGAGCCTAAGAGAAACATCTTTTAGCAATGATGAAGGCGCTGAGGAGAATAAGCTTAAACATCATGAAATAATGTCTCTGTTTCTAAGAACCACGGGAGAGCAAACAGCTCTGACACTCTGAACTTACGTTACAAACGATGACTTTGCCTTTCTCCCTTGAAGAGCATTTTCTTGGCCTCATATTTGTTGGTATTTCACGGAGAGTGATTAAGAAGAATATCAGTGCTCCACTGAAAAGCTCTAAGATGAGTAGGCCTACCGGCAAAGCACAGGTGCACACCTCACATGCAGTTCCAGACCATGAAAGCACTTCAGAGTTATCTGGGAAGATTTGAAATGCTGATGCCCGAGTCCCAGCCCAGTCTGGTTCTTACTTAGTCAAGGTAGCAGGAATTGTAAAAGTTAATACATAGCCAGGTTTGGGAGTCTCTGCTTTCAGACAGGCTTTCCAACCTGATAAACTTTCTTCATTCAACACGTAATTGGTATTGGACTCACTAAAGAAATGGGATGATCCCAAAGGAAAAGAAGCCCGTGACAGAGAGGACATCCTTAGGAGTCTAGCCTGGTGTCATATAAGAAGGTCAAAATCATATTGGCACAGTATCAAGAAGAATATGAACCACTGTGGCTTACTAGCATTTTGTGAGCTAAACTACAAAATAATCCTTTTAGAAACTTCAGTTATTATTCTTTAACAGATGATTGAAGTAGAGTGAAAATATTCAAGAACTGGAGGTAACAAATCATCCATTTTTTAACCCAGATACAAGGAGAAATATACCCTTTTTATTAGAGATAGATTTCTTTGAATCAATTTCTCAACATTTTTGTGTGTGTTCTGTTTTTCTGCATGTTTTAAAGAACCTAATTTTGATGAAACTGTATAAATCATTGACTGTTACCAAACCATTAAGTTCAATTTATGGTTCATCTCATTATCTTGAAGCAGAAAAAAAGTAACTATTTCTATTTTTGAATGTATCTTCGTTAATGGTTAGTGAATTTCAGTGAAAATTAATTCACTTGACGGGTTAAATGTTACATGAGAAAAAAATTTTAAAAACAGTCTTTAACTACGATTGGCCCACTGTCTTTTGTAATCCCATCTGCCCAGCACTTGCTTCTTCTCCTAGCCAGCCGATAGAACCACTGCTTTATGTGTTTCCATGACAACTGTGGTTCCCAATGTTCTATTACATAATTTAAATAGAAATTCGACAGTAGCCTTTTTAACTCTTAGTCCTTCATCAAAATAATCTTTCTTGGACAAAAAGAAATAGTAATAAGGAAGTCATTAACCAGTATCTAGGTCAAGGCTGAGAGAGAGAGAGAAAACCAGTAAGGAAAGAGGTTTTCATTCATTTTAGTGAAGTTTTAACATATCTCTTCTTTACCTAGCTTCACTTTATTTCCTTGCCTTTTTCAAACTTCCCTGACATCTGTTGGTTCAATCTTTATTGTTGTTGCTGTATTTTTTCTGTTTATTTTTATTTTCTAGTCTTTGATTTTTTAATGCACACATTTAAACTTGAACTTTTTCATTAATATCTAGCACATTAGCTCTTCTATTATTCTGCTAAATGATACAAGAATCTTAGAATATTTTACATACATCCTCTTTGTCTCCAACCTGCCATCTCTCATGCCAGCATCATCTGGCATATTCATTCTAAAGAGATATTAATTTTTCTAATCAATTAGTTCAGGTCAGTCACTCAGTCATGTCCAACTCTTTGCGACCCCATGGACTTGCAACATACCAGGCTTCCCTGTCCATCACCAACTCCCGGAGTTTACTCAAACTCATACCCATCAAGTCGGTGACGCCATCCAACCATCTTATCCTCTGTCGTCCCCTTTCCTCCTGCCTTCAATCTTTCCCAGCATCAGGGTCTTTTTCAATGAATCAGTTCTTTGCATCAGATGGCCAAAGTATTGGAGGTTCAGCTTCAGCATCAATCCTTCCAATGAATATTCAGGACTGATTTCCTTTAGGATGGACTGGTTTAATCTCCTTGCAGTCCAAGGGACTCGCAAGAGTCTTCTCCAACACCACAATTCAGAAGGATAAATTCTTTGGTGCTCAGCTTTCCTTATGGTCCAATTCTCACATCCATATATGACTACTGGAAAAACCATAGCTTGACTAGATGGACCTTTGTCAGCAAAGTAATGTCTCTGCTTTTTAATATACTGTCTAGGTTGGTCATAGTTTTTCTTCCAAGGAGGAAGCGTCTTTTAAATTCATGGCTGCAGTCACCATCTGCAGTGATTTTGGAGCCCCCACAAATGAAGTTTCTCACTGTTTCCATTTCTAATCAATAGTTTCTATTTTAAAATTTTACTGTTTTGCTTTATTTTGTGCTCTTGCTCTGTATTTCTCTCTTAACTCATGTCTTTCTCTGTTTGTTTTCCCTAAGAACAGCTTCTAGTTCTTTCTTTTTTTTTTTTTAAGTTTTATTTTTATTTTATTTATTTTTTTAATTTTAAAATCTTTAATTCTTACATGTGTTCTGAAATAATGCTTTGGAGCCTATATTAGTTTTCTCTTGCTGCTAGAACAAATTACCATAAACTTAGTGACTTAAAATAACAGAACTTTACTTTCTCACAATGCTGGAGGGTAGAAGTCTAAAATGGGCCTACAGAGCTACACTCTTTCTATAGGTTCCAGGAGAGAATCCCATTTCCTTACCCTTTCCATCACCGAGTCCATCCACATCCTTTGCCTCATGGCTCTCTTCCATCACCTTCAAAGGCAGCAGTGTAGCCTCTTCAAGTATCTGTGTCTCTGCATCTTCAGATAATTTTCTTTGGACCTTCTTGTGTTCCTCTTAAGGGACCTTGTGATTATATCTAACACCTACTTGAATAATCCACAATAATCCTCTCATCTTTAGATTCTTTTAGTTTAATCACATCTGCACAAGGCTTTTGTGCCTATAAGGAAACATTATGGATGGTGGAGATTAGGATGTACGGATCCTGGTGTTCTTTTGCCCTAATGAGCATATCTTTTTTGTTATCTCTTTTGTAAATGAGAGATTGGCTGAATGTTCAGTACAATTTCAAAAGATACTCTTTCAAAATCTTGTATTTTATCTTAATATCTTCTTTTAGGATGTTACTGTGAAAAGTGGAGCCATTCTGATGAGGAACTGATTTCACTGTTACAATGATTGTCTTTGGTGCATGTTTTCAGATTCCATTAATAGAGGGGTGTGGTCACCTGAACTTCTCACCCTTGTCAGTGCCTCACCCTCAGCTTTCCATCATTCCTGCTCACTTACCGAAAAGTTCTCAGTCTGCAGTTTATTCACTTTTTCTTACTGTTAAACCAGTATTTCTTTAGCGTTTCTACATCCTAAGCAATAGCAGAAGGCTCCATGGACCTTCATTAAGAAAATCACTCAAAATATAGAATGTTATTGCATAACAGCTCCATTTCATCCTACAATGATTCACAGCCTTAGTTATCTACTGAATTTAATCTTAATTGAAATCAAACAAATTTCACTTGGAGGACAACAAGTTTTATTACATAGTTGCCCTTGATGTCCTACAATTAGATTGCTTCATTTACATAACTTCCTAGTAAGAACGAAGCAAATAATTCTCCCTGGATTTAAATAGCCTAACTTCTCAGAAATAAAATTATATATTCTCATGTAAAATTATATATCTAATTCAGGATGTAGATATGATATAGGCATAAATATCCAACCATCAGTTTTTCTTTTTTAAAAAACTAATCAGTTTTTCACTTGTTTTATAATTTCTACAATATAGGTCAATGTTTTGCATCCTGGATAAAGTTATGTGGACTAAAAATAGTACCTTAAAATATTAGACTCTTTATATAGTAAGGTAGACTTAATTTTAGACTGTAGTACAATCAGCTAATCTTATAATTATTTTTATTACAATAAAAATTAACAAACGGCAAGGGTAAAGAGTGCAGTTATAGACGGTGAGGTGTCATTGAATGCTTCTGGTTAGATCTTCTAGTGTAATGTAGTCTCACTAACACTGAAAAGTCCTTTTGAAAAGCATTCCCTTTACATTACATGGCTTCCCTGGTGGCTCAGATGCAAAGAATCCGTCTGCAATGCAGGAGACCTGGGTTATGTCCTGGATCAAGAAGATCCCTTGGAGAAGGAACTGACTACCCACTCCAGTATTCTTGCCTGGAGAATTCCATGGACAGAGAAGCCTGGTGGGCTATAGTCCATGGTGTTGCAAAGAGTCGGACATGACTGAGTGACTCACTTTCACTTCCCGTTGCATTATTAGAAATAAGTTAACTTAGACACTTAATCAGGACTTCCCTGGTGGCTCAGATGGTAAACCGTCTGCCTACAGTGCAGGAGACCTGGGTTCGATCCCTGGGTCATGAAGATCCTCTGGAGAAGGAAATGGCAACCCACTCCAGTACTCTTGCCTCAACATCCCATGGATGGAGGACCATAGTAGGCTACAGTCCATGGGGTCGCAAAGAGCTGACACGACTGAGCGACTTCACTTCACGTCACTTCACTTCACGTCACTTCACTTCACGTCACTTCACTTCAGGCACTTAAGCCTTTGATTTTATGTGCGATTTGTGACCTTGATGTATGACCCTAAGTAAATGACTAAACCTGTCTGGACCTCTCATTTCTTATGTGCAGACTGCAAGGGCTCAATTAAGTCATCTTTTAAGATCCTTTCTGGTGCTATGACTTGGAATAAAGCTAGCCAATAAAAGAAAAGATTATTCACTGCTTTTTGTTCTTTAACTCTTTTCTATAACCTGTGATGGCTAAACCTAAGCCAGGGTCCCTTAAACCCGCCTCAGAATTGCATGATCTATTTTCCTTCCCATTCAGTTCAGTTTAGCCACTCAGTCGTGTCCAACTCTTTGCGACCCCATGAATCGCAGCACGCCAGGCCTCCCTGTCCATCACCAACTCCCGGAGTTCACTCAGACTCAAGTCCATCGAGTCAGTGATGCCATCCAGCCATCTCATCCTCTGTTGTCCCCTTCTTCTCCTGCCCCCAGTCCCTCCCAGCATCAGAGTCTTTTCCAATGAGTCAACTCTTCGCATGAGGTGGCCAAAGTACTGGAGTTTCAGCTCAGGTTACAGTTTCCTCTAAAGAGAGTGGATTTTGGATTCTCTACCAGCAGTATTTATGCTGCAGGCCTGCAAGAGAGTGGAGAAACGTTTCTGGATTCCCTTCCTTCTCTATCTTCTCCCTCCCAAATCTGACCTTCTGTTTCTTAGAGGTACACTAGGAAGAAGCAATTTTATTGCACTTAAATTGTCCCAACCCAGTGAATGGAGAGTTAGGTTGAGCTCTGCTTAGGGTCCCGAGGTCCCCTTGGGCTTTGCTGTGGATAAATCATGGCAATGTTTATAGATTTCAAAAAGATCAAAGGAACACAAAACTGCACTGCTTTCAAATTATTTCAAGAATGAGTTCTCCTTGATGGACTTTCAGGGTAATAATGGGTTAGTCAGGGGAGCAGACGTAGGACATCTGAAGCTCTGACTGGAAGCTTGGAACCACTAAGAGGAACAGAATTGGTCCAAACTGGAATGACTTGAGCATAACCTTTAAAGGTCAGAGATGAGATCAGTAAGAAAGGGTCCATGTGAGGACAAGATCATCAAGACCTAGAACGTAGAGGAGGTTAGAAATTGTTACTCAGAATTTGCTTTATAAGGCTTCTGAAAATTCTGCAAGTATGCAGTGTTTATAAAGTTGTGAGTTTCTTTCGGTTCATGGTTTAATGGAATTAAAATTATTTTATTAGCTTTATTTATATAGTATGATGACCCTTTGCCTATTATATGCTTTCTGAATATAATCCCAGTTTATTTTGTGCCTTTGAGAGCAAAGGCACAGAATAAAGTATCTTTTACTATCAAAATTATAATTTTATGTACTAGTATTTGTATTTTCTATTTTGGTCTGTGACTTTGCTGCTGTGTTTAGTTATATACCAAATTCTTATATATCCTTGTGTTACCTGATCTAACTATTTTGCTGCATCTTTGCCTGCTTTATAATCATTTTGTTCTCTTGCATGGAAATTTCTCTGCAAAGGTAAATTTTTCTTACCAATTATTTTTCATCAAATTTTGTTGGTGTTTAACATATTACATATTTCAGATAATCCTTAGAGTATTTTGATGTATATATTTTAAAATATGCTCAGAGTTTAACCGTTTAAACTCAGTTAAAACCACTTATATTATTAGTTCCGACTTGAAATAATAACATTTAAAAGAAAAATCAAATGAAGACAAGTGTAACCATATTCATTGTTCCCTTTGCTAATCTGAAAGCCCTTATTGTTTATTAATGAATGTATTGTTTTACTTCTATGGTTGACTTCCAGCAAAAGTATGCACAAATGGCCCTAAACGTTCCTCTACAAACTAGGCAGTTTACCACTTTCTGATAACCCAAATGTATACTAGTGTGTCACTGGCAGACTATTTGATGCAGCTGCTTTTGCAAAGCAATTATGTCATCAATGTGCTTATTTACAAGAAATTACATCCCACTGACAGCTTCATCCCCTGTGTTCTTCTGACATATCCACAAGGACAGTATTTCTGTTAGAATGAGGAGGCAGCTATTTTACCGGACATAGTTTAAGATGTACAAAGAATATTTCTATAGAAAAATATCTCCTGTCCGGGGCCTTGTCCTTTTATGTGTGATACATTTGCTTCCTATAGCACAGCCCACTGATTTCTCATAACTTAGTATGAATGAATGTACCATCTCACCTTTTCCCTGAGAAAACAGAAAGGGATAAGAAGACAGTGAAAGCAGACAAGAGGAATGAAACTCTAAACTCACCTACTTCATCATTTTGCCTGGGGGTAAAGCAGATTCTGGTTTTTCTTAAATTCCACAATCACCTATATCAACTTTGCACAAAACTTCCATTAGCGTTTGCATTTTTATCCATTACTATTCTAGAATGAGGTATTTTTCCTTTCAGCTTTTGATGGGAATGTAAAATTTTCAAGCTTCCTTGAAACAAGTGAATGAGAGAACTATAAGCTGAAAACTGGAAGTCCTCTTGTCTTGGGATGTGAAATAATTGTTCTTCTTTTCCTTTTCAGTTTCTTCTTTGTGGCATATGTGGAATATTGTGCGCCAAAAAAAAATCTGGACTTGTCGTAAGTTTTTGCCATGTTTGTATTGTGCACTGAACTGTTTGAAATGTAAGAACTCAGAAAGGGAAATGATGGCTAGCCAACTTTCATATCCTGAATGTTACTCACTTAAGATAAAAAGAAGACTGACAAATAAATTCTGACTTTTTTTCTTTTCAAAGAAAACCATTAAGATTATTACAGACTGTGACAAAAGAGAAAGAAAAGCTTTGATACACTTAAATACATGAATCTGCAACCCTTAATGACCTCTGTGGATGGAAGTCTCCACTTTTCATTTGTAGACTTCCAGACACAGGAATCCTTCATCGAGCTAAAAAAGACAGAGCTTGAATTCATGGGAAATTTAACTGTTTAGATATGGAAGTGAGCCTAAAGATTGCTGGCTTTGACTGTGAAGTTCATTGTGCAAAGCAGCAAAACAGCTGTGTTGTTATAGTTGCAGTTAATTCCCAAAGATTTTTTAAATTTAATTTTATCTTATGACTATGAATGTGAATGTCAGCATTCTCAGAAGTTTTATGGTACTGTCTTGTGTCTTGAGGGGTGCTCCCAGTTAACTCTGATGTAGACTAGAGAAGGATTCCAGCATGCTGAAGTATGGATCCCCCTGTCTTTCTTGACATTTTTTTTAGAATTAGAAAGTAGAAAAAAAGTCATGTTTATTTTACTGAGGACAATAGGAAATAACATAGGCCTTTATAAGTTGGCAACATTACTATTGTACATGGACCCTAGAAAGTGGTCTTTGAGACTAAAAAAAGGAGAAGGCCAGGGAAGGGGGACTATGCAGTCCTTTATTTAACTCCTTTTTCTAATCATAGTTCTCTTAGTGAGGGTACCTATTGCAACAAAAAGGATGAAGCCCCCATTGCTTCAAAAATGTGAGGTGTGATTTTTAAAAATTATTTTAAGGAAATGTTTAGATAGACATTTTTTGGAGGCTTGTAATTTGCATTTGTGATTCCCCCATCACTCTTTCCCATGGTTTTCTTACTTTCTACATTTTTTCTCTATCAAGTCTCTCTATGGCTGTATACTAACGATTTCTTGGAACATGGATAAAACAAAATGAAAGAAAGGAAGGAAGGAGAGAAGGTACAAAAGAAAGAAGGAAAGAAAGTGGGGGAAGGAAAGGGAAGCCCTTTAAAGTGGTAGGGGTGGGAAGCACGGGGGAGAGACATGGAGGTCAGCCTGGCCTGCTCGGACAAAGCACCATGGATTGGGAGGCTCACCAAGAACAGAAATTCATTTCTCACAGTTCTGGAGGCTGGAAGTCTCAGGTAAAGGTGCCAGCACAGTTGGGTTCTAATAAGACTCTCTTCTGTGCTACACATTTCTGGCTGTGTTCTCCTGGAATAGAGCTCTCTAGAATCTCTTAGAAAAACATGGACCTGGTTCCTGAAGCTCCACTGTCTTGACTTAATTATCTCCCAAAGGTCCTGCCTCCAAATACTGTTTAATACTAGGGATTGGGCTTCAGCATAGTAAATTCTGGAGGGACACAAGCACTCAATTCATAGTAGAAGAAAACGGAAATTGTTTTATTTTGTTTGTTTGTTTTTTGAAAAACAGGTGTGTCTTTTTTTTTAAACAGATCTTCTGTTTTTCTAATTCTAAGTTATAAAAAAAATTATAAGATCTGAGTTTTTTAGAAATTACCATCTACTTTATCTTCCTGTACCATCTGGGGTTTCCATAGAAGACATTAACTGTCAAAGATTCCCCACACTTTAATCAAATTATGTGAGACTTTCTTCACTTGACATATCTCAGATTGAAAATAGTAGATGGTTAAAAACTTGGTACAGATTTTAACATTTTAATTCTTGAGTAAAAATGTTTTATCTGTATTTGTTAATGAAGTATCATGTCCTTAAGGAATTAATGGCAATAACAGGAGAGATAGTGTTTTCCTGTAATAATCCTTTACGTTTGTTGTTTGTTTTATTAATTAACAGTAATTATTAAAAGGCTAGGATGTAATATCTTTCCATATTTTCGGAGAATGAGTAAACACCAAAATATATTCCCAGGTAACAGCATGCCATTTGAATATACTTTAAAAGGAAATAGAACTGATTGATTCTATTTGAAATTGTGAGCTACAGTTTCCCACTGAGGATGATTCGTTTGTTTGGTAATTGACGTTTAGTGTTGTATTTAATCAATTATTAAAAGATTATACTCATCCATCACTAGGTTTTCAGTTTTGGTGATAAGTAATATAAGACTGACACAATCAGAAATGCTGAATTAAGTTAGAGAAACAAAACAAACTAGTAGTTCTTTCTGCCCACCGTGCTATATCACACATCCAGTCTTACTTACCCTTTGCTGGGAACTACATGCACTTAGCCTAGATGATAAGTTGTCAAGGAAGCTTTGTCTGAAACCCCCGACTGGGCTGAATTCCCCTCCTCCCTGCTCCAAGGGCAGCCTTTCATCCTTCTTTCTTACTATTTGACATACCATGTTGTAATGTTGGATCTTCTCTTAGCCTGGACGGCAGCGTACTCAAGAGGAACAACTATGAGCTGTTCTTTCTTGTAATGACAGCTGCTGCCTCACTCATGGCCTAATAGACGCTAGGTGCTCAGTAACTGCTAAATTCAACTAACTATCGACAGAAAATAATCTATAATGATCTCAAATTAAATACTAAAGTTATATAGCTGTTTGCCCTGTGGACTTATGCCAGAGGAGATGTCCAGGAATGTTTTCTGAGGAAGTAAGAGTTAGTCTTCCATTTAAGGAGCCAAGCAAGAAGCAAAATAGTTTCCAGGAAATGAAAATATCACTGAGTCAGGAATGAACAAGCTCTATTGAGGGACCAGGGAGGTGACCAGAATAGAGACTGTATCCCAGAGAAAGATGGAAATAAGGTTGGTTGTTAAATTAGCATCACACTGAAAAGTATCATGAAAGCCCATAGGAGGATTGAACCCAGATAAAAATTACATAATAAAGCCATTAAAGCTATTAAAATATTCAATTGAATTTATTAAATATGCCCAGAACATTTACTACACAGAAGGCATTTTGCTTGATTCTGCCAGGGATCCTGCGATATTTAAGTTGAATAAAATCCCCCAAGCTCTATTAATAGAGACCCAGAGCAAACCGAGAGTAGGATCAAAAGCAAAGCCACATCCTGCGTTTCTCCATAGCAATCCACCAAACAGTATTTTGTTATATCTTCTGGGTGGTGTCACAGAGTAACAAGATTTGAAAAATAAAGAGCCAGTTCAGAGGTGGGGGCTCCCTAATTGCCTGTTGAGAAAACAGATACTAAACCAATCAAATTCTTATAAATGAAAAAAAAAAAAAAAGGAGTTAACTAACTTCCCTAAGCTCACACAGTTAGAGGAGTACAAAGTTTTGAAGCTAAGTGGAACTAATAACAATTCAGTGAGAAGACGTTTGGATTTTGAGTCTGAAAATATGGATTTTCAGTCCCTGAACTACAGTGTTAACTGCTTACCACTCGTTTTCCAAATGTACGTTACCTCTCAGGATTAGTGGGTAGGTTAATTGAGATTCTACCTATTCACACTCCTGGCATAGCGGCACACTATAGATATCAAATATTCTTTTAATCTGAATCTACTATCAGATAAACTTCACTTACTTCAGAATGTTCATAAGCTGTATCCCTGGCCTTTATATAGTTGGCTCTGAATTCCTGAGACACTGCAGGGCAGGCCCTCTCCACTGAGTCAGAGTGCAGAGAAGCCGGGCAAAAAGATGGCCTCTGTGCTCCAAGAAGCATCGAGAGCGCCTTCTCTTCCTCGTAGCTCAGCCATCCCTGATGTGCAGTGTGTGCTCATCAGCTTCACCTCCTCCACTTTAACCCCCCGGCCCCTCTTTTTCTCACCAGATGATCCTCTTTTCCGCCTGCTGCATCTGCGGGCTCATTGGGGGCATCCTGAATTTTCAGTTCCTCCGGGCAGTGACGAAGAAGACCTCTTCCCTCTACCCCCTGCATCTCGCCTCCATGTCTCTCGCGTGCATTGGGATCGGAGGCTGCACCCTCTCTTCGTGGCTCACGTGTCGACTAGCCAGCTATGAACAGAGGAGGATGTTCTCAGAAAGGGAGCATTCTCTGCATCACTCTCATGAAATGGCTGAGAAAGTGAGTTTTGTACTTTTTCCTCTCACTGCTAGCACGTGATGAAGACTGCAGTCACATCTAGGTGATCAACTTGCAGCTTTAGATGAGAACTTGAGGTATTGGATTTTGTAAAAGTTTGGCCCTGTTGGATCAAGAATAGGAGTTTATTATTTTTTCCCTGTAATTCTGGGTACACCTGTTTTCAACATAATTTTGTAGCCTCTAGGTAAAAACAAGCTCCTGAAATAGAACTCATGAAGTATTGAATGTCTTATAGATATGGATTTTTATGTATTATACTGAGGAAAAACATAAACTAAAACCACTCTGAATAATGCCAGATTTCGAAATCCAATGAGTTTCCCTTTCTAACTTACCCCTTGTGCCTGTAAGTAGATGCATTTGATTATGTAAATTAGGTTTGCAAGCATAAAGGGATCTTGTAATAAGGCAACAAAAAGCCCTGCCTATCAGTGCAGATATTATAACACACATAAAGCTTCATTTAATTCTCGTCTAAATTTCATGCATATTTGGGTAGCTTTGCCTGTATATGAACATTTAAATAACTGTTTTATAACTGTTGTATCCCCCGCATAACTGTTTCATGAAACTCATTCAAACAAGGAGTTATAATTATTGCATCAAAGGACAAATGATACGATGAGCTGTGTGTGTTTCTTCTGAGGCTTTCCAGGGGGCTCAGTGGTAAAGAACCCACCTGCCAATGCAGGAGACACAGGTTTGATCCCTGCATCAGGGAGATTCCCTGGAGTAGGAAATGACAGCCCACTCCAGTATTCTTGCCTGGGAAATCACATGGAAAAAGGAGCCTGGTGGGCTACAGCCCATGAGGTCACAGAGAGTCCGACACGACTGAGTATGCACACACGCTGTATTTCTTCTACATTTGGCCCATATTTCTTAATTCAGTTCCTGCTTATGGGATCTGTTAAAGAAAGGATAGAACAACTGTAGAATAAACTCACTAAGCTAATGGCCACGTCGTATTTCACTGGATATCATGGAAATAAAACTGCATAACAACAGACTAGAAGGAAGAGTAGCAAGAGTTACAGGTAGTATACAACTGCTTGCATGCTACTACTGCTTGTATATTACACACTATACAATTATAGTGTGATTTTAGAGGAGAAAAATACCCTGTAGTTTATGTGTTTCCCTTTCATATACAATCTATACACTCAAATAAGGAGGGTAGATGCTCTTGAAATGTTCCAAGAAGGCAGTTTTCAACAGCTCTACACGTGTCCATCAAAAAGAGTTCATAGTCCAAAGAGCAGGACTGGTAATTTAATGGATTGTTGAAAAGAGGTGATCATTATATATTTGGATAATGGTTCTTTTGTGTGTCTATTTTTATACTAGTGTGATTTCGGTTTTTGTATGTATGTTTGTGCAATATTTATTGTATGATTGTTATATTTACATTAGAGATTGAGGGCTATTGAAATAACCGACTTGCCCAGCTGCCCGGTGGTGCCCCCGACACCAGAGTTACCTACAAGGTACGCTGATTTCTAGGGAGTTACCATGTTGTAATGTCACTGCAGGAAGCACTGCCTCTTCAAGGAAGCCATGATGCCAGCAGATCAGTCTGAACTGATGCTGTGATATTGCTCCTCAAAGTACTGCTTCTGTGAGAGCTACTTTGAGGGCCTGACATAAACCAACATGGCAGAGTCTTGCAACGTGCAAGTTGGCTGAGTATTTAAAATATTCAGCCTGCCTGTAAGCATCCAAACACATTTCTGCTTGGATGATTCATGACTTCTTTATTCTCTGCCACGTCATGACTGACTCCGTATCATCGTTCACAGACTAGAGTTTTGCTTTTAATGATAGATGTGTCTGATAAAGGCAAACTTTGTATCGCTCTCATGCCAAAGCCGCATGGGTAGATAACCTAAGTTTGACACTAACACAATTAACCTTATGTGTAGAAGCTTTCTTCCTGTGAACTTACTTGGTATAAGACAGCTCATATTTATTTCATATATTTCAGATTTCTTAAAATAGTTACCATTCTTACTTTGGTTAAATACTATAATAAGAAATATAAGAAGTTACACAGATAATATGGCCCAACTGCAGAAAGTATATCCATTTGCCAACCGTCATTTAATCCTGCCAGATTTAAAATATAATCTTTTGCCAAAGTGGACATGCCTATTTGCAAATAAACGGAAGATACTCGTCCATTTAAAAACCAATTTTAACTGTTTTTCCTATCAGTGATTTCACTGTGTCCATATTAGGGTGAATTTAGTTAAGAAAATTCTTTCTGTAAGATTTTTAAAAACTGATTTTTTTCCCTTAATCCTGCAATAAATGATTATACCTTAGATTAAGTTTTTATTATTTTTAAGACACTTTCTGAATGCAAACCTATTTTAGGAGAGGAAAAGGCATCTAAGAATCCTACTTCTATAAATTCCTTAGAAAATAGTTTTTGTCCTACTAGAAGGAAGAGCTACAGGTGGATGAGTAGATTTGTTAAAGATCATTTTGGAGAGACAGTTCCATTTTTCTTGCCACCAATAGCGAGTTCTAAAATGAACTTCAAATCATGTATCTCATCAATAAACTAAACCTCATCCCAGTAACCCCAGTGTTTTTGTAGACCTACTTCTGTGAGCATAGCTCTAGCAAAAGCCGGCCTCTCAGTGAGACTGAGCCCCTGCCAGACATAAAGGCAGACTGTTGGCACCTAAAGAACTTCACTTTCTATCGGAGACTTAACCCTAAACTGGTTTAAGTTTTTAGGCTTCAGGCAATTCCTCAGCACTTAATCAGGGTACATATAATGGATACCCACTTATAAGACAACCCCTATGGCCTGTAAGGGGCCGGGCACTTTACACGGGGATGGGTCTTGATGTGAGAAGAGGAAGGGTCTTCTTTGTATATTGTCTTCTTTCTCAGAATTTTTTTGGATGATACTCTACCTGATGTTCTAAAAGACACCAAAGTTTTCAAAAGCATAGTTCCAAAACCAAACCCATTCCTACCTTCCAGTCCCTCCCTGACTCTCCTGAGCTACTTCCAGAACCACCAAAGACGTAAGAAGTAAACATCTTTATTTTACTTTCTCTCTCCTGTACTGAATTTTTAAAAAGAGAATAAAAATGAGGCATAGATATCTTTTCATTTTTGAAATAAAGATTTGGAAGAATTTCTAAAGTTTACAAAAGCAAACACATTACTTTCTTTTTTTTTTTTTAACCCAGACACAGACATTAGACATACCTGATAGGCTTGAGATCATTGAGAAAACCTCTTTCTACTGGAGTCTTTGTTACAGCACTTTTGCAAATAGGCTTGTTCAAGCGTGGAATATTTTCATCTATTTTTAGATAGTTCTGCCTAAATACTATTTATAATATGATCCACTAACCATTATAAGTGTGACTGGGCCTCGCAGCTCCTTATTACCTTTCATTGTATAGGGAAGAGTTTAATGTTCAACAAAACATATGAATTCAAAGCATCTGAATTTTTCTTAAATTAATATATTTTCTAAAATTACAAATGAAACTTGAGTAAGTTCATCGTTTTTACTAAAATTCCTGTTGCCTTCTCATGTAGCTTTCCTTTTTAACTATTGAGTAATTGATCTCTTAAAAAACATGTGTAAGAGCTTTTACAGTTTGTTGTTTCAGTGTATGAGTGACAATGCCGTGAAAAGCAGTATGTCCCACTGTGAATTATTAGTGTTGCTCAGTTACAGACAGGCAGTCCTTCTGTTGCCTTTTTCAGTTCTTCAGAAAAGGCCACAGAGTTTTCTACACAGTAAAGGTAACCCCTTAGCATCTGTTGGCATTTTGTTGATATGCTCAACAGACAAACCTATACAGTGGAAAAACTTGGGTATTTAAGCATCTTTTATCTAGCGAGGTCTTTCCAAAACAGAGATGAGGAATGGTAGGGGAAACTGAGGGGACTGAGGAGAGAGTAAACTCTGGTGGGTAGAAGATTTTGGTCTAAGAGACTGTCACTTCAGCATTTTCGTGGGTTCCAAGATGGCTTGAAATTTCATTTTCTCAAAATCAGCAATATTAATCCTTGTCCTTCCCCCAAACTCAGAAAGTTTTTCAACGGCTTGAAATTTCTGTTTTGTAAACAAATTAACCAAATTAATGTCTTATTCTGAAAGTGAATTTTAATTAATTTTATTTTCCTAACAGGAAATGACAGACAACATGAGCAATGGAGGACCACAGCTGATATTTAATGGAAGAGTATAATCAATATTTTAAAGGATTGAACATTTTTCATGAGGCAAAGAAATACCAAAGGACTAGGAGATAAGTTAAAATAGCTCTTGCATTTGCTGTTATCTCTCCTGAGTACTTGCTGAAATTCTTCTTCTTCAATTTTGCCTCACTTTATTTCTTCAGCTTTTTTTTTTTTTCTTACTGGTGAAAAACTTTCCAGAAATATTCTAAAACAGTAATTTCAATCAACTTTCCCAACCATTCTATAAAAGACTTTCCAGGAAAAAAAAAATAGATAAAATAGAAAGATTCATATTCTACACAAACACTATTTGACTAGCATGAATGTTAGACTTGTAATGACATATTTCATATAAGTAATTAAAAAGTGCAAATATCAAGAAATAACAATAACTTACCAATGTCTTTGTTCTGAAAGACGATGGCTTCAAAGAATGCCACAATTTAAAACCTCAGCAATGCCTTGTTGTAAAAACATTGTAATTATTTTCAATTTGTGAATGAACTATGTTTCATAATTTTCTTGTAAATTAACAAAACATAAAACATAAAAAAGAGGGTTTTTTTAGAGAGAGAAAATATTAATCTGTATGATATTTTTGCACAAAAGAGCAAAGAGTTATAAATGAATATCACTTAAGGAAAGAAGTATCTTTTGATTATACTGTGCAGATTGACATGCATGTTTGTGAATGAGCCTAAGAATAAAGTATGTTTGTGTGTATGTGTATATTTGTAAATATAGAAAATATATATAGCGCATATTTATAACATTCATGGATGTAAATATGTAGTGGAAAAGAAATTGTGATGCTGTGGGAGTATTATCAAGATTCTATTCCCATAGAAATGGAAAAGTGGTTTTTTAGACTTTTCTGTGCCCACAGAGTCACATTTAATTTCAACTAAATTTTCTTAGTTTTATTTCTTTTATTATGTCTGTTATGTGTAAATACCACTGTGGCTGAAATTTATGGGGTGAAGTGGTCTGAATAGTATCAAGACAAACTGCTTAATTATTTGGCAATCTATTATTTTGGTATTTATGTAAGAACAATTATTATTGATTTATAAACATAACAGCTTTAATTCAGATACTTCCATGTTTATAAATATAGATAGAATTACTTGCAATTATTCATGACACTTATATTTCAAATACATTATAGCCCAGTTAAAATTATATAAAAGGACAAATGATGTATGCCCAAAAGATGAAGTTACAGTTAGCTTTGTTAGAATTTAATTTAGGATTTTTGTTTTGTTTTACAATTCACATGGAAAAATACAGACAGATCATTCTTAAGAATGCCTATACCCAAAGAACCTGAAAGATATCTCTGTAGAAGAAAGCTAAAAGATAGGCTTATGTTTAAATAGCTAGACTCAGTCCTTCACTTCCATAAAGGAATGTTAAAATATTAACCTATGATACTATATATTGGAGAGAAAACAGCATGGTCTTTGAAAATATTTATGAGACTATAACTTGTGGCAATTCACTTCTGTTTATTTGATGCCATAATTATGAATGATTTTTAAACACTGAAAATCTGAATTATATAATACAGGTATTTGTGTAAATACGGTTCTACTGAATTTATGCAAGGATGTGGTTTTGTACTGAATAACTACCAACTTTCATTTTAGGTGGCATTTCTTTGTAGACATGTTTGCACAGTACAGAGTTATAATATATCAGTAAGATGTTTTAATGCCTTTTGAAATAATAAAGAAATCACCCATAAAGGACAAAAGCAGGCACATGACTGCTTTGACATAGAGTTAAGAAGAGATGCCATCATCACAGTTATCCAAGTAGTCTACAATGTATTTAGCCAAGTATAGATAGATCTTTAATTATTTTAATATTTAGTCCAACATTTTCAGGACTCAGTTATTTAGAATCATTTATTTGGGATGTGCAGTGATTCTTTTTGAGGTAAGTAGGGGAAGTTAGGAAGACATTTGTCAAGTATTTGAAAATTAAATTTTCAAAAAACTTTGAACTAGAATATTTTAAGTGACTACAGTTTTAGTATGAGCCTGCCCTTGGGAAAAAGTAATGTGATACTAAATTAGAAAAATAAAATATGACACTAATATGGTAGTGTGCCATAGAGACTAGATACTAAAAGGTCCAGTAATTATAAGCATAAAAGAAGTGAACTCTGTTTAAAAATTTTCAACATATGTGTGTGTGTCCCTACACATACATATATACAGTTGTTTAGAAGTGGAACATGGTATGATAACTCTATTGATTTGTCTGTGTAATAAATGGTGTGTTTTGAAACTTACATATGGTGTGAACATTCTTTCCATCACAATACAAGAAATAGTCCCTTCTCCCTATAGCTGCTGATGCTGCTGCTGCTGCTACGTCGCTCAGTCATATCCAACTCTGTGCGACCCCACAGACAGCAGCCCACCAGGCTCCTCCATCCATGGGATTTTCCAGGCAAGAGTACTGGAGTGGGGTGCCATTGCCTTCTCCTCTCCCTACAGCTAGATGAGTAAATGTATAGTTCTCAGACTGGCAGGAGACAGGATGCTGTGAATGAGGCAGAGACAGTCGCAGCTAGAGGACGTGAAATTAAGAAATGGTATTTATTTAGTTTTTCCTAGTTGACATAATTTGGAAAGATTAAAGCATGTTCAAATATAGACAGGAAGTGGTTGAGGATACAGAACAAAATTAGCATGATAAAAGAACCTTGAGGAGGCAGGAGGAAATATGATACAGATCATAGGAGATAGAATTAACTATAGATAGCACTGAGATTTGGAGAAGGCAGTGGCACCCCACTCCAGTACTCTTGCCTGGAAAATCCCATGGACGGAGGAGCCTGGTGGGCTGCCGTCCATGGGGTCGCACAGAGTCGGACACAACTGAAGTGACTTAGCAGCAGCAGCAGCACTGAGATTGTAGATCTCACAAATGAATCCTTCAGCTGAAATATTTAGAGAGCTTGGCTGACCTATTTGGATTTGTCACATTGGTTCCTACTGGCATTTGGGGTGGACAGTAATTCATTGTTGGAGAAGGCAATGGCAACCCACTCCAGTGTTCTTGCATGGAAAATCCCAGGGATGGGGGAGCGTGGTGGGCTGCCGTCTATGGAGTTGCACAGAGTTGGACATGACTGAAGCGAATTAGCAGCAGCAGCAGCAGTAATTCATGGTGCAGACTGTATTATACATTTCAAGGCATTAAGCATCTCGGACCACCACCCACTAAACGCCAGGAGGACACTTCAGTTGTAACAATAACAAATATCCTAACAAATTTACACCTCTCTAAATTAGGGAAATGAAAGTGAAGTCGCTCAGTCGTGTTCCACTCTTTGTGACCCAATGGTCTGTAACCTACCAGGCTCCTCCGTCCATGGGATTCTCCAGGCAAGAATACTGGAGAGGGTTGCCATTTCCTTCTCCAGGGGGTCTTCCCGGCCCAGGGATCGAACCCGGGTCTCCTGCATTGCGGGCAGACGCTTTACCCTCTGAGCCACCAGGGAAGCCCCAAATTAGGGAAGTATTACCCCCTAATTTAGAACCACTGAGGAACACCCATGAATATGATCCCAAGCAACCAATGTTAGTGCTACCCACAAGTGTAGACTTGAATTGCCCAGCGTCATAAATGCACTGTTCTAAGGTCTACTGTATTATCTGATACAGTAGCCACAATCCTGTCCACATGAGTATTTAAATATAAATATAAATTAGTTAAAACAAAATCAAATACTCAGTTTCTCAGTTGAGCTAGTCATGGTCCAAGTGCTGAACAGCTACATATGGACCACAGTTACAGAATATTTCCATCATCTCAGAAATTCCTATTGGACTGAGTTAGTCAAAAGCACTCAGAGAACTGGTCCTCACCCTCAGTACCTAAAAATTTCTTCCCTAGTCAGCCAATTATCATTATAATAGAATGTGACAAGGGTTGGTAAACACTCCATGAAATTTGAAGTTGATGAACTGGTTAAAGTCAAAGACTGGACGAAACTAGCCAAAATCCAGTGTACGTCAAACACACAGTAAAGTTGAGAAGTTGTGGTAGAGATGTAACGTTTTAAAAAAATCTGTTCCTGCAATGATTCCACTAAATCAGTCAATATTTTATATTTGACAGATAAAATAAGATATTGTGTAACTCCTGTTCTTGAAGAAATTGACTCAGCTCCTCACCATGTGTCACTGACAAATTCTGCATTTCATGGGCTTGAGAAGGTGAGAACAATAAGTTGCTCTCCACTGGTTTCATTGACTTAGCTGGAAAGCAGCATGATTAGAACTGCATTTTCAAGCATTATTTAGCAAACACATTTCAGAAACTTAGAGAGAGCATCTTAAGTACCATTTGGTTAGAACACAGTTTCCAAATACAGTTTCAGAACTTGGCATCACTTCACTCTTTTCTCCCTTAAATCATTTTTCTGGAAACATATGTAGTATTTCTTACTCAAAGTATCTGACAGCCAAGAAATTCAATTATTCCAAGTCCATAAGTCACAGGTTGTCAGTTACTCATAGCAGAGGAAACTAATTCAGAAATTGCTGGGAATGTGGATACCTAGTAAAGTATTTTTTAAAACTCTTTTTGCCAGGAAAATTATCTACTGAATACATAATCTCTTATTAGGGATGTATTTCCCAAGAAATATATTGTGAAAAGTCAAATTCTAGATCTAAAAAAATGTGTTGCACTATTTAATAGTTTAGAATTATCTGCATCAACTAATTATAGGTAGGTCACATTCATTTAATTAGGAATCTTTAAAACTAGGAACATTTTTCACTTTCCTTTTCATGAGCTGAAGACTTAGTGATTTCAAAGGTTTTCCTACCTTAACATCCAAAGACTCTGCTTCTGTTCCCACACAAGGTATAGCAAACCCTGCGGCGCACACCCCCCACCCCGCCCCAGCCAAAATGTATTGTGGTACTAAAAATTGCTAGAGAGACTCTGGGAGCTTCACAGAAAAACTCTAAATCTTGCAAATTTGCATTGTCTCTTGTTGATTACTTTATTCTTAGGATATTGGTCCCCACCTACTCACTAAGACACAGGACCTCAATCGTCCTTCAACAACATCTGGAGCTGGGGCTGGAAGAAATCCCTTGGGCCCTCCAAGCTTACTGCCCAGGAAAGAAGAGGCACAGTTTCTTCCATGGGTGGCTGGATCAGCCAACGCTGTCCCTCAGTCTGTCCGTAATGGTCAGTCAGCCAAAGAAAGAGGTAACACTGAATCTTATTCCCTTCAATAGACTCGAAGTGCTCCCTCCAGGCTGCTAGAGGTCCGCTGCCCCCATCACCATCCCCAAAGATTTTATGATTGGGACATATCTTTTTTCTGTCCTAAGTATATTAATACTTTCACATAAATATCTGAGAAAAATAGAAAAGAATGAAAGAAAGGCACTGTGTCCTTTGTAGTACAACAAATTGCAGGAAAGTTTTCAAGTCCTAATAGGCGATGTTAGCATCTTGCTATCTGTGAGTAAAACCTGTGGTGGCGCAGCATTTCTGAAGGGCTGTTATACTGTCCACTGGCTATAAATGTGAATATTCCTCTATCGTACTAGTAGTATTTATTCTATTTAAAATAAGGAAAAGGTGGGAAGGCATCAATATTTCACGTGAAAGGTGAGATCATATCTAGCTATACCCATGAATCTTAGTCATTCAACCAAATCATGCAACTTACATACACTTAGGTCTAAAATCCAAACCACAAGTCCACCCCATATGAACCACTCCCCTTGACCTGTTCTGCTGCTTCTGATTTCGATCCAAGTATCTGCTCTGTGGTGATTTCAGTTTCTGGCTCCTGCACTAGGCCCTGAGACTATCTCTCTGGTTGCAAGCTTTGACTTCACTCTCAGCAAACAGGACTTCAACAAACTAGGTTCCTGGCAAACAAGCATGTGCTCAAACTGAAGACAGGAATTCAGAGGAAGGATCTCACGTAAATAAAAGGAAAGCTTGAGTTCTCTATACTTTGAATGTAAAAAGGTTGAAAAATCTAGGTGGTCATCGGAGACAGGCTGGGAGCTAGCTGTAAGTGAGAAACCAAGGTGAGATCATTTCTGCTCCACCCCACCATCCCCAAGCTTCATAAGGGCATTGGACCAGTAGTCTATAAAGAAAACTAATTTGAAACTAAACAAAAGTCTGCTTTTATATGTTAGTTCTGTTCATTTCTTGTACTTTCTTTTTCTTTTTCAGTGTCTAGTTTGGCCTACTCATCTGTACCAAAAAATATCAAAGAAGTTTTATTCAAGCAGAGCTAACACTATCAGTAGGTTTCATTCTAAAGCCAATATGGTGCATGACAATGGGAATCACAACAAGCAATGTCAAGGGAAAGTGAGACACAAGGGGAGAGAGTTGCTTTCAGTAAGTCCTTTATCCTCCTTACCCAAAAATACCCATTTCAGCGTGAATTTTGGAGTTCCAGAGTTTTATTTTAGTGACAAATGTGGCTTTTATGTACTATCTTCCCTTGTAAATTCTGCACACTGTTGCATTTTTTCACAAGTGGGAAAGTCCACTTTGTCACTGGATAAAGATAAATTTACTACTTTAATAATTTGCACAGAGCACAAAAGTATCAAGAGCATCTTGTAGTCATAAGAGGAAGTGGAGAATATGATGTTAGTATGCACTTTGTGTAATGACTTGAGGGTATATTCTATGTTAAAATCCACCATGTTTAAATTTCATTTTATCTACATTCTACTCTCAAACTTCCACACTATGTTCTTTGGAATATATTTAATGTCTAAGATCTGCAAGTTCTCACCTACACAGACTCTGCAGCCAGCAAGTGGTTTATTAAACTACAGCTTTAAGGTACCACTCGAAAAACAGAGAGGGAAACTGTTTTCTTTATGTTCTGCAGGAAGCTAAAGACAGATGGAAATAGATAATTTCCATGGACACCCTTGCAATCACCATGATTAATTTTATTGGCCAGATTCCTCAGATTTGAAAACTTTGAAAGAGGGGTGTTGAAACTGTCACAGTAACATTTAATTAAGAAGGAAATAGAGCCTTAAGAGAAATACTGATTTTCCTTTTCATCAAAGGATAGTAAGTTATATAAAGAAGGCACCAAATCCTCAGTAGGTAACCCAGCCTTTCTGATACCTTCTTGACCTCTTCCTAATGGTCACCAGCGCACACAGCTACACATGTACACCCACATGCACAAATGCATGCCCCGAATTAATTAAGCCAATCCTTTTCAGCTAGAATGTTTCATCTAGCTTCGTGGTAATGACTGATAGATACCTAGATAGATACTTGCAACCTCAGGTAGGTGAAGCTAGAAGATTGATATGATTTTATCATTTTACACAAGTCCATATTTTAAAGTTCACATTTAAACAAATACACACATACATATTACACATATGTATATAGAGAGGGAATTCTCACACACATGTCCCTAGATAATAGTCAGAATGTCTGAACTATGGCCAGGAGACTAAGCATAAAGATCAGGATGTTTCAACACTATTATATCTGTTACCACAAAAGTCAGACACAAATAATTACATTTTCTAGACAGTGAAAATACAATGAATCCTTATGATTTTTGCTCTTGTTATTACCCTCATAAGCACCTAATATGATTTATAAATAGTCTATTTATTAAAACTGTTTATATATTACAGATGAGAAAAAAGTTGTCTCTGTACTGAAGTAGTTGAGTAAATGCTGATTTTTCATGGAAGGGTAGTTTATGTATTCTTTGATAAATTTTGAATTAATAATTCAAATAGTAAGAGAATTGAAACATAGCAGTGATAGTAGTGTTTAGGATAAAATTATCACATCGATAAAAAATTTTGTATATCTTCTCTTTTTAAAAAAAAATTGGGCCTGGGTATATTTGTTGTTAATTTAAAATGACTCTTATCTCAGGGACAAAATTGCAGGAAAATTTGGCTTTGCCTTAGAGAAAATAGAACATACACATGTATTGATGCAAATAAGAATAATACATGTTTTGTAGAAAATTATTTTCCTTCATGAAGATTGTTCTCTACTCCTGGGAAATAATCCTGTCTTGACTTAGTTTGTATTTGTTTCATTAGGGTGTAATGCAAAATGTACCATAATGTTATCCCTTTCAGTATAAGGCAAAGGGGAACATAAACCGCAATTCTTTTGGTGTAAGAAGTGCTTGGAAATTAAGTCATGGCTTCTAACCTTCTGAGTTATGTTCTTTATTTGAAAGAACTGTGTTTGAGCACTAAATAATAAGAAGGAAATAATCAACTACATGGTTGATTATTACTTTATTTACATCAGTTACACCTGAACAGAAGTCATAAATTCAGAGCCTCTCTTCTGTATTTCAAGCTGCTTTAGAGGCTTTGGTTCTCATACTCCAGCAGGTATTTGATCACCTGGGCTTCATCCCAGAATTGTGATTTTACTTAGGCCTGGGTGTGGCCTAAGAACCTGCACATTTACCTCTCAGGGGATGGAGCTGTTGCTGGGCCAGGGACCAGACTTTGAGGGCCACCAATAAAATGTAACCTCATTAAAACAGTCAGGTCTTACCTTTTAGGCAGATGTATTTGAGTCATTGCATTTCTATGTATTCCAGTAATAGCTATAGCTTGCAACATATAAAATCTATTATATTCAATAAAAAGTAATGAAATGTGCTTTATTTCTTTTTCTTCACTGCAAGCACAGTGTACATTTGTTAGTTCAACAATCTAAGAAGCCAGTAGGAAGCACTTTCAGAGTCAAAACTTGACCTTACATCCTTTATTGAAGGATTACACGTAAATACCAGCTGTCAATAAATAGTTGCCTTGGTTTTTTGCCATTCCTACAGTACTTTGATTTAGGTCATACCTGAATGGTCTAGAGGTTTTCCCTACTTTCTTCAATTTGAGTCTGAATTTGGTAATAAGGAGTTCATGATCTGAGCCACAGTAAGCTCCTGGTCTTGTTTTTGTTGACTGTATAGAGCTTCTCCAACTTCGGCTGCATAGAATATAATCAATCTGATTTCGGTGTTGACCATCTGGTGATGTCCATGTGTAGAGTCTTCTCTTGTGTTGTTGGAAGAGGGTGTTTGCTATGACCAGTGCCTTTTCTTGGCAAAACTCTATTAGTCTTTGCCCTGCTTCATTCCACATTCCAAGGCCAAATTTGCCTGTTACTCCAGGTGTTTCTTGACTTCCTACTTTTGCATTCCAGCCCCCTATAATGAAAAAGGACATCTTTTTTGGGTGTTAGTTCTAAGAGGTCTTGTAGGTCTTCATAGAACCGTTCAACTTCAGCTTCTTCAGCATTACTGGTTGGGGCATAGACTTGTATAACTGTGATACTGAATGGTTTGCCTTGGAGACGAACAGAGATCATTCTGTCGTTTTTGAGACTGCATCCAAGTACTGCATTTCGGACTCTTTTGTTGACCATGATGGCTACTCCATTTCTTCTGAGGGATTCCTGCCCGCAGTAGTAGCTATAATGGTCATCTGAGTTAAATGCACCCGTTCCAGTCCATTTTAGTTCACTGATTCCTAGAATGTCAACATTCACGCTTGCCATCTCTTGTTTGACCACTTCCCATTTGCCTTGATTCATGGACCTGACATTCCAGGTTCCTATGCAATATTGCTCTTTACAGCATCAGATCTTGCTTCTATCACCAGTCACATCCGCAACTGGGTATTGTTTTTGCTTTGGCTCCATCCCTTCGTTCTTTCTGGAGTTATTTCTCCTCTGATCTCCAGTAGCATATTGGGCACCTAATGACCTGGGGAGTTCCTCTTTTGGTATCCTATCATATTGCCTTTTCATACTGTTCATGGGGTTCTCAAGGCAAGAATACTAAAGTGGCTTGCCATTCCCTTCTCCAGTGGACCATGTTCTGTCAGACCTCTCCACCATGACCTGCCCGTCTTGGGTTGCCCCGCAGGCATGGCTTGGTTTCATTGAGTTAGACAAGGCTGTGGTTCTAGTGTGATTAGATTGACTAGTTTTCTGTGTGTATGGTTTCAGTGTGTCTTGTAACACCTACCATCTTACTTGGGTTTCTCTTACCTTGGACGTGGGGGTATCTCTTCACAGCTGCTCCAGCAAAGCACAGCTGCTGCTCCTTACCTTGGATGAGGGGTATCTCCTTAGAGTGCCTGATGAACTATGGAATGAAGTTCATGACATTGTGCAGGAGACAGGGATCAAGATCATCCCCATGGAAAAGAAATGCAAAAAAGCAAAATGGCTGTCTGGGGAGGCCTTACAAATAGCTGTGAAGAGAAGAGAGGAGAAAAGCAAAGGAAAAAAGGAAAGATATAGGCATCTAAATGCAGAGT
The DNA here is from genome assembly GCF_023091745.1 of Budorcas taxicolor. NCBI lineage: Eukaryota > Metazoa > Chordata > Mammalia > Artiodactyla > Bovidae > Budorcas > Budorcas taxicolor. Next base: position 30,399,624 of record NC_068913.1, on the reverse strand, counting down.
TCCAAAGAATAGCAAGAAGAGATAAGAAAGCCTTCTTCAGCGATCAATGCAAAGAAATAGAGGAAAACCACAGATTGGGAAAGACTAGAGATCTCTTCCAGAAAATTAGAGATACCAAGGGAACATTTCATGCAAAGATGGGCTCGATAAAGGACAGAAATGGTCTGGACCTAACAGAAGCAGAAGATATTAAGAAGAGGTGGCAAGAATACACGGAAAAACTGTACAAAAAAGATATTCACGACCCAGATAGTCATGATGATATGATCACTAATCTAGAACCAGACATCTTGGAATGTGAAGTCAAGTGGGGCTTAGAAAGCATCACTATGAACAAAGCTAGTGGAGGTGATGGAATTCCAATTGAGCTCTTTCAAATCCTGAAAGATGATGCTGTGAAAGTGCTGCACTCAATATGCCAGCGAATTTGGAAAACTCAGTAGTGGCCACAGGACTGGAAAAGGTCAGTTTTCATTCCAATCCCAAAGAAAGGCAATGCCAAAGAATGCTCAAACTACCGCACAATGGCACTCATCTCACATGCTAGTAAAGTAATGCTCAAAATTCTCCAAGCCAGGCTTCAGCAATACGTGAACCGTGGACTTCCGGATGTTCAAGCTGGTTTTAGAAAAGGCAGAGGAACCAGAGATCAAATTGCCAACATCCGCTGGATCATGGAAAAAGCAAGAGAGTTCCTGAAAAACATCTATTCCTGCTTTATTGACTATGCCAAAGCCTTTGACTGTGTGGATCACAATAAACTGTGGAAAATTCTTAAAGAGATGGGAATACCAGACCACCTGACCTGCCTCTTAAGAAATCTGTATGCAGGTCAGGAAGCAACAGTTAGAACTGGACAGGGAACAACAGACTGGTTCCAAATAGGAAAAGGAGTACGTCAAGGCTGTATACTGTCACCCTGTTTATTTAACTTCTATGCAGAGTACATCATGAGAAACACTGGACTGGAAGAAACACAAGCTGGAATCAAGATTGCCGGGAGAAATATCAATAACCTCAGATATGCAAATGACACCACCCTTATGGCAGAAAGTGAAGAGGAACTCAGAAGCCTCTTGATGAAAGTGAAAGAGGAGAGGGAAAAGTTGACTTAAAGCTCAACATTCAGAAAACGAAGATCATGGCATCCAGTCCCATCACTTCATGGGAAATAGATGGGGAAACAGTGGAAACAGTGTCAGACTTTATTTTTTGGGGCTCCAGAATCACTGCAGATGGTGACTGCAGCCATGAAATTAAAAGACGCTTACCCCTTGGAAGAAAAGTTATGACCAACCTAGATAGCACATTCAAAAGCAGAGACATTACTTTGCCAACTAAGGTCCGTCTAGTCAAGGCTATGGTTTTTCCTGTGGTCATGTATGGATGTGAGAGTTGGACTGTGAAGAAGGCTGAGTGCCGAAGAATTGATGCTTTTGAACTGTGGTGTTGGAGAAGACTCTTGAAAGTCCCTTGGACTGCAAGGAGATCCAACCAGTCCATCCTAAAGGAAATCAGTCCTGAATATTCATGGGAAGGACTGATGCTGAAGCTGAAACTCCAGTACTTTGGCCACCTCATGTGAAGAGTTGCCTCATTGGAAAAGACTCTGATGCTGGGAGGGATTGGGGGCAGGAGGAGAAGGGGACGACGGAGGATGAGATGGCTGGATGGCATCACGGACTCGATGGACGTGAGTCTGAGTGAACTCCGGGAGATGGTGATGAACAGGGAGGCCTGGCGTGCTGCGATTCACGGAGTCGCAAAGAGTCGGACACGACTGAGCGACTGAACTGAACTGACAGTACTTTGGGCTAAAGCAAAACTTTATAAACTTAAAGCTCATGATTGCCATCTGCTGACACATTTGTGAATTACAAGTAGTCTGCATGGTTGGTATACACTGTGTTCAGATTTGGGGGTTTTGTATCTTCCTTTCCAAAAACCATTAGGTAAATTTTATATGTGACTTTATGCATGTATTTTCCCTAAGTAATGTATTTCACAACTTATTTAACAACTAAAATAAAACTGTTTACCAAGTTGAACACATTTATTTCAAATAGCTAGTCTATACTGAAACTATTTTAATTTTTCCTATTAACAAAGTGAAATTATAAATTTGTCATCTCAGTATACATAGTTCATATCTAGAGTGAATTTTATCAATAGATTTTTTTATTTTATGAGGATATATTTAAATCTTTAATTGCTAACCTTGAATCAAATGTTTACGTAATTAGATTGGTTACAATGGCAGTATATTGAAGAGGAGCTGAAATTAATCGTGCTAACACCTATATATATATGTATATATTCCTAGCAGTGGAGCCAAGGCATTTTCCAGTTTTTAGTTCCCCTTTAGTGCTGGGCTTTGCATTGCTATTCATTCAAAAATATAAGCTTCTGCTCCCATGTTCAACTTTACAATCTTAATGAAACTGAATCAAACATATTAAACTGAAGCGTCAGTCAAGGACTCAAGAATCACTTAGTATAAACACTTTTTGTGCTTAGTACGGCACTGTCATTATCTCCTTTAATCCGTACAACTTTCTGTACCTTTACAGTACAAAACTTTGGCCACCTCATGCGAAGAATTGACTCATTGGAAAAGACTCTGATGCTGGGAGGGATTGGAGGCAGGAGGGAAAGGGGACGACAGAGGTTGAGATGGCTGGATGGCATCACCGACTCAATGGACGTGAGTCTTAGTGAACTCCGGGGGTTGGTGATGGACAGGGAGGCCTGGCGTGCTGCGATTCATGGGGTCGCAAAGAGTCGGACAGGACTGAGCGACTGAACTGAAGTGTAATAACCAAAATCTTCAACGACAGGAGGGATCTCATGGTACTTGTTTTTTTTCTTTCCTGGGGTGGTGGGTAGAACAGGTTAATTTGGGAAAGTCACTCCATGGTGGTCAACATTTACATGCTTTTATCCCTTGAAATCATGACACATGTGGATAAACAGTCAAAGCAGAGTTAAGAGACTAAAAACTAAAAAAATTTTCAAAGTCAAACAAGAAAATTGCCTTTAAACATCCAAAGAGTTACAAAATTACTTCATATTTTACATTTGTGTAAAATCATTACCGGAGTAGTTGATTTCAGGTAAGTTTTGTTTTGACTTAATTGTTCTGATGTCCAACTGGTTTTATTTTTGTTTGTTTTTTGGGGGGTTTTTTGGTTGTTGTTATTGTTGTTTCAGTAAATTGTGTTTGGAAAAATTGTTTTTATTCATGTTTTATCATCTGCAGATGGAGAAGGAAATGGCAACCCACTCCAGTGTTCTTGCCTGGAGAATCCCAGGGCCGGCGGAGCCTAGTGGGCTGCCATCTATGGGGTTGCACAGAGTCGGACACGACTGAAGTGACTTAGCAGCAGCAGCAGACAATCTAGATACATCTTCACTTCCAAGAGAGGTTTTGACCAAATTGCTCTGGAATGCCCCCTAGGCATCAGGGGATTTTAAGGTTCTGCCAGGTGGAGAATACTGGACTACAGAGTCTAATGCAGGGAGGCTACAGGGCTTTGCAACAAAATCAAGGTAAAGGCAAGGTAATCATTTGCAAATGTAACATATTTACCATTAGGCTTTGGGAGCAGTTTTATCCCATTCTCATCTCATGCTAAATTTGGAGTCAGTTAAAAAGTACTAAAGAAAATGCTTTTTATTTACCTTATTTAAACCTTATATAATGTCTATAGTATACTGATTTTACAAGTGGAAAACAGGTATCGAGAGATTAGACATTTTCACAGTACCTAGGGCACATGGGAGGGTGTTATATCACTAACTGATATACATTTCTCTTGGCACTTAGGATCTAGGCATAAACATGTATTAGATGCATGTTTCATCACTTAGTCTGTAAGCTCTTCATTACCTGTTATTTTATTCATTTGTTTATGCATTTATACATTCATTCATGCATGGTGTAGACAAGAAATTAATAGTCAATCTAAGGAAGAAATGGAAATTTTTTTTCAGGCCAATTTGAGGTTTATAAACCTGGGAGACACCTTTCAGAAAGCTCTGAGTGTTGGGGCCAGTGTGAGGAAAGCAGGAGAGACTCCATCTTGAAGCCTGTCATGCATCTTACAGACAGGATGTGAGCTGGGCCTGAACCCTGCCCAGGAGTGAGGAAACTGTTGCTAGTGAAAACCAGGTCTCCTCGAGACTTCCTTCCCTACAGATGGCAAACGGAGATTGTAGTTGAGGTCAGGCTGCCCCTCGTTAGATTCACCATGGAGACATCCCCCTTTGATGTATAGTCATTGTTCCTCCCTCTTTAACCTTAATTGTGTGTTCTCCTAGCACCTACTTGTAAAACTCAGTCATATACAACAAAGAGGTTGCTAACAAGTAACCAGTCACGTGGGCAGGGTGGGGGGTGTATAAAGCTGGGCCCATCAGAAACATCAGGGTCCTTGTTGGGAACTGATTCCCCTTGGACTCACTGGCGTAATAAGCTGTACTCCATTGTGTTTTGCGACTCTGGATCCCACAACATGAGGAGTGGTCTCCCTGTTGAGGGCAAAGCACAATTATATACTATACGTTTTTGAGACAAAGGGTTATACATCAAATGATGCACTGACAGTTTATACAGTCCAGATACGCACTTTCAAAGTGAGTAAGGAGTCATCGTGGCCCCTTACAGGATTACAGTGGAAGGTTATCTCTTAAGGAGGTCTGGTTACTGGGCATGCGCAATACACACTAAAGGGGAGGGAGGGAGCCCAAACCAGCAGAGAAAATTCTTATGTTTAAATTTTTCTTGTCTTGCCATAAAGTATGAATTTTCTTTCCTTTTTTTTTTTTTTTTTTTTTTTTGAGTCATAAGGGGGCTGCAGTGGTGAACTAGACTATCAGGGTCCCAATCTTAGTGAGCTGGGGTCTATGGAAGGCATGGGAAGAAGGCCAGGCAATTAACATAAAATTAACATAAAACAAGAGCTTGAAGGTGGTAATTTACAAAGATGTAGAGCTACCTTATCTTTAGGTGGGGAAGAGAACTGTGGTAGCAAACTATGCAGGGGGGCGGGGGTGGAGTGGGGTGGGGTGTTGCTGTTTCCCTGGTGGCTCAGTGGTGAAGGAATCTCCTGCCAATGCTGGCGACTCCAGTTGGATCCCTGGTTCGAAAGTTGGGAAGATTCCCTGGAGAAGGGAATGGCACCCCACTCCAGTATTCTTGCCTGGGAAATCCCATGGACAGAGGAGCCTGAAGGGCTACAGTCCATGTGGTTAGCAACACATCAAACTATGCAGGGGAAATGAATGTAAAATCTAAGCTGAAATTTCCCCAGTGAGAGAAGCTACCCTATTCCCAGATGGAAGGAGCAGCGTCAGAACTGAAGAGCAGGAGAGGAAGAGGGGGAGGAGGGGAAAGGATGAGAGAGGTGTGGGAAGGGGCAGAGGTGGGTTGAAAGTGGGTCACTGAACATGGGTGTGGCTAGCTGAGTGTGTAAAGTGAGGAGTGGGTAATGAAAATGCTGGGTGCAAATCATAAAATGGCTTGGTAATTTAATAGCCAGATTAAGGAGTTTGGGTTATCCGCTGGAAAATGAGGCGCCTGTGTGGGGCTTTAAACAAGGCAAGTCATGGTCATATTCGTGTTTCAGAGATCTGGTTGCACTTCTTGGCCATGAAACTAAGCTTCCGCACGCAACTCTGTAGTTTTGGAAGCACGGACTGAGAGAAATGTCCGAACAGAGGGACGTTTCAGCTTTGGGTCCCACAGGTGTTTGGGCTTGTGTGATGTTTGAAGGTACCAGAGAGGCCCCAAGGATGACAGCTGGACAGAGCCCTTTGGAAAGAGGGGTATGTATTATTTCCCGAATTAGTGATTACAGAATGAGGAGAGAAACTGATCTGGAGAGAGACGGAGGGTTCGTTTTCAGAAGGGTTGCATTTGAGACATCTGGATTGGTTTTTAGGATTGGATTCTCTGCAGGAAATACATTCCATAAATATTTTTAAATTTATAATTGCACAGTCTAACCTTGTAAATCTACCAAACCACCTCACTACTGGATATGATCAGTGTGAGCCCTTATTAAATCTACATTCTAAATCTATTGAGGGCGTTAGCTAAAACATAGGCTGTGCTCCCTGAGGAGATGAGGTGATGGTTAAAGAAGGCTCAATCCTTAACCACAGGTTCCTAGCTTCACGGTGGTTCAAGTTGTGGGGGAACGGTTGCTCCCTGCTGGTAAGAACTGAATACTGCAGCCCCGGGAGAGGAAACTTCCTAGGGGCGTGGTAGCTGGTGGATGACGTAAAAGGCGGCGTCCGGATAGGCGGTTATTGACTGCGTCATTAGTGCGCGCCGTGGGAAACCTAGCTAGCCGCATGGCTGAGGGTTGCTCAGTGGCTCCGCGGCCGAAGGCGGCCCCGGAAGGGCCGGCCGGCGTCTTGCCTTGCCTAGAATTGCCTACCTACGCGGCTGCTTGTGCGCTCGTGAATAGCCGCTACTCCTGCCTGGTGGCGGGGCCGCACCGAAGACACATCGCCTTATCGCCGCGCTATCTTAACAAGAAACGCACCGGTATTCGAGAACAGCTCAATGCAGAGCTCCTGCGCTATTCCGAGAGGTACTGGTCTCTTACATTTTTTGTTCCCAGAGCGGACATAACGTTAATAATCTTAACGTTGCCTGTCGCTCCTTTGGGGCACGGGACGGGGCAGCAGGGGGACGTTTAGTGGCAACAGAACGAGGTCGCACCAGCTACCGCGAGTTTAGCCGCGGGGCTTTCTGGAGTCGCAGTCCACCTCGGGAGACTTGTGCCTCCCTGGTCAAGATCTGTGCCGAGTCCGTTTCGTAGACAGGAAAGAAAACGTTACGGTGACAGGAATTGTGTCAGCGGAGTGGGTAAAGAAGCTCGCTGCAAGACAGGTAAAGATAAAAATAGACCAGGGGTCTGGAGACCGGCTAGTTCTATGTTTTCTCATTTTAAGATGAAAGTTTGGAATGCAGTAGTTAAAAACATTCTCACTATATAGAAAATTATACGCGAAGCGTTAATACTTCGTTTAATTATTTATAAACCACGAAGGTTGGTTTTGTTTTGACCCTGGTTCTTTCCCATGGTTTTTTTTCTCTTGGACCTGATCAGGGATGAAGAAATACTATTAACCGTGTTTCCTTTTTAAGAATAGGAAAGCCTGATGCTTTTGAAGTTGAAAAAAAAACCTAGTACATTTAAAGTAAGATATTGGGAAATGACTTGGGCAGTTTCTCAAGGGATCCTGAACCCTACACAGATTAAGGATTTAGAATTTACAGCTTCCTCCAAGCACCTGCACACACTTTCACTTGTGGGTCTATTTTGAATACTAGAGAATTGGGGAATAAAACCAAAGAAACAAACAAGACCCTTATTTCAGGAGCTATAAGCGCTAGTAAAAGAGATGTAGTCCAGATAAATCCAATGAAATGTTAAAATCTGACAAATCTAAGTTATAGTCAAGAGTGGTGAATTGGATCTTAGGACCTTTGAGAACAACTTGATAGGAGGAGGGTACTTCTGAGATAGTAGCATTCTGGGCAAAAAGAGTGGCATAAACAAATGGATACTGGTTGTGAAATAGAATACTTTGACCAGATAATTGTGAGCACTTTATAACTAAAGTTTATATGTCAGGAGAAAAACATTGGGTACAGCTGAAAAGCTGGGCAGTTAGGGGTCGAGTGGATCAGAGATGGGGTGGAGGATAATTCAGAGGATGTATTTTGCTCTTTCTTTCCTGCCTTTGCCAGGTGTTTTGGGTTTTTTGCTTGTTTTTCTGTTTGCTTAAGCCGGAAACTGGGTTACCGCTTCATCCTCTGCTGCTAAGTTGCCTCAGTCTTTTCCGACTCTGTGCGACCCCAGAGACCGAAGCCCACCAGGCTCCACCGTCCTTGGGATTCTCCAGGCAGGAACACCAGAATGGGTTGCCATCTCCTTCTCCAATGCATGAAAGTGAAAAGTGAAAGGGAAGTCGCTCAGTCGCTACCTCTAGGTAGCCTCCAATTCAGAAAACACTAGACATACTCTTGAGACAGTGGTATCTCTGGGATATAATCAGATTTGTAGTTTAAGAAACCACTTGATAGAGTTTGGTGGTGGTTTAAGGAGGGTGAGGCAGTAAGCATGGAGAACATGTTTATAATTAAGAGACTATTACAAAGTGTAGAGAAAATTGATGAGAGTTTGCATTTGGGAGATTTAAGGATATGGAAAGTAGTCATAAAATCTGGAAACATAAACAAATCTTTGATCTGTAACCAGTTAATGGTTCCACTTGACAGGCTAGGGGAATAGGAGCCATTACCCCCAGAAAGATGAAGAGCTGATTGGATAATGATAATTTCTGTAACAGAATTGGGATAGTGTGGCCCTGTGGCCTCAATTGCACTCTGAACAAATCTGAACTCCCCACCTTACCCCATTATTTTTGGGGTGTGCTGAAAACTCCAGTTTATCCTATGCCAAAGGGGTACCATAGATTCATAATGAGGGACAAAACATTTGAACATGTCAATAATTGTAATACTGATCAACCATTTATCATATATAGTTTGTTTCCAGACTTTGGGGCCATCCTGTACCATCAGAGAGGACCTGCTTCTCAGTTTAAGAAATGAGGAAAGGAAAGAGTTGAGAATGGCTCTTACATTAGTCATCTCAGCAGCAGCCCTATTTGACAGATTGTCCACCTTCTTTTCCCCAGTGACAGTTTTTTAAAAGATGATCGCATTTCAGTTTTGAAAAATCTGCTTAGAGAAAGTAGTTTCTAAAAATCACATTAAAATTTCTATCTTTAAGAGGTCATTAATGACAGCTCTTGAGTTATTTGAAAATGGCAAATATGTTCCCTCCCAGTAGTTCCAGTTTATTAATTCAAAATGTCTCAAAGAACAAATGAACTACCAGTTTCCATGAAGAGTCAGTGTTGACTCAACTTTTTCAGTATAGGTGGTAGTTTAGTTGCTAAGTTGTGTCCGACTCTTGTGACCCCATGGACTGTAGCCTGCCAGGATCCTCTGTCCATGGGATTCTCCAGGCAAGAATACTGGAGTGGGTTGCCATTTCCTTCTCCATCTTCAGTACAGAGGCCCTTTATTCTCATGTATAATATATAAAAGTCTTAAGTGTGCGTGCAATCTGCTGATCCCTTAAACTTGGTATGATTGCTCTCTCAATATCTCACGTGAGGCTACCACTCTGCCTGGAAACACACTTAGGATGGTTTCAGAAAAGCAAAAGAGGAAAAGATGTAATGTTGAGGCATCTGTCTCTCTGATAATTTTTACTATATTTTATGCAATGAGTTGCTGCCCAAAATTCACACAAGCCGTAGGTAGCAGTTCTGAACCCTGCCGAACTCCATTCACTCTCTTGAAACATGCTTTACTGTACTGAGATTAAACTTAAAGATAATATTGGATTGGCCACGAGATTCATTTGGGTTTTTCTGTATGTAAAATATTACAGAAAAACCCAAATGGACCTTCTGGTCAACCCAATATGATCTACCAACACAATTGGGAAAAAAAAAAATTTCATTTAGAACTCGAATACAATAAAATGTATTTCAGTGTGATAACGCTCAAGCATGGCTACTCAGAAGGAATAAAGTAATTAGATGCCTCCTGAAGCAATACCTTGAATCCATGTGAAAGTATTAGTTGCAAATGTAGAGTGATGCAGGGGTTTTAAGCTGACAACTCACATCACATACAGTGTCTATGGTGGTAAAATGCTCCTCTGAAATCATGTGCAATTCTCAGTAAAGTGCCACACAAAACAATCTACTCTTGAATTTATATATTAGTTATATTCCTGAAAATTTTAATTGACATTGAAACCATGCAAAGATCATTTTATGTTCATACATATACACATTAAGTTAGGTACTATAATCAATTATTTATAAATATTTATAAAATGAGGCTTCTCCACTCATTTAAATCATGCAGACCCAGGGACAGTTTTTCATTGTGTAGGGCTGTTTTTATATGGCAGAATGTCTCCCATCCCTGGCCTTCACAGGTGTGACAACTATGATTTATCCCACAAACTCCCAAATGCCACCAATGGGACAGCAGTATTCCCCCACTGGAAACTGATTTGGGGAAACAAAGTCTTGTTTTTGTTTTTTGTCTGATATGGCAGTTATTTTTAACCCCTCCTTGCTCTCTGTTTTCTGGGCCTCTAATATTGTCTTAGTGATGTATAGTTCCTGTTTAGGAAAGCTACATGCAGAAATTAGTAATTCAAAGAAAGCCTTTCTGGACTAAATTTCAGTGTTTACGGATTTCCTCAGAGAAGGCGATGGCACCCCACTCCAGTACTCTTGCCTGGGAAATCCCATGGACGGAGGAGCCTGGTAGGCTGCAGTCCATGGGGTCGCTGAGAGTCGGACACGACTGAGTGACTTCACTTTCACTTTTCACTTTCATGCATTGGAGAAGGAAATGGCAACCCACTCCAGTGTTCTTGCCTGGAGAATCTCAGGGACAGAGGAGCCTGGTGGGCTGCCATCTATGGGGTCGCACAGAGTCAGACACGACTGAAGCGACTTAGCAGCAGCAGCAGCAGCAGCATGGATTTCCTAATTGGGTAATTAAGTTGCATTCTAGTGACTCCTGGCTGTTTTAAAACAACTGCTCCTAGGTATAAAGTCTTTCTTTTATTCTGTGTGAACCATTCTAGAAGTTTGAGTTCACCAAAAATGTTTTCTGCTCTCAAAGACCTAAGAGTCCTCTCTAGAATCCAAACATATCAGCAAAGATAAATAAGAACAGCGATAAGCTTTCTCAGGGTTCCCATGTGGCGCTAGTGGTAAAGAACCCACCTGCCAGTGCAGTAGACAGAGATGCAGGTGTGACCCCTGGGTCAGGACAGATGCCCTGGAGGAGTGTATGGCAACCCCCTCCGGTATTCTTGCCTGGAGAATCCCAGGGACAGACTGTTGTAGGCCTGGGAGGCTACTGTCCATGGGGCCGCAGAGTCCGACATGACTGAAGTGATTTAGTGTGCACGCTTTCCTCAGAGTCCTGTAGGAGTAGAGGCAGCGTGGCTTCAGCCTTGCCTGGGGAGCCAGGGAAGCTTGCTGAAACAGGTAATGGCTGTGGCAGTGAAGCCACCAGCTCAGCCTCCTTAACTAGTTATAATTTTTAAATAACTTGGAAATGGCATTTGGAAATAGTCGTTGTCCAGTCCCGCAGTCGTGTCAGACTCCCTGCGAGCCCGTGGACTGCAGCACAGCAGGCCTCCCTGTCTTTGGAAATAGTAGTGCCCCCAATCCTGACTGTCAAGCTCCGGGTTACAGTGTCAGAGTCAGTTCTCGAAAGCTAATCTAATTGTTATTTCTTACTTCCTCGGCTTAGACGGTAAAGCGTCTGTCTACAATGCGGGAGACCTGGGTTCGATCCCTGGGTCGGGAAGATCCCCTGGAGAAGGAAATGACAATCCACTCCAGTACTCTTGCCTGGAAAATCCCATGGACAGAGGAGCCTGGTAGGCTCCAGTCCATAGGGTCGCAAAGAGTCGGACAGGACTTCACTTTACACTAGCAACAGTTGCAGTTCGGGGATTTTTCTCCATCAAGTTATTGGCTTTAACAGTTCAGGGCTTTGATTTGAATCCTAACACTCCTGCTGCATGCCCTCTAGCACAGATATTCAGTAATGGTGGGTAATACCAAAGTTGCCCTGGTTCAGTAATAGTCACATAACAACATTTTTCTTACTAAGTCTCATTTTTTACCTCCCATTCTAGCATAACTAGAATTCAAATGGATAGCAAATAGGGAAGAAGGATCAACTTATTGCTCTTGTATAATGGACATTTTGTTTCTGGGTTTTTACTTTGAATAATTATTTTTAAGTTAGCCATTATTTTGGAACCCTTGGGTGAAATTGAACCACTAAAGTTGTTACAGGCTAATCATATATTATTGTATATGTATATATTTTCACCATGGGTGTGATTATATTAGGAGATGTATACTTTCTGGACTTGGAATCTGTATAATGGCCTAGTTTAAAAAGGTAAATAAATAACATTTTCCTTTCCTTTTTTTTAAATAGCCTTTTAGGTGTACCCATTGCTTATGATAACATCAAAGTAGTGGGTGAATTAGGAGATATTTATGATGATCAAGGACACATTCATCTTAACATTGAAGCAGATTTTGTTATTTTCTGCCCTGAACCAGGGCAAAAACTTATGGTATGTATCTTTTTTCTTATTGTTCTTTGTACAATTATTAAATTATGTAATTTGGAAAAATTTAAGAGGCTGTACACTTTGGGATTTTGCAAGGATTGTTATTTCAGGTAACTAAGAATCATTTTTAAAGAAAACTTTTCAGTTTAGGCTTTTAATTTTTATTGAAATATAGCTGGTTTGCATTGTTCTGTTTCAAGTGGAAAGTGATTCAGTTTAGGTACGTGTGTGTATATATGTATTTCAAATTCTTTTCTGTTATAGATTATTAGAAGATACTGAGTATAGTTCCTGTGCCACACAGTAGATCCCTGTTGTTATTCTGTTAATCCTAACCTCCTAATTTATCCCCTCTCCCCTTCCCCTTTGGTAACCATAAGTTTGTCCTTTGTGAATCTATTTCTGTTCTATAAATAAGTTTATTTGTGTCGTGTTTTTAAATTCCACATATAAGTGATATCATGAGTTTCTCTGCTCTTCTCTGTCTCACCTAACTTCACTTAGGATGATCATCTCTAGGTCCAGGCATGTGGCTGTCAATGGCATTTCATGGCTGAGTGTATTCAGCATGTATAACACATCCTTATCCATTCGTCTGTGGATGGGCACTTCAGTTGCTTCCATGTCTTGGTGACTGTGCTACTGTAAACATTGGAAGCATGTCTCTTTTTCAAGTAGAGTTTTGTCTTTCTAGATATATGCCCAGGAGTGGAATTGCTGGATCATATGGGACTCTGTTTTTAATTTTTTAAGGAACCTCCCTCCTGTTCTCCATAGTGGTTGCACCAGTTTATATTCCCAGCGACAGTGGAGGAGGGCCCCCTTTCCTCCATGTCCTCTCCGGCATTTATTGTTTGTGGACTTGTTGGTGAGGCTCTTCTGGTATCTGTGCAGTGACAGTCGCATTGGCGTCTGTGCATTTTTCTAGGAATCAGCCATGTTGAGCGTCTTCGTGGGCCTTTTGGCATCTGTATGTCCATGTATGTGCAACACTGTTTCAGGTTACTGGTCTTTTCATTTCAGAGGCATTGCTGCTATCTTGAATTGGTACTTTTCTCTAATTTATCATATTATACTCTCATACTTACTGCTTTCTAGATCCCACAAAAGAAGCTTGGCTCCCTCTTGGTTGTGAAGATATTCTATACGATTCTAAAATGTTGATAGGTTTTCATTTCCTCATTGAGTATTTAATTGATAAACTTTGTCTTTTACAGCAGTTTTAGAGAAAAATTGAATGGAAAGTATAGTGTTCTCATATACATCTCTACCCACCCCCAAAAAACCACACATAATGTTTCTCTTATTGATAAGATGTGGTGCATTTTAATTGTTGAGCCAGTATTGATACATTAAGTACAGTCCATGGTTTATAGTAGAGTTCCCTGTTTCTATTGTACCTTCTGTGGGTTTTGACAAAGGTAGAATGACATGTATCCAACATTATAGTATTCCTGTGGAATAATTGGTCACTGCTCTAAAAATCTTGTGTGGTCTGCCTATTCATTGCTCCCTCTCTCCCCTGGAAACCATGGCAACTACTTTTTTTTTTTTTTTATTGTCTCCATAGTTTTGCCTTTTCCAGAATAGCATATAGTGGAATCATAGCGTATGTAACTTTTCCAGATTGGTTTCTTTCACTTGGCACTATATGTTTAAGGTTCTTCCATGTCTTTTCCTTGATAGCTTATTTTTGTTGCAGAATAATATTCCCTTGTATAGATGTACCAGTTTGTATGGACCACCTGGAAGGTACCATTCTGAACTCCAGACTCCTTATGATGACAGACAGGTTTTACTCTGTCACATGTGGAAGGAGGTGCTGATGAGACTAAACCACATTGTGTGTATATATATGTTATTTACAGTTCTGTAATTCAAAAGGTGATTTTTAAAAAAGCTTCAGGTTTTCATTCATCTAGTTTATATTTGTTGATTCTTAAGGGAATAGGAAACTTGGAAATTTTAACCTTAAAATCATATAGAATGTATTGTTATTTTACTTTTAAAGCTTCTAATAACGTTAAGCTTTAGTTAAAATAGCCATGCTCAAGGTGAGGTTTCTAAAAAATTCTCGTGTTCCTAAATTGATATTTTAGTGTGACATGTGGTAAGCTTTAAATGAAGATCAGCTTTTTTGATATCACATCATACCATTATTTTGGTATTTTCTCTGAGGATCAGTTTAAAGATTATAAGGTTCATTTCATCTTCCTGGCGCTCTTCTTGCTGTAATACTCATTTTTTCCCTCTTCTCAGGGAACAGTTAATAAAGTGTCCTCGAGCCACATTGGCTGCTTGGTCCATAGGTGCTTCAATGCCTCCATCCCTAAACCCGAGCAGATGCCAGCTGACCAGTGGCAGACGCTGCAGATAAACGTGGGTGATGAACTAGAATTTGAAGTATTTCGTTTAGACTCAGATGCTGCTGGAGTATTCTGCATTCGGGGAAAACTAAGTATCACTAGGTCAGTTCCTAAGCACATTATTACCATTTTGATACTTAATCATTTCTACTTAATTCTGAATTTAGGAAACATAAGTCCCTCTTTTAAAAGTTAATTTATTAGACTATTTGTACTTCCAAACCACAGAGTCAATGTAAATACGAATCTTAAGTGTTATGACAGTGCATTGAATATTCTAAAGCTTTGCATCCAAGTGGTCTACATTGTAATGATTCAGTTTTTCAAAGTATTGTCATGTTCTTAATCTTTTTTAAAAAAAAATGTTAATCCTTGAACTTGAGACTACTAGAAGCTTAATTATAGTAACATAACTATTAGTGTTTTGTTTTTACACAGTTGAAAACAAAAATTATTTGATTATTGTCATTATACCAGGTAGATCATTTAATTTCTGTATTTTTCTTGTTTGGAGTTCTTTTAGGAAATACTCTGATCCTGACCCTGGTTTTATGGCAGGGCCTCGTTGAGGGGTCATACTTCCTCTGTTATCAAGGCAGAATCTAGAAAAAGTTGCTAAGAAGTGAGAATGTGGACTAAAGCTTTAGAGCAGCTGACCAACAGAACTTTCTGTAATGACAGAAGTGTGCTGTATGCCTGCAGTATAGTAGCCTCACTCTTGAGGAATTGAATGTGTGACTAGTATGTCACTGAGGAAGTGGGTTTTTAACGTTACCTTATTGAAGTTACTTAAATTTAAATAGTTCTATGTGGCTGTTGCTAATTCAAGGGACAGCAGTTCTATAGAGACCTACTTCACTGATATTTATTTACTTATATAAAATACTCAGAGCTTTGTAGCATAATACTGCTTCGTGCGTGCTCACTCAGTCATGTCGACTCTTTGCAACCCCACAGACTGTGGCCCACGAAACTCCTCTGTCCATGGGGTTCTCCAGGCAAGAATCCTGGAGTGGGTTGCCATGCCCTCCTCCAGGGGAGCTTCCCGACCCAGGGTCAAACCTATGTCTCTTCCAGTCTCCCGCATTGGCAGGCAGATTCTTTACAACTAGCGCCACCTGGGAATCTAATACTGCTTCAGTGTAGTTTAAGAAAAACAATGGAACAAGGATTGGGATAGTAGATGGGGAACTCCAACATTTTGATAAATACCAGAAGTATGTTTTCTCCCTATCAGATGTTACTGGTTTGGCTAAAAAGGCTGGGTGGTGATGTTTAGGGTTCAGCATTTTCTGAACCATATTAAAATTCAGAAACCCTGTTTTGACAAAACTTTTTATGTCATTTTTATGTGTGAAACAGTCTGGGAAAAATACTCGGGAAACAAAAAATTTATCCTTTCTAAGACTACCAATGTTCTATGACAGTCATGTTATTTTGTACTGCTGTCATAATTTAGAAAGACCTTACCATGTTGGAATATTCTTGATCTTACTTAGTTCTTTTATTTTTGCTTGATGCTCTATGAATTTTTTAAATTCTTACAGTTTACAAACCAAGTGCTCTGCAGTTCCTGAAGAAGCACCAGAAACTGGCGTGGATGAGCCTGTCGAAAAACCTCCAAAGAAGAAAAAGAAAAAGAAGAAAGACCTAGAGCCATGTGAAGTGCAGGGCGGTAGCACAGAGCCAGCAGGACTTGCAGACGCTGCCATGAAGGACGAGACAGACCTGCACGTTAGTAACAGTGTGAATGGCCTCTGGGAGGAAGAGCCGAAGAAGAAGAAGAAGAAGAAGCAGCAGCAGCACCAGGAAGATCAGGACCAAGAGCCTGTCTACCAAGGCAGTGACTCCAGTGGTTATCAGAGTGACCACACGAAGAAGAGAAAGAAAAGAAAGCGCGAGGAGGCTGAGTCTACGCCACTTGTGGAACGTGCACCTAAAAAGAAAAGGGAGAAGTAATTTTCTTTTGTGCGTTTTAAATATGATTTGGTTTGTTAAAGATTTATACACAGTAGATGCCGAAAGTTTAAATTAAGAAATGTTTTGTATTGCAGTATTTTGCATAACGGGAACATTTTGATTAGTTGAGTTTTTGGTACTAAAATTGATTTGGAAAACACCAGTGTTATTAAAGTGCCACTTGTATGCAGAATAGAAAGGTAAGAACTGCCTTCATTCTCTCATGCCTCCAGTGGATACATTCTAAGTAAAATGGTTTCTACAGTCCTGAGACTAACAAAAGGACTTGTGTAATGCAGTGATAGCGTGTATATCATAAAGAATGAGTTTTGAGCTTGGGGGGATGGTTGTTACAAGTTTTGAATTTAGTCATAATGTTACATGCCATGTCTTTAGGCTTTGTTTAAAATTTAAGTCATTTACCAGTTTTAGGTTTTTTGTTTGTTTGCTTTAATCGTGGCTACTGCAGTAGTTTTGTTGTTTACCTTGGGATGGTGTGTCAGAGGTATTTCTGCAGTTTTCAGAGCTCTTTAGAAACTGCCCTCTCTGAACCGTAGCCCTCCCTGTGGATCATGAGTTGGGAAACAGTGCTGACTGTTCTTTCCTTCTCTGTGCATGTGTGGCGTTCTCTTTTCTCCCTGTCTCAACCATTCTGCTCTTGTTGTGTGTTGGCGGAAGAGTCTGATGAAGACAGGATAAAGGTGATTCTGACTAGTGGGGAATTTCCCTATTTTTCATAACTGAGTTAAGCTCCTAGAAACTATTAGGAGAACAGTTACACACTGCTTTCACTGAGAAAGTGTGGAATATGTCTTCACTATTGGAAAACACTGAAGAAGGAACTGACAGGCGAGTTCGGCCTGATGCTCAGTGCAAGGTTGTGTCCATTCATTCAGCAAAATCCAGTGTCCTCGTGTTACACGCAGTAGGCCGTCGTTCCCCTAAGGTCGGGGGTATGATGGCACACAAGGCAGGAGTGGCTCCTTCCCTCGTGGAGTGTCACAGGAGGAGCAGACGCGCACATGCAACTCAAGTAAGAGAATGACTCATTCTGGAAAGCTCTAAAAGGAAAGAAGGTTCTCTTTTCCCACTGCTGTGACGCATGGCGGCCCCTTTCAGTTGCCATTTATCTCGTGCCAGACGCAGTACGGCCCTTACTGTTTACTGCCTGCGCCAACAGAAGATGGAGTGGGAGAGTCGCCCATGGCGCTTGTCTGCAAACACATGTGCCAGACGGTGGGAGGGGGTGCGCCGGTGTCCTTCCTTACCAGTAAGCTCATGTGGATATTTAGTCCTCACAGTGAAGCCAGTCCAAACTGAGATGAGGTTTGAGATGAGGTGCCAGTATAAAACACACAGCAGACTGTGGGGGTGTACAAAGAAAGAGTGCAGAATACCTCTGTTTTGTATATTGGTGAGACTATAATATTTTGGTATAGATGGAGTAAATAAAATATTCAATTGGCTTTTTTGGGTTTTGTTTTTCCTTTTTAATTTAAAAATTGTATCTGAGGCCTGTATTATCTTTGTTTTGTAGAGCACTGGTTTGAAGGATGATTTGAAAAAGATTTATAATGATGTCTGACTTAATATTAAAAGTTAACGTTTAGTGAAACAATTCTAAATTCCTGATGGTAATGGCCAAGCAAGCTGTTAAATTAATGCTATTCATAGCAAAATACATCCTGGCTTACCAAAATAAATTCTCACATATTATTTTTACATTTTTTAAGAAAAAAGTATGCTGAACTTGGAACTAAATTTATCCATGGTTTTTCACAATGATAGGAGCAGAACCAGTCATTTGCTTTTGCCTCTAACAGTGACAGATTTTACCTGATACGGAAACCTCTGATTATGGTATCATCCACATATCCTTCAAAACATTTCTTACATGCTACACTAATCTAGGTTTTTCCTTTTCTGTCTTGGAATTTGCTCATTAAAATCCTCTAGCCTAGCCTAAACCTCTTACCCTCACTTCAGTTCCTTATAATCACTGGAAATAGAAGTTTGAAATGTATTTAGAGCTATGCTTCCCACAACCCCAGTCACACCCCCCATCATACAAACACTTCATACAACTCAATATGAAAAAAAGCCAAACAACACAATCAAAATATGGGCAGAAAACCTGGTAGACATTTCTCCAAACAAAGCATACAGATGAAGTACAAATCAGAACGACAGTGAGGTGTCACTTTACAGAGGTCATCATTAAGAAGTCTAGAAATGATAAATGCTGAGAAAGTGTGGAGAAAAGAGAAAACCCCTGCACTGTGGGTAAGGATTTAAGTTGGTGCAGCTGCTGTGGAGAACAGTGGAGATTCCTTAAAAAACCGAAACTACCGTATGACCCAGGAATCCCGCTACCGGGCATATACCCAGAGAAAACCATAAATCGAAAAGGCAACATGCTCAGGGCAGTCTTATACACAATACCCAAGATGGGGAAGCGTCCTAGATGTCCATCCACTTCTGTGAGTGGGTAAAGGAGCTGCTATACCTATATACAAGGGAATGTTATGAGTGATCAAACTAAGTGAAGTAAGGCAGAGAAAGACAGACCGCACGGTATCACTGATAGGTGGAATCAGCAGTTGAGATGCAGGGACTCACGAAGAACAGACTCACTTCAGAAACCCACTGAGTGTTACAGAAGGGACAGCATCAGGGGAGGGAATATGTCAGGAGGTTGGCTTTAACGTATACACACTTACATATATAAAACTAGGTCACCAGCAAGGAGCTCCTGTACAGCCCAGGGAGCTCTACTCGTCAACACACTGTAGTAACCTGTATGGCCAAAGCATCAGGATCAGAGTGGATATGTACCTCTGCATATACCTAAATCAAGATGTTGTGCACCTCCAACAAACATGGTACATCACCTGTACTCCAACACGAAATACACATAAATTTGACAACTGGAGGAAATGCCTACAATAGTCCCCTCGGGCCTCGGTGACCCGGGATGGTGACACATTCCTGGAGTTTGAACAGCCTTGCCTGCCAAGGCTGGACCCTCCTGGGACTGAGGGAGCTGAGGGCGATGACGAAGAAATGAGGCCCCCTAAGGTCCTCTAGTGTTTGTCCGTTCTAGAAGAAACAGCCCTCTCCAGACCAGGGCTGGTTATCCATGACTAAAACAATCAGCACACAGGGACTCGGGAGAGCAATTGTGCTGAATAGCTTGGAAAGTCATCTGATAGCCATGCCTCCTGGTGCTGGGGTTCTTACCCCCAGCATCTTAGTCACTCATTCGTAGATGATATCACTCCAGGCAGAACACGTGTGGCAGGCTTGGGATTTGCCTTGGGTGAGGAAGTGAAGAATGATGAAGTAATGAGACACAAGCCCTGGGTGTGTGTCCTGACATATTCCACACCTATTTACAATGCAGGAACAGGACTTGCACTTCACTTTGCTGCACCAAGAAGCAGAGTGGGGGCATTTAGAAATGCTGCCGCCTTGTGGCCATTGTGTGTAACAACTCTAAAACTAGGGCTTTGCACTCAGAAGGCCCTGCTGCTGCTGCTGCTGCTGCTGCTGCTGCTGCTGCTGCTGCTGCTGCTGCTGAGTCGCTTCAGTCGTGTCTGACTCTGTGCGACTCCATAGACGGCAGCCCACCAGGCTCCCCCGTCCCTGGGATTCTCCAGGCAAGAACACTGGAGTGGGTTGCCATTTCCTTCTCCAATGCAGGTAAGTGAAAAGTGAAAGTGAGAATGTAAATGACTCTTGCCCTTAAGAAACAGCCTTGGGATGGGTAATTGAGTAAGAATCGGAAAATGGATAGCCTTTCAAGAAGCCAATTGCAGCAGGTGAATTTACTCACAACACTTTAACCAAAAAGATCCAAAGATCCCCTTGTCACACATTATTAGAGAAAGGGAAAGGAAGCCTACAAGGAGATATATCCCCCTCTACCCCTCAGATGGTCATCAAAAAGTCTACGAACAGTCAGTGCTGCAGAGGGCCTGCAGCGAAGGGAATCCTCTGCCAGAGTGGGGATGGAAATGGCCAACAGCCATATGGAATTGCGCATGGAGGTTCCCTAAAAATCTGAAGATGCAGATATTGTGTGATCCAGAAATCTTACTCTTGGCCGTACATCCAGATCAAACTATAGTTGGAAAAGACATCCGCCCCAACCTACACTACAGTACTGTTTTCAAGAACCAAGACAGGGAAGCAATCAGAATGTCCATGGAGAGATGAAAAAGAAGATATGGTCCATGTATTCAAAGGAATGTTACTCAGCCATCCAAAAAAAAAGAATGCCATTTGCAGCAACCCAGAAGGACCTAGCCGTGGTGATACTAGGGGAAGTAAGAGAGGAAGAGAAATATATGGGATCACTGTTAGGTGGAGTCTAAAATGTGACACAAAGGCACTCATTTCCAAAGCAACAGAATCTCAGACTTTAAAAAGCCACTTTGTGTTACAAAAGAGGTCACATCAGGAGGAGGGGGTCGACGAGGACCCTGAGATTAACTCTTTAGTATATGAACCTAGAGCATCAAAAAGTACTTAGTATATAGCACCAGGGACCCTAATTCAACATTGCATAACACCTTATAGGGGCAAAGCTAATACAGACTGGATATTCACCTATGAATACCTGAATCAAGTTGCTGGACAGTTGTAACAAACTCAACACTGGATATCGACTATATCCCAATAGAAAATAAATGTTAATTGTCAAATAAGTGAAACTAACAGCTATATTCCCCTCTGCCCTCTATGATCTGGGCTCCAGTCGCAAACCCAGACACATTCCCACCGGTGCACAGCTACGTTCCACGTCCATTTATAACCCAGGAACAGAACTTGCACTCAGCTTTGTTGCCCTAAGAACCAGAGTCGGGCACACAGAAATGCTGCTGCCTAGTGGCCATTCTGTGTAACAACAACTGTAAAACGGTCTGAGAACTTCATGCTCTCAAGATGCCAGGGCCTGTAAATGACTCCTGCCCTCAAGAAATAGCCTTGGAGTGGGTAATCGAATAAGAATTCAAAAAGGGACAGGTATATTTTATACACACTCTTTAAAGACAATCATACCTACAAAGATCCTGGTATCAAACATTAGAGAATATGGAAAATGAAATCTATGAGGGGTATCATCTCCACCCATCATAATGGCCATCATCAAAAAGTCTACAGTCAGTGCTGCAGAGGGTCTGCAGAAAAGGGAATCCTCCTGCCCTGATGCTGGGAGTGGAAACTGCTGAGAGCCAGCTGAACTTGAGTATGGAGTTTCCTTAAAAACTTGAAGCTGCAGATCCGTGATCTGAAATGCCACACTTGGGCGTGCATCCGGACTAAACTGTGGTTGGGAAAGACATACGCAGCCCAGCCTTCACTGCAGCATTGTTTCCAAGAGCCAAACTATGGAAAAAACAGAATATTCATTGAGAGATGAAAAAGGTATGGTACACATATTGAAGGGACTGTTACTCAGCCATCAAAAATTAGGAAATAATGCCATTTACAGCAACATAGAAGTGACTAACCATGATTATGATAGGGAAAGTAAGTCAGACAGAGGAAGACAAATATGTGAGATCACTGACAAGTTAATTCTAAAAAGTGATACAAAGGAACTCATTTCTAAAACAGACACAGAATCTCAGACTTTGAAAAGGTACTTGGTTTTACAAAAGGGGTCACACTGTAAAGAAGGATTAAATCAGGATGCTGGGATTAACATGGACATCCCTGGTGGGCAGACAGTAAAGAATCCAACTGCAATGCAGGAGACCTGGGTTCAATCCCTGGGTAGGGAAGATCCCCTGGAGGAGGAAATGGCAACCCACTCCAGTATTCTTGCCTGGAGAATTCCATGGACAGAGCAGCCTCGTGGGCTGTCTTCCTTGGAGTTGCAAAAAATGGGACATGACTGAGCAACTGACACTTTCACACGCTTTTTCCAAGATTGATATAAGCACACTTACCTAGTATATGTGCTGCTGAAGTGAGCATATGCAGTCTTGAATATACGAACCTATAGCATCAACAAGGACCTACTGTATAGCACAGGGAAGCCTACTCAACACTCTGTAAAATCCTATAGCTGCAAAGCTCCCCAAAAGACGGGATATTCACCTAAATATGTCTGAAACAAGTTGCTGGACCCCTGCAACAAACTCCACACTGGACGTCAACTAAACGCCAATAGAAAATAAACATTAATTTTCCAAATGAAATGAAATAACTGCTATATTCCCCTTTGCATTTGGTGACCTGGGCTACTGTCGCAAATCCTGAGCCTAAGCAGCCTTGGAGCCTGCAGCTGGATTGTCCTGAGTTTGAGGGAATTGAGAAGGATGTGCCAGCAGATGGGCCCCCACAGGACCTGAAGCGTTTGTCCCCTCTGGGTCAAATTGCATTCTCGAGACCCTGGCCATTCCCGCACAGCTACAGCAAGTCTAGTGCACACAAGGAGGGTGGACACTACGGGCTGGAAGACATGTGAAGGGTCACGGGATCCTGCAGGCCTCCCAGGGCTGCAGTGCTTACCTCCAGCCGCCTGCCTCAGATTCGACCCACGTGCAGATGACCGCTCCCAAGGGAGGGCTGATCTGGAGGACCTGGGATTTGTTTGGGCTGGGGAAGTGAAGAATGATGAAGAAATAATGAGACACAAGCCCTGGGTATCTGTTCTGGCAGATTCCATATCCATCTACAATCCAGGCACAGGACTTGCACTCAGCTTTGCGCCCCAAGAATCAGAGTGGGGCATACAGAAATGCTGCTGCCTGGTGGTCATTCTGTGTAACAACAACTCTTCAACTGGGGTTCAGAGGAACTTCGGGCTTCCCTGATAGCTCAGGGAATCAAGAATCCGCCTGCAATGCAGGAGACCCTGGTTTGATTCCTGGGTCAGAGAAGGGATAGATTGCCCACTCCAGTATTCTTGGGCTTTCCTTGTGGCTCAGCTGGTAAATAATCCTCCTGCAATGCAGGATACCTGGGTTTGATTCCTGGGTTGGGAAGATCCCCTGGAGAAGGGAAAGGCTACCCACTCCAGTATTCTGGCCTGGAGAATTCCATGGACTGTATAGTCTGTGGGGTCACAAACAGTTGAACATAGCTGAGAGGACTGGAAAAGGTCAGTTTTCATTCCAATCCCAAAGAAAGGCCATGCCAAAGAATACTCAAACTACTGCACAATTGCAGTCATCTCACATGTTAGTAAAGTAATGCTCAAAATTCTCCAAGCCAGGCTTCAGTAATATGTGAACCGTGAACTTCCAGATGTTCAAGCTGGTTTCTGAAAAGGCAGAAGAACCAGAGATCAAATTGCCAACATCTGCCGGATCATCAAAAAAAAGCAAGAGAGTTCCAGAAAAACATCTATTTCTGCTTTATGGACTATGTCAAAGCCTTTGACTGTGTGGATTACAATCAACTGTGGAAAATTCTGAAAGAGATGGGAATACCAGACCACCTAACCTGCCTCTTGAGAAACCTATATGCAGGTCAGGAAGCAACAGTTAGAACTGGACATGGAACAACAGACTGGTTCCAAATAGGGAAAGGAGTACGTCAAGGCTGTATATTGTCACCCTGCTTATTTAAGTTATATGCAGAGTACATCATGAGAAACGCTGGGCTGGAAGAAGCACAAGCTGGAATCAAGATTGCTGGGAGAGATATCAATAAGCTCAGATACACAGATGACACCACCCTTATGGCAGAAAGTGAAGAGGAACTCAGAAGCCTCTTGATGAAAGTTAAAAAGGAGAGTGAAAAAGTTGGCTTAAAGCTCAACATTCAGAAAACGAAGATCATGGCATCCGGTCCCACCTCTTCATGGCAAATACATGGGGAAAGAGTGGCTGACTTTGGTCTCCAAAATCACTGCAGATGGTGACTGCAGCCATGAAATTAAAAGATGCTTACTCCTTGGAAGGAAAGTTATGACCAACCTAGATAGCAGATTGAAAAACAGAAACATTACTTTGCCAACAAAGTCCATCTAGTCAAGGCTATGGTTTTTCCAGTAGTCATGTATGAGTGTGAGAGTTGGACTGTGAAGAAAGCTGAGCGTGGAAGAATTGATGCTTTTGAACTGTGGTGTTGGAGAAGACTCTTGAGAGTGCCTTGGACTGCAAGGAGATCCAACCAGTCCATTCTAAAGGAGATCAATCCTGGGTGTTCATTGGAAGGACTGATGCTGAAGCTGAAACTCCAATCCTCTGGCCACCTGATGTGAAGAGCTGACTCATTTGAAAAGACCTTGATGCTGGGAAAGATTGAGGGCAGGAGGAGAAGGGGATGACAGAGGATGAGATGGTTGGATGGCATCACTGACTCAATGGACATGAGTTTGGGTAAACACCTGGAGTTGGTGATGGAAAGGGAGGCCTGGCCTGTTGTGGTTCATGGGGTCGCAAAGAGTCGGACATGACTGAGCGACTGAACTGAACTGAGAGACTTTCACTTTCAGAGGAATTTTACATACACAAGGCCCTAGGGAATGTAAACCACTGCTGCCTTCAAGAAATAGCTTTGGGGTGAGTAATCGAAAAAGAATTTGAAAACAGGCAGGCCTACCAGAAGCCATTTCAGCAGGTACATTTTGCTGCTAAGTCACTTCGGTCGTGTCCAACTCTGTGCGACCCCATAGATGGCACCCTACCAGACTCCCCCGTCCCTGGGATTCTCCAGGCAAGAACACTGGAGTGGGTTGCCATTTCCTTCTCCAGTGCATGAAAGTGAAAAGTGAAAGGGAAGTTGCTCAGTCGTCTCTGACTCTTAGGGACCCCATGGACTGCAGCCTACCAGGCTCCTCCATCCATGGGATTTTCTAGGCAAGAGTACTGGAGTGGGGGCCATTGCCTTCTCCCAGGTACATTGTACACACACTCTAAAAACAAATAGTGCGGATACACATTTCCTCAATTGCACATTATTAGAAAAAGGAAAATGAAATCTGCAGTGAGATGGATCCCCTTCCACCCACCACAGTGATCATCAAAAAGTCTAAACAGTGCTGGAGAGGGCCTGGAGAAAAGGGAACCCTCCTCTGCCAGTGCGGGGAATGGAAATTGCTACAGACACTGAGGAGCACAGAATGGAGGTTCCTTAAAATCCTGAAGATGCAGCTATCCTGTGACCCAGTGATCCCACACTAGGGCTACATCCGGATCAAACTGTAGTTGGAGAAGGCACGTGAACCCCAACCTTCACTGCAGCACTATTTCCAAGTCAAGACATGGAAGCAACCAGAAAGTTCTTGGAGAGATGAAAGGGAAAAGTAGATGAGGCGCACATAAGGAAGGGAATGTTCCTCAGCCGCCAAACAGAAGGGAATTGCCCTTTGCAGCAGCATAGAAGGACCTAGCAGAGAAGGTGATGGCACCCCACTCCAGCACTCTCACCTGGAGAATCCCAGGGACGGGGGAGCCTGGCGGGCCGCAGTCCATGCTAAGGGTTGGACACGACTGAGCGACTTCCCTTTCATTTTTCACTTTCATGCATTGGAGAAGGCAATGGCACCCCACTCTAGTGTTCTTGCCTGGAGAATCCCAGGGATGGAGGAGCCTGGTGGGCTGCTGTTGATGGGGTCACACAGAGTCGGACACGACTGAAGCAACTTAGCAGCAGCAGCAGCAGAAGGACCTAGCCATGTTCATAGAAGGTGAATTAAGTCAGACAGAGGAAGACACATATCGTATAGTATCACTGATAGGTGGAATCTAAAAAGTGCCAGAAAGGAACTCATTTCCAAAGAGGAAACAGATTCACAAACTTTGAAAAGTCACTTAGGGCTACAGACTGGGTCACATCAAGAGAAGTTAGATCAGGATGCTGGGATTAACATACACATTCTTTAATACATAAACCTAGAGCATCATTAAGCACAAGGAAAGCTACTCAACACTCTGTAAACGCTTATAGGGGCAAAGCTCTTGAAAAGACTGGATATTCATCTATATATACCTGAATCAAGTTGCTGAACACCTGCAACAAATTCAGCACTGAAATTCAACTATACACCAATAGAAAATAAACATTAATTTTCCAACTAAAATGAAATAACTGCTATATTCCCTATGCTCCTGGTGGCCAGGGCTCCTGTTGCAAAGCTGGAGACTGAGCAGCCTTAGGGACCACGTCTGGATCGTCTGGGGGATGAGCTGAGAAGGATGCGCCAGCAGATGGTCCCCACTGGACCTGAAGCATCTGTCCCCCCCCTAGATCAAACCACAGTCTTGAGAGCCTGGCTGCCCCTGCACAGCTCCTGCAAGTGTCGTGCACATGAGGAGGGGGCGTTCCCTTTCGGCTGGAAGATCCTTGAAAAGTCACGGGATCCTGCAGACCGCCCAACGCTGGGGTGCTTACTTCCAGTCTCCTTCCTCAGAGTTGCCCTACCTGCAGATGACAGCAACCCAGGCACGACTGAGGTGGAGGGCTGCCTGGGACTTGTCTAGGGCGGAGGAGTGAAGAAAGATGGGAAAGAAATATCGAGACAAGCCTACAGGTGTCTGTTCTGGCACATTCCATGCCCACTTACAACCCAAGAAAACAACTTTCAGTCGGCCTTTTGCCCTCAAAACCAGAGTGGGACGTACAGAAATGCTACTGTTTTGTGGCCGTTCATGTAACAGCAGCTGTGAGACTGGTGTTCAGGTGCGCTTCAAACTCACAAGGCCCAGCAGCCTGCAAAGGACTCCTGCCTTCAAGAAATAACCTTGGAGTGGGTGACTTAATACGGATTTGAAATCAGGCAAGCTTTCCAGTCATCAGTTTCAGCAGGTATATTGTATACACAGTCTTTAAAATACAACAACAACAACAACCACATATACAAAGAGCCTCATATCACGTTATTAGAGAAATGAAAATTTACAGCGTATCACCCTCACACATCACGATGGCCATCATGAAAAGGTGAACAAACAGTCAATGAAATTCAGAAAAGGGAATCCTCCACCAGCAGTACTGAGAATAGAAGTTACTGCAGACACTGTGGAGCACAGCTGGAGGGTCCTTAAAGCCCTGAAGATGCAGATAGCCTATGACCCAGCAGTCCCACACTAGGGCCACATCCAAGTCAGACTGTTGTTGGAGAAGACACACATACACAAACCTGTGTCACCGTTTCCAAGAGCCAAGACATGGAAGAAACCAGAATGTCCAGGGAAAGACGAGAGGAAACGAGGTACACTTTCTGAAGGGAATATTGAAGGGAATGTAACTCAGCCATCAAAAAGAAGCAAATGATTCCATTTGCAGGAACATAGAAGGACTTAGCCATGATTGTATTAGGTGAAGTAAGTCAGAAAGAAGAAGACAAATATGCAATATCATTGATAAGTAGAATCTAAAAAGTAACACAGATTTTAGGTGGAAAATAAAAGGGACACAAAGGAACTCATCTCCCGAATGGTAACAGACTCAGATTTAGAAGGGCCACTTAGTGTTACAGAAGGGGTAACATCAGGAGAAATGGTTAACTCAGGATGCTGCAATTTACATATACATTCTTCAATACAGAAAACTAGAGCATCAAAATGGACCTTCTGTATAGCATAGGAAACCTACTAAACACTCTGTAAAACCCTATAGAGGTAAAGCTCCCATAAAGACTGGATATTCATCTACACATGCCTGAATCAAGTAGCTGGACACCTGTAACAAACTCAACACTGGAAGTCTGCTATACACTAACAGAAAACAAACATTAATTTTTCAAATGAAATAACTGCTCTATTCCCTTCCGTGCTCAGTGACTGGGACTCCTCTTGCAAACTGGAGCCTTGGGTCCCATAGCTGGATTGTCATGGGGATGAGGGAGCTAAGAAGATGTGCCAGCAGGTGGGCCCCCACAGGACCTGGAGTGTTTGTCCCCTATGGACCAACTGCATTCTCTAGACCCTGGCATCCCTGCAGAGCTCCAGCAAGCCTAGTGCTCACAAAAAGGGGTTCCTTTTGGGCTGGAGGACCTGTGAAAAGTCATCATATCGGCATGTCTCCCAGGGCTGGGGTGCTTACCTCTAGACCTGATTTTTAGAGTTGCCCCACCTGACAAAACATCCACTGGAGAAGGGAATGACAAACCATTTCAGTATTCTTGCCTCAAAAAGCCCATGCACAGTATTAAAAGGCAAAAAGATATGACACTGAAAGATGACCCCCCCCCCCAGGTCAGCATGTGTCCAAATGCTACTGGGGAAGAGCAGAGAAATAGCTCTAGACGGAGTGAAGAGGTTGAGCCAAAACGAAAATGGAGCCCAGTTGTGGATGTATCTGGTGGTAAAAGTAAACTCCGATGTTATAAAGGACAATACTGCATAGGAACCTGGAATGTTAGGTCCATGAATCAAGGTAAATTGGAAGTGGTCAAGCAAGAGATGGCAAGAGGGAACATTGACATTTTACGAATCAATGAACTTAAATGTGTGGCTGTGGGTGAATTTAATTCAGATGACCATTATATCTACTACTGTGGGCAAAAATCCCTTAGAAGACATGGAATAGCCCTCATGGTCAACAAAAGACTCTAAAATGCAGTGGTGGTTTACTCTCTAAGTCGTGTCCAACTCTTGCAACCCCATGGACTATAGCCTGCCAGGCACCTCTGTCCAAGGGATTTTCCAGGCAAGAATATTGGAGTGGGTTGCTATGCAGTACTTGGGTACAATCTCAAAAAGAACAGAATGATCTCCATTGGTTTCCAGGGCAAATCATTCAGTATCACAGTAATCCAGATCAATGCCCCAACCATGAATGCTGAAGAAGCTGAAGTTGAATGATCCTATGAAGACCTACAAGACCTTCTAGAACTAACATCAAAAAAAGATGTCCTTTTCATCATCTTGGATTGGATGCAAAAGTAGGAAGTCAAGAAATACCTGGAGTAATAGGCAACTTTGGCCTTGGAGTACAAAATGAAGCAGGGCAAAGGCTAACAAAGTGTTGCCAAGTGTACGCAATGGTCATAGCAGTCAAACCCTCTTCCAGCAACACAAGAGATGACTCTACACATGGACATAACCAGATGGTCAATACCAAAATTAGATCGATTATATTCTTTACAGCCAAAGATGGAGAACCTCTCAGTTCAGTTCAGTTCAGTTCAGTTGCTCAGTCATGTCCGACTCTTTGCGACCCCATGAATTGCAGCACGCCAGGCCTCCCTGTCCATCACCAACTCCCGGAGTTCACTCAAACTCATGTCCATCAAGTCAGTAATGCCATCCAGCCATCTCATCCTCTGTTGTCCCCTTCTCCTCTTGCCCCCAATCCCTCCCAGCATCAGAGTCTTTTCCAGTGAGTCAACTCTTCGCATGAGGTGGCCAAAGTACTGGAGTTTCAGCTTTAGCATCATTCCTTCCAAAGAACACCCAGGACTGATCTCCTTTAGAATGGACTGGTTGGATCTCCTTGCAGTCCAAGGGACTCTCAGGAGTCTTCTCCAACACCACAATTCAAAAGCATCAATTCTTTGGCACTTAGCTTTCTTCACAGTTCAACTCTCACATCCATACATGACCACTGGAAAAACCATCGCCTTGACTAGATGGACCTTTGTTGGCAAAGCAATGTCTCTGCTTTTGAATATGCTGTCTAGGTTGGTTGTAACTTTCCTTCCAAGGAGCAAGCATCTTTTAATTTCATGGCTACAATCACCATCTACAGTGATTTTGGAGCCCAAAAGTCTGACACTGTTTCCACTGTTTCCCCATCTATTTCCCATGAAGTAATGGGGCTGGATGCCATGATCTTCACTTTATGAATGTTGAGCTTTAAGCCAACTTTTTCAGTCTCCTCTTTCACTTTCATCAAGAAACTTTTTAGTCTCACATGCTAGTAAAGTAATGCTCAAAATTCTCCAAGCCAGGCTTCAGCAGTACGTGAACCATGAACTTCCAGATGTTCAAGCTGGTTTTAGAAAAGGCAGAAGAACCAGAGATCAAATTGCCAACATCCGTAAGATGATCAAACAACCCAGAGAGTTCCAGAAAAACATCTATTTCTGCCTTGTTGACTATGCCAAAGCCTTTGACTGTGTGGATCACAATAAACTGTGGAAAATTCTGAAGGAGATAGGAATACCAGACCACTTGACCTGCCTCTTGAGAAACCTATATGCAGGTCAGGAAGCAACAATTAGAACTGAACATGGAACAACAGACTGGTTCCAAATAGGAAGAGGAGTACGTCAAGGCTGCATATTGTCACCCTGCTTATTTAATTTATATGCAGACTGTATCATGAGAAATGCTGGGCTGGAGAAAGCATAAGCTGGAATCAAGATTGCTGGGAGAAATATGAATAGCCTCAGATATGCAGATGACACCACCCTTATGGCAGAAAGTGAAGAGGAACTCAAAAGCCTCTTGATGAAAGTGAAAGAGGAGAGTGAAGAAGCTCTATACAGTCACAAAAATAAGACTTGGAGCTGACTGTGGCTCAAACATGATCTCCTTATTGCAAAATTCAGGCTTAAATTGAAGAAAGTAGGGAAAACCATGAGACCATTCAGATATGACCTAGATCAAACCCCTTATGATCATATAGTGGAGGTGATGAAGAGACTCAAGGGATTAGATCTGGTAGACAGAGTGCTTGAAGAACAATGGACAGACATTCATAACATTGTACAGGAGGCGGTGACCAAAACCTCAAGAAAAACAAATGCAAGGCAAAGTGGTTGTCTGAGGAGGGCCTCACAAATAGTTGAGAAGAGAGGAGAAGCAAAAGGCCAAAGGAGAAAGGGAAGGATACACCCAACTAATGCAGAGTTTCTGAGAATAGCAAGGAGAGGCAAGAGAGCCTTAAGTGAGCAATGCAGAGAAAGAGAGGAAAAGAATAGAACTGGAAAGACTAGAGACCTCTGCAAGAAAAGTAGAGATACCAAGGGAACATTCCATATAAAGATATGCACAAGAAAGGATAAACAGGGTTCAAGAACCCAACAGAAGCAGAAGAGACTAAGAAGAGGTGGCAAGAATACACAGAAGATCTGTACAAAAAAGGTCTTAATATCCCAGATAACCACAACGGTGTGGTCAGTCACCTAGAGCCAGACATCCTGGAGTGCGAAGTCAACTGGGCCTTAGGAAGCATCACTATGAATAAAGCTAGTTCAGGAAATGGAATTCCAGGTGATCTATTTAAAATCCTAAAAGATGATGCTGTTAAAATGTCGCACTCAATATGCCAGCAAATTTGGAAAACTCAGCAGTGGCACAAGACTGGAAAAGGTCAGTTTTCATTACAATCCCAAAGAAAGGCAATGCCAAAGAATGCTCAAATTGCTGCACAATTGCATTCATCTCACATGCCAACAAGGTAATGTTCAAAATATTTCAGGCTAGCCTCAAGACTGAACCCAGAACTTGCAAATATATAAGCTAAGCTTGATTTATAAAAGGCAGAGGAACCAGAGATCAAAGAGCCAACATCTGCTGGATCATAGAAAAGCAAGAGAATTCCAAAAATATATCTATTTCTGCTTCACTGACTATGCTAAAGCCTCTGTTTGGATCGCAACAAACTATGGAAAATTCTTAAAGAGATTACAATACCAGATCACCTTACCTGTCTCCTGAGAAACCTGAATACAGGATAAGAAGCAACAGTTAGAATCGAACATAGAACATGTACTGGTTCAAAATTCAGAAAGCAGTATATCAAGGCTGTATATTGTCACTCTGCTAATTTAACTTATATGCAGAGAACAGCATGCAAAATGCCAGGCTGGATGACTCACCAGCTATAATCAAGGCTGCTGGGAGAAATAACAACCTCAGGTATGCAGCTGATGCAACACTAATGGCAGAAGGCAAAGAGCCTCTTTATGAGGGTGATAGAGGAGAGTGAAATAGCTGGCCTAAAACTCAACATTCAGAAAACTAAGATCATGGCATCCATCCCATCACCTCGTGGCAAATAGAAGGGGAAAAAGTGGAAGCAGGGACAGATTTTACTTTCCTTTGCTCCAAAATCTCTATAGTGACTGCAGTCATCAAATTAAAAGATGCTTGTTTCTTGGAAGGAAAGCTATGGCTAACCTAGGTGGCATATTAGAAAGCAGAGACATCACATTGCAGACAAATGTCCATGTAGTCAAATCTATGGTTTTCCCAGTAGTCATGTATAGTTGTGAGATTTGGACCATAAAGAAGGCTGAGTGCTGAAGAACTGATGCCTTTGAACTGTGGTGCTGGAGAAGACTCTTGAGAGTCCTTTGGACTGCAAGGAGATCAAACCAGTTCATCCTAAAGAAAACCAACCATGGATGTTCACTGGAAGGACTGATGCTGAAGCTGAAGGTCCGATAGTTTGGCCACCTGATGTGAGGAGCTGACTCACTGGAAAAGACCCTGATGCTGGGGAAAGATTGAAGGTGGGAGGAGAAGCAGGTAACAGAGGATAAGACGGTTGGATGGCAACACTGACTCAACGGACATAAGCTTGAGCAAACTCTGGGAGAGAAAAGAAGGGCAGGCAAGCCTGGTGTGCTGTAGTTCATTAGGTCACATTGAGTGGGATATGACTTAGAGGCTGAACTACACTTGCAGATGAGAGCACCCTAGTTAGGGCAGATATGGAGGGCTTGAGATTTTTTTCCAGTGGGAAAGGGAAGGATGATGGGGAAGAAGTATTGAGACACAAGTCTATGGGCCTATTCTGACACATACCATGCCCATCTACAACCCAGGAACAGGAATTGCACCTAGCTTTGTTGCCCAAAGAACCAGAGTGGGGCATACAGAAATGCTGCTGCTTTCTGGCTGTTTCATGTAAAAACAACTGTAACACAGGCTCAGAAGAAATTAACACTCACAGGGCCCGGGGAGCTGTAAATGACCTCTGCCCTCAGGAAATAGCCCTGGGCTGGGGAATGGAATAAGAGATTGAAAACAGACAGACGTTCACAAAATCATTTCAGAAGGTACCTTTTACTCACACTCTTTAAAAACAAGAACCTTCCTATAAAGATACTCTTATCGTACATTTTATAGAATGGAGAATGAAATCTACGAGATATAGCATCCTCCACCCATCACAGTGGTCATAATCAAAAAGTATAGAAACAGTCAATGCTACAGAGAAGGAAACCGTCCCGTGTAGGTGCTGGTCAAGGAATTGCTAACAGCCAGCTGGAGTTGAGCATGGAGGTTCCTTAAAAACCTGAAGATGCATTACCCTGTGATCCAGAAATCCCACTCATGGGCACACGTCCAGATCAAACAATAGTGATAAAGACATGTGCACCCCAACCTTCACTGAACCACTGTTTCTAAGAGCCAAGATATGGAAACAACCAGGATGTCCACAGACAGATGAAAGGAAAACGAGGCACACGTATTGGAGGGAATGTTACTCAGCCATCAAAAAGCATAAAATGATGTCATTTGCAGCTAGACAAAAGGATCTAGCCACTATCATACTAAGGGAAGTAAGTCAGACAGAAGAAGAGAAATAATATAGGATCACTGATAACCTGAATCCAGGTAGTGACACAAGGGAACTCATTTCCAAAACAAAAACAATCTCAGACAATGAAAAGCCACTTTGTATTACAAAAGAGGTCATATCAGGAGGAAGGCTTCAGTAAGGACACTGGGATTAACATATGCACTGTTTGGTATATGAACCTACACCATCAATAAGGACCCAGTGTATAGCACAGGGGACCCTACTCAACACTGTAAAATCTTACAGGGTCAAAGCTCCCGAGAAAGATTGGCTATTCATCTATATATACCTGAACCAAGTTGCTGGATCCCTGCAACAAACTCAACATTGGAAATCAACTATATGCCACGAGAAAATAAACATTAATTTTTGAAATGAAATGAAAGAACAGCTATATCACCCTCTGCTCTCAGTGACCCAAGCTCCTGTTGCAAACGAGCCTGAGCAGTCTCCCAGCCCATGGCTGAAGTCTCCTGGGATGAGTGAGCTGCGAACGATGTGCCAGCTTATGGTTCCCCACTGGACCTGAAGGGTTTGTCCCCTCTGGATGAAACCACATTCTTGAGAACCTGGCTGTCCCCGTCCAGCTACTGCAGGCCTAGTGCACAAAGGAGGGTGGACACTCTGGGCTGGAAGGCCTTTGAATAGTCATAGGGCTTGCGCATCTCGCGGTGCTAGGGCGCTTACCTTCACCCTCCTTCCTTAGAGTCACCCCACTTGCAGATAACAGCATCCCAGGAAGGACTTGGAGGGCTTGGGATTTGTTTGAGGTGGGGAAGTGAAGAATGATGAAGAAGTAATGAGGCACAAGCCCCAGGAGTCTGTTCCGGCACATTCCACAACCATTTACAACCCAAGAACAGGACTTGCACTCAGTTTTGTTGCCCCAAGAGCCAGAGTGGGGCACACAGAAATGCTGCCGCCTTGTGGCCATTTTGTGTAACAACTCTAAAACTAGGGCTCAAAGGAACTTTACACTCACAACACGCTGCTGCTGCTAAGTAGCTTCAGTCGTGTCCGACCCTGTGCGACCCCATAGACGGCAGCCCACCAGGCTCCCTCGTCCCTGGGATTCTCTAGGCAAGAACACTGGAGTGGGTTGCCATTTCCTTCTCCAATGCATAAAAGTGAAAAGTCAAAGTGAAGTCGCTCAGTCGTGCCCGACTCTTAGCGACCCCATGGACTGCAGCCCACCAGGCTCCTCCATCCATGGGATTTTCCAGGCAAGAGTACTAGAGTGGGTGCCATCGCCTTCACAACGCCCTAGGGACTGTAAATGACTCCTGCCCTCAAGAAACAATTTTGGGGTGAAAATCGAATAAGAATATGAAAACAAGCAGGCCTTCAGAAAGCCGTTTCATCAGGTACATTTTTCACACACTGTTTAAAAACAAATAATGCACATGGAAAATTCTTCATATCGCACATTATCAGAGAAAGGAAAATGAAATCTACAATGAGACATATGCCCTTCCACCCATCACAATGGCCATCATCAAAAAGTCTGCAAACAGTCAGGGATGGAGAGGGCCTTCAGAAAAGGGAATCCTCCCCCAGCAGTGCTGGGAACGGAAGTTACTGCAGACACTGCGGAGCACAGCATGGAGGGTCCTTAAAACCCTGAAGACGCAGATATCCTATGACCCAGGATTCCCACACTAGGGCCACATCCAGATCAGACTACTGCTGGAGACGACACATGTACCCAAACCTTCTGTAGCACAGTTTCCAAGATCCAAGACTTGGAAGCAACCAGAATGGTTTGGAGAGTTGAAAGGAAAAAGTAGATGTGGCGCACATATGCAATGGAAGGTTAGTCAGCCATCAAAACCATGAAATAATGCCATTTGAATTAAGTCAGATAGAGGAAGATAAATTTATAGTAGCACTGATAGGTGGAATCTAAAATGTGCCAGAAAGTAACTCATTTCCTAAAAGCAAACAAACTCACGTCCCATGTCCAGTTACAGCCCAGGAACAGCACTTAAACTCCGCTGTGGTTCCTGAAGAAACAGTGACGCTCAAAGAAATGCTGCCGCCTTGTGGCCATGTTGTGTAACAACTATAAAACTAGGAGGGTTCAGGGACGCTTAAAACTCACAAGGCCTGTGGACTGTAAAATCTCCTGCCCTCAGGAAATGTCCTGGGGGAGGGGGCAGTAATTGCATAAGAGTTGGAAAAGGTCAGGCTTTCAACAAGACATTTTTAGCAGGTACATTTTACTCACACTCTTCAAAAACAAAAACCGCACATACATGTTTCCTCATATCATACATTATTACAGACAGGAAAAAGAAATCTATGAGATGTATTCCCTTCTACCCACCACAGTGACCATCATCAAAAAGTCTACAGTCGACGCTGGAGAGGGCCTCAGAAAAGGAAACCCTCCTCTGCCAGTGCGGGGAATGGAAATTGCTACAGACACCGAGGAGCACAGAATGGAGGTTCCTTAAAATCCTGAAGATGCAGCTATCCTGTGACCCAGCAGTCCCACACTAGGGCTACATCCGGATCAAACTGTAGTTGGAGAAGGCACGTGAACCCCAACCTTCACTGCAGCACCATTTTAAAGCCAAACTTGTAGGCAACAAGAAAGTTCTTGGAGAGATGAAAGGGAAAAGTGGGTTCGGTACACATAAGCAAAGGAATGTTCCTCAGCCACCAAACAGAAGGGAGCAAAGCCATCTGCAGCAACAAAGACGGACCTAGCCATGATCATAGCAGGTGAATTAAGTCAGACAGAGGAGGACATATACCGTATAGTGTCACTGTGGGTGGAATCTAAAAAGTGCCAGAAAGGAACTCATTTCCAAAAAGGAAATAGATTCACAGACTTTGAAAAGTCACTTAGGGCTACAGAAGGGGTCACATCATGAGGAAGAGTTAGATGAGGAAGCTGAGATTAACATATACACTCTTTATCAGAAACCTAGAGCATCAGTGTGAAAAGTGAGTGAAGTCGCTCAGTCGTGTCTGACTCTTTGCGACCCGTGGACTGCAGCCCACCAAGCTCCTCCGTCCATGGGATTCTCCAGGCAAGAGTACTGGGGTGGGTTGCCATTTAGGACCTATTATATAGCAGAGGGAGAAGGCAGTGGCACCCCACTCCAGTACTCTTGCCTGGGAAATCCCATGGGTGGAGGAGCCTGGTGGGCTGCAGTCCATGGGGTCGCTAAGGGTCGGACACGACTGAGCGACTTCACTTTCACTTTTCACTTTCATGCATTGGAGAAGGAAATGGCAACCCACTCCAGTGTTCTTGCCTGGAGAATCCCAGGGACGGGGGAGCCTGGTGGGCTGCTGTCTATGGGGTCGCATAGAGTCAGACACGACTGAAGTGACTCAGTAGTAGCAGTAGTATATAGCAGAGGGAACCTGACTCAACATGATGCTGCTCAGTTGCTTAGTCGTGTCCAACTCTCTGTGACCCCATGGACTGTAGCCCACCAGGATCCTCTGTTCATGGCATTTTCCAGGCAAGAATACTGGAGTGGGTTGCCATTTCCTGCTCCAGGGGATCTTCCTGACCCAGGGATTGAGCCCACATCTGCTGTGCCCCCTGCATAGCCAGGTGGATTCTTTTCCACTGAGCCACTGGGGAAGCTGTGTTGTAAAATGTTATGTAAAATGCTATAGGGGCAAAGCCCGCAATAAAGAATGGATATTCATCTATATATACCGGAATCAAGTTGCTGGACACCTGTAACAAACTCGACCTTGGACATCAACCATACTCAAAAATAAAATAAAAAAAATAATTTGACAAATAATATGAAATAACTGCTGTATCTACCTCAGACCTCGGTCACCCGGGGTGCTGTCACAGACCTGGAGCCTGAGCAGCCTTGGAGCCTGATCATCCTGGCTAGATCATCCTGCAGCTGAGGGAGCTGAGAAGGAAGTGCCAGCAGATGAGCCTCCTTTGGCCCTGAAGTGTGTCCCCTCTGGATCAAACCTCATTCTCCAGATCTGGGCTGGCCCTGCACAGCTACAGCAAGCCCACTGAACACCAAGGAGGATGTCCCCTTGGGCTAAAATACCTTAAAAAGGCATCGAATCTGCACATCTCCTATTGTTGGGATTCATACCACCAGCCTCCTTCCCAGAGTCACCCCACTTGCAGATGACAGCACCCTAGCAGGGCAGTTTTGGAGGGCTTGGGATTTGTCTGGGGTGGGGAAGTGAAGAATGATCAGGAAGAAGTATTGAAATACAAGCCAATGGGTGTCTGTTCTGGCACAACCCATGCCCATTTACAACTCAGGAACAGCACTTGCACTCAGCTTCCTTGCCCAGAAACCAGTGTGTCGCATACAGAAATGCTGCCGCCTTATGGCTGTTGCTTGTAACAAGTGTAAAATCCGAGTTCGTGGGTATACATGACTCCTGCCATTCCTAAACAGCCTGGGGTGAGTAATCAAATAAGAATTTGAAACTGGGCAGGCTTTTAAGAAGCCAATTTCAGCAGGTAAATTTTACTCACACTGTTTAAAAAGAAAAAAATGCACATATAAAAAATGCTCATATTGCACATTTTTAGTAAAAGGAAATGAAAACTATGAGGTGTATCACCTTCCATCCACCAGAATGGCCATTATCAAAAAGTCTAGTCAGTGCTGCAGAGGGCCTGCAAAACAGGACCCCTCCTCCTGCAGTGCTGGGAATGCAGATAGCTAACAGTTACTGTGGAGCACAGCATGGAGCTTTCTTAAAAACCTAAAGATGCAGATATGCTATGATCCAGCATTCCCACACTGGAGTGTACATCCAGATCAAACAGCAGTTGGAAAGTATACATGCACCCAGCTTTCTTTGCAGCTCTGTTTCCGGGAGCCAAGACACAGAAGCAACCAAAATGTCCCTGGAGTTATGAAAGAAAAAAGAGGATGTAGTACACATATTCAAGGGAATGTTACTCAGCCATCCCAAAGTATGAAATTATGCCATTTTCAGCAGCAAAGAAGGACCTAGCCATGATGATAGTATGTGAAATAATTCAGACAGAGGAATCAAATATCATATAATATCAGTAGTAGGTGCAATTTTAAACAGTGATATACAAGGACTTATTTCCAAGACACATACAGACTAAGAAAAGTCACTTAGTATTATGGAAGGGGTCACATTGGGAAGAAGGGTTAAATAAGGACCTTGGGATTAACAGGTGGTGCTAGTGGTAAAGAACCCGCCTGCCAGTGCAGGAGACGTAAGAGATGCAAGTTAAATCTGGGTGGAGAAGATGCTCTGGAGGAAGGCATGGTGACCACTCTAGTATTCTTGCCTAGAGAATCCCACTGACAGAAGAGCCTGGTGGGCTACAGTCCAAAGAGTTGCACAGAGCTAGGCAGGACTGAAGCAATTTAGCACGCAGCATGTGCGGGATTAACACATGCAGTCTTCAATATATGAACCTAGATCATCAACAAGGACCTACCATCCAGCACAGGGAACTGAAGTCAACACCCTGTAAAACCCTACTGGGGCAAAGCACCCGGTAAAGACTTGATATTTATCTATATATACCTGAATCAAATTGCTAGACACCTATGACAAACTCAACACTGGAAATCAAGTGTTCTCCAATAGAATTAAACATGAATTTGCCAATTAAATTTAAATAACTGTTATATTCCCTTCAGACCTCGA
Source organism: Budorcas taxicolor (assembly GCF_023091745.1). Lineage (NCBI taxonomy): Eukaryota > Metazoa > Chordata > Mammalia > Artiodactyla > Bovidae > Budorcas > Budorcas taxicolor. The sequence continues at coordinate 30,359,987 of NC_068913.1, read as the reverse complement.
TGAACCAGGCTCCTGTCACATCCCTGGAGCCTGAGGAACCTTGGGGCTTAAGTCTGGATTGTCTTGGGCTTCAGGGAGTTGAGAAGGTTGTACAACAGATGAGACACCACTGTTGCTGTGTTCAGTCACTCAGTTGTGCCTGACTGTTTGCGACCCCGTGGACTGCAGCACACCAGGCTTCCCTGTCCTTTGCCATCTCTCAGAGCTTGCTCAAACTCATGTCCATTGAGTCGGTGATGCCATCCCATCCAACCGTCTCACACTCTGTCATCCCCTTATTCTCCTGCCTTCAATCTTTTCCAGCATCAGGGTCTTTCCTAATGAGTTGGCTCTTCACATCAGGTGGCCAAAGTATTGGAGCTTCAGCATCAGTACTTCCAATGACTATTCAGGGTTGATTTCCAAGGGACTCTAGAGTCTTCTCCAATACCACAGTTTGAAAGCACCAATTCTTCAGCGCTCAGCCTTCTTTTATGGTCCAACTCTCACATCCGTACATGACTGCTGGAAAAACCATAGCTTTGACTATACGGACCTTTGCTGGGAAAGGAATGTCTCTGCTTTTTAATATGCTGTCTAGGTTGGTCATAGCTTTCCTTCCAAGGAGCATCTTTCAATTTCATGGCTGCAGTCGCCATCTGCAGTGATTTTGGAGCCCAAGAAAATTAAGTCTGTCAGTGTTTCCATTGTTTCCCCATATATTTGCCATGAAGTAATGGGACCAGATGCCATGATCTTAGTTTTTTGAATGTTGAATTTTAAGCCAGCTTTTTCACTTTCCCCTTTTACATTCAACAAGAGACTCTTTAAGTTCCTCTTTGCTTTTCTGCCATAAGGGTGGTGTCATCTGCATATCTGAGGTTATTTATATTTCTCCTGGTTATCTCCAGCTTGTGCTTCATCCAGTCTGGCATTTTTCAAGATTTACTCTGCATATGAGTTAAATAAGCTGGCTGACAATAAACAGCCTTGACGTACTCCTTTCCCAATTTTGAACCAGTCTGTTGACCGCCTGCTGAACTGTAGTGTTTTTCCCCTCGGGATGAAACCACAACCTCCAAACCCACTTCAACTGTCCAGGTCTATACCAACCCTCTTGCAACCAAACAATGCAGGACCTTTGGGATGGAAGATGTGAAGAGTCACTTGGTCTTCACCTGTCCAGATGATGTGGTTCCTAGCTCCAGCCTGTTTCCTGAGAGTCCTGCACGTGTGGGACAGCACCCTCAGTGTTGCAGATTTGCAGGGCTTTGTTGTGTGGGGAGACTGCTTTGGGGCGGTGATAGTAATGGGGAGGAAGGCAAGGTACACAAGCCCTTGGATGTTATGCATATTCCACTCTCACTGACAATCTAGGAACCAGGCTTTCAGGAAGGCTGTGGTGCTGGAATAAGAGTTGGAAATGAAGTCTGCTCCCTGTGGCCATTTCCCATAACAACAATTTTAAAACCAGTGCTTATGGAAACAATGTTGACGAGGCCTGAGGGGCTGTAAATGACACCTGCCTTTAAGAAAAGCCCTGGGGTAGGTAATTGGACAGAACCTGGAAACAGGGTAGGCTTTCAAGAAGCCAATTTCAACAGGGTATATTTTACTCAGATTGTTTGCGGAAAATGCACATACAAAGTTCCTCACCATAGCACGTTATTAGATGAATGCAAATCAAAACTAAATGAGGGATCACCTCCCACCACTCGGCGTGAACATCATCAGAAAGGCTATAAATAGTCAATGGTGGAGAGGGTCTGGAGAAAAGGGAACCCTCCTATGCCACTTGGGGGAATATAAACTGGTAACAGCCACTGTGGAGGTTCCTCAACCTAAAAACACAGATACCATATAATCCAGAAATCCAACTCCTGAATGTACATCTGGAGAAAGCTATAACTGTAAATGACACCTGCACCCCAACAGTCTTTGCTGCACCATTCACAATAGCTAAGATATCGAAGCAAGCTAAGTGTCCATGGACAGATGAATGGATAAAGATGATGTGGTATACATATACATATAATAGAATACTACTCAGCAATCAAAATAATAAAATAATTCCATCTGCAGAAACATGGAGGGACTTAGAGATTATCATGATAAGTGAATTAAGTCAGAAAGAAGAAAATATCAGATGATATCATTTACATGTGGAAGTATGATAGAAATGAATCCGCCTGCAATGCAGGAAACCCAGGTTCGATCCCTGGGTCAGGAAGATCCCCTGGAGAAGGAAATGGCCACCCACTCCAGTATTCCTGCCTGGGAAATCTCAAGGACAGAGGAGCATAGTTGCTCAAAGTCCCTGCAATTCCACTCTTACATATATATATAGTCAATAAAAGTGATAACATATGTCCATACAAAAATGTACATGAATACTAACAAGAGCACCCTTCACAATAGCCAAAAAATGGAAGCCATCCAGATGTCTATCAAATGATGAGTTGTGTATGCATACAACGAAATATTTGTAAATCATAAATGTCCACATTTATTATAAGATCTTTAGAAATTGCAATAAGATCATCCTGATTTTTTTTGCTCTATGTTTTCTGATGCACTGCCTGTCGTGCTTCAGACAATAAAATATTGTTCAGCCATTAACAGGAATGATGCACTGATTCAGGCTACAACATGGATGAACCTCAAAACATTATACAAAGTGGAAGAAGCCAGACACAAAAAGCTGTATGTTGTATGATCCCAGTTACGCAAAATGTTCCCAGTAGGCAAAACACAGAGACAGAAAGCAGCCTAGTGGTTGCCAGGATGTGGAAGAGGAAGCAACTGCCACTGACAGCTAATGGGTGCGAAATTTCATTTTGGGATAATGGAAATGTTCTAGACAACATCGTGGTTACACAATGCATGAACATACAAAACTACCCACTTATTTGTATTATTTTAAACGATGATTTTAGTTATATGAATTTTATCTCTAAAATTTTTTAAATAAAAATAAGACACTAAAAAAATGCTCAAATATTTGATCTAAACTGTTTTCTCTCTCAAACATTTGACTTGGCAGCAGTAAATGACCTCATGGTATTGTTTTTCCTCTATTTTCAAATAAATAATTTGTACACTGGATCATCTTAAAGCCCACATGCTTTTTCTCAGACATTAGACTGATAAACTTGTTCCCATTTATATTAATTTTGTAACTTGCCTTGAACTTATTTGAAAGTTTTTATAATGCAAAAATTTAGTATATCAACAGTTCAGTTTAGTCGTTCAGTTGTGTCCAACTCTTTGTGACCCCATCAGTTGCAGCACGCCAGGCCTCCCTGTCCATCACCAACTCCCAGAGTTCACTTAGACTCACCTCCATTGAGTCAGTGATGCCATCCAGCCATCTCATCCTCGGTCGTCCCCTTCTCCTCCTGCCCCCAATCCCTCCCAGCATCAGAGTCTTTTCCAGTGAGTCAACTCTTCGCATGAGGTGGCCACAGTACAGGAGCTTCAGCTTTAGCATCATTCCTTCCAAAGAAATCCCAGGGCTGATCTCCTTCAGAATGGGCTGGTTGGATCTCCTTGCAGTCCAAGGGACTCTCAAGACTCTTCTCCAACACCACAGTTCAAACGCATCAGTTCTTTGGCGCTCAGCTTTCTTCACAGCCCAACTCTCACATCCACACATGACCACTGGAAAAACCATAGCCTTGACTAGATGGACCTTTGTCGGCAAAGTAATGTCTCTGCTTTTGAATATGCTATCTAGGTTGGTCATAACTTTCCTTCCAAGGAGTAAGCATCTTTTAATTTCATGGCTGCAGGCACCATCTGCAGTGATTTTGGAGTCCAAAAAAATAAAGTCTGCCACTGTTTCCCCATCTATTTGCCATCAAGTGATGGGACCAGATGCCATGATCTTCGTTTTCTGAATGTTGAGCTTTAAGCCAACTTTTTCACTCTCCTCTTTCACTTTCATCAAGAGACTTTTTAGTTCGTCTTCACTTTCTGCCGTAAGGATGGTGTCATCTGCATATTTGAGGTTATTGATATTTCTCCCGGCAATCTTGATTCCAGCTTGTGTTTCTTCCAGCCCAGTGTTTCTCATGATGTACTCTGCATATAAGTTAAATAAGCAGGGTGACAGTATATAGCCTTGACGTACTCCTTTTCCTATTTGGAACCAGTCTGTAGTATATCATAAGAGACAATAATTAAGAATAGAGGCAAAATCAGCAAATATAAATTTGCAACCAGGATTTCAATAGCTAATAAACTGCAGTCTCAATAACTGCAGGTAACTATTAGATATGCTCTGGTACTTATTAACTCAAGGAGAAACCAGGACAAATGAAATATTTTACCAATTCTTGCCTCAGTAAGCAATTGGAACTACAAGGTAATTCATCCATTAAAAAGGACCATAAATTATAATTTAAAATTAGAATGTATTAGTAAATAAAACTCCCTATATATTTGTGAGATCATTAACAAGAAAGGAAAGAAATCTAAACACAATATCTTTAGGACACTAAAGGAAGTTCCTGTTAATCTGCTGTCCCACCATATTTTGTTACAGTCCAGTGACTTTCAAATTTGGTTGCTTGCAGGCCAGATCACCAAGGAAGATTCTTACATTAAAAAGCATATTTTGGGTGAGTATTCACATGTATGTGCAAGGAACCCTGAAAAAATACTAATCACCCAAAATGAATGATTATATAAAAATATTTCAATACCTCATATTCTAAGATATTCAAACATTACATTACATTCAAATTTTTAAATTAATTTATTTATTATTGAAGGCTACTTGCTTTACAGAATTTTGCTGTTTTCTGTCAAACCTCAATATGAATCAGCTGTAGGTATACATATATCTCTTTCCTTTTGAAACTCTCTCCCATCTCCCTCCCATCCCACCACTCTAGATTGATACAGAGCCCCTGTTTGAGTTTCCTAAGCCATATAGTAAATTCCTGTTGGCTATTTTGCATATGGTATTGTAAGTTCCCATGTTACTGTTTTGATACATCTCACCCTCTCCCCACCTCTCCCCAAGTCCATAAGTCTGTTCTCTATGTCTGCTTCTACACTGTTGCCTTGTAAATAAATTCCTCAGTCCCATTTTTCTAGATTCCATACATATACATTTGAATACAGTATTTATCTTTCTCTTTCTGACTCCCTTCACTCTGTATAATAGGTTCTAGGTTCATCCACCTCATTAGAACTGACTCAAATGAGTTTCTTTTTATCACTGAGGAATATTCCATTGTGTATATGTACCATGAGTTCTTTATCCATTCATCTGTCAATGGACACCTAGTTTGCGTCCATGTTCTAGCTATTGTAAATAGTGCTGCAGTGAACAATGAGATCCATGTGTCTCTTTCAGTTTTGTTTTCCTCAGGGTATATGTCTAGGAGTGGGATTGTGGGGTCATAAGGTGGCTTTATTCCTAGTTTTTTAAGGAATCTCCATACTGTCTTCCATACTGGCTGTATCAATTTACATTTCCACCAATAGTGCAAGAGTGTCCCATTTTCCTCACACCATCTCCAGCATTTATTGTTTGTAGACTTTTTGATGAGTGCTGTTCTGATTGGCGTGAGGTGATAACTCATTGTAGTTTTGATTTGCATTTCTCTAATAATGAGTGATGTTGAGCATCTTTTCATGTGTTTTTTAGCCAGCTGTATGTCTTCTTTGGGAAAATGTCTGTTTAGGGGTTTTTCCCACGTTTTGAATGGGTTGTTTGTTTTTCTGATATTGAGGTATGAGCTGCTTGTATATTTTGGAAATTAATCCTTTATTAGAAGTTTCATTTGCTATTATTTTCTCCCATTCTGAGGGTTGTCTTTTCACCTTCCTTATAGATTCCTTTGCTGTTTAAAAGCTTTAAAGTTTAATCAGGTCCCACTTGTTTACTTTGGTTTTTATTTCCTTACTCTAGGAGGTGGGTCATAGAGGATCTTGCTTCGATTTATGTCACCAAGTGTTCTATGTTTTCCTCTAAAGTGTTTTGTAGTTTCAGGCCTTACATTTAGGTCTTTAATCCATTCTGAGATTACCTTTGTGTATGGTGTTAGGAAGTGTTCTAATTTCATTCTTCTACATGCAGCTGTCCAGTTTTCCCAGCACCATTTATTGAAGAGGCTGTCTTTGCCCCATTGTATATTCTTGCCTCCTTTGTCAAAAATAAGGTACCCATAGGTGCATAGGTTTATTTCTGGGCTTTCTATCTTGTTCCTTTGGTCTATATTTCTGTTTTTGTGCGAGCACCATACTCTTTTGATGACTGTAGCTTTGTAGTATAATCTGAAGTCAGGAAGGTTGATTCCTCCGGCTCCATTCTTCTTTCTCAAGACTGCTTTAGCTGTTCGGGGTCTTTTGTGTTTCCATCTGAATTGTGAAATTTTTTATTCTAGTTCTGTGAAAAATGCCATTGGTAATTTGATAGGGATTGCATTGAATCTGTAGATTGCGTTTGGTAGTATAGTTATTTTCACAATATTGATTCTTCCTACCCAGAAACATGGAATATCTTTCCAAAGATGACATGTTTATGTCATCTTTGATTTATTTCATAAGTGTGTTATAACTTTCTGTGTACAGTTCTTTTCTCTCCTTAGGTAAGTTTATTCGTAGATAAATTTTTTTTTGTTGCAGTGGTGAATGGGATTGATTCCATAATTTTTCTTTCTGATTTTTCATTGTTAGTATATTGAAATGCAAGTGATTTCTTTGTTTTGATTTTGCATCATGCAACTTTGCTAAATTCACTGATTAGCTCTAGTAATTTTCTGATACTATCTTTAGAGTTTTCTATGTACAGCATCATGTCATCTGCAAACAGTGAGAGCTTTTCTTCTTTTCTGATATGAATGCCTTTTATTTCTTTTTCTTCCTTTTGGTTTCTGCCCTCCTAAGTTTGGTCAAGTGGTTTGTGTGGGCTTCCTATAGTGTGGGATTTGTGCTGAGTTTTGTTTGTTTGTTTTTCCTCTGGGCAGGGCTGAGTGAGGTGGTAATCCTGTCTGCTGATGATTGGGTTTGTGTTTGTTTGTTTGTTGTTTACGTGGTGCTACACAGGGTGCTACTGGTGGTTGACTGACATCAGGTCTTGTATTCAAGTGGTTTACTTTGTATGATTTCTCCCTATTTGATACTCCCTAGGGTCAGTTCTCTGGTAGTCAAGGGTCTTGGAGTCAGTGCTCCCACTCTAAAGGCTCAGGGCTTGATCTCTGGTCAGGAACGAAGATTCCACACGTGGTTTGTTATGCTTTAAGTGAGATTAAAACAAATATCCAAAAACAAAAAAAAGATGAACCCCAAATGGAAGTTACAAAATCAGGCAAATAATAATTAAAATAATGGAATATACACATATACATATATACACATGTGAAAAGTTGCTAGGTCATGTCCAACCTTTTGTGACCCCATGAACTATACAGTCCATGGAATTCTCCAGGCCAGAATACTGGTTTGGGTAGCTTTTCCCCTTCTCCAGCAGATCTTCCCAACCCACGAACCAGGGTCTCCTGCATTGCAGGCAGATTCTTTACCAACTGAGCTATCATGGAACACCCATGAGCAAAGTGAAAACAATCAAACAAAAATAAAGTACCATTGATTGACCCAGAGAACAAAGGAAATAAAAAATTATATTTACCAGTTAATAACAAAACTAACTTAAGCACAAACTGGAAAACAAAACTAAACCAAGGTACCAAGTGGGGAATCAAGGAATGAAAAGAAAACTAACAAATACTTTGAGAGGAAAGGAAAGAATGAAAGAATAGATATGCAAAGTTAAACAGAGGTGGATGAAGAAGATTTATATGCATTAAAGATTAACTGCAAGGGGAAAAGCAAACAAAGGAATAAATTTAGAAAAAATATATTAAGTTTTAAAAAATTAAAATTATAAAAAAGAGAAAAGAAACAAAATGGAAGAAGAAAGAAAAAAGGAAAAACAGGAAAACACAGAACTGCAACAGCCCAATGTAGAGGCAGAGGCTTATAACAACAATAGAAAGTGTGAATATACATGTATACATATACATATACACCCATAAGCAAAATCAAAACAGTCCAAAAAAATTAAAGTATAATAGATTGACCTGGTGAACAAAGGAAACCAAAAATTATACCTACCTGAACAAAACTAATTAAAGCACAAACTGGAAAAAAACTAAAGCAAGGTGCCAATTGGGGAATAAAGCAATGAAAATAAAACTAACACATATGTTGAGAGGAAAGGAGAGAAAGAAAAGGTACACAAAGTTAAACGGAGGTAGATAAAAAAGATTTATATACATTAAAGATTAACTGCAAGGAGAAAAGAACAGTAGGAAAAGCAAAAAAGGAATAAATGTAAAAAAATAATAGGTTTAAAAATTAAAATTAAAAAAAGAGAGAAAGCAAAAAAAAACAAAAAAAAAAAGAGGAAAATGCCACAGAATTGCAAAAGCCAAAGGTATAGGCAGAGGTTTATGAGAACAATAAAAAATGTGAGAGGAAAATAAAAAGCTAAAAAGCTTAACTGGATTTCTTAGCGCCAATAAAATTGACAACTACAACAGAGGGGAAATGGTTTCAAATAAGAAAAAGAGTATGTCAAGGATGTATATTGTCACCCTGCTTATTTAACTTCTATGCAGAGTACATCATGAGAAACGCTGGGCTGGAAGAAACACAAGCTGGAATCAAGATTGCTGGGAGAAATATCAATAACCTCAGATATGCAGATGACCCTTATGGCACAAAGTGAAGAGGAACTAAAAAGCCTCTTGATGAAAGTTAAAAAGGAGAGTGAAAAAGTTGGCTTAAAGCTCAACATTCAGAAAATGAAGATCATGGCATCCAGTCCCATCACTTCATGGGAAATAGATGGGGAAACAGTGGAAACAGTGGCAGACTTTATTTTTGGGGGCTCCAAAATCACTGCAGATGGTGACTGCAGCCATGAAATTAAAAGACGCTTACTCCTTGGAAGAAAAGTTATGACCAACCTAGATAGCATATTCAAAAACAGAGACGTTACTTTGCCGACTAAGGTCCATCTAGTCAAGGCTATGGTTTTTCCAGTAGTCATGTATGGATGTGAGAGTTGGACTGTGAAGAAAGCTGAGTTCCGAAGAATTGATGATTTTGAACTGTGGTGTTGGAGAAGAGTCTTGAGAGTCCCTTGGACTGCAAGGAGATCCAACCAGTCCATTCTGAAGGAGATCAGCCCTGGGATTTCTTTGGAAGGAATGATGCTGAAGCTGAAACTCCAGTACTTTGTCCACCTCATGTGAAGAGTTGACTCATTGGAAAAGACTTTGATGCTGGGAGGGATTGGGGGCAGGAGGAGAAGGGGACAACAGAGGATGAGATGGCTGGATGGCATCACTGACTCGATGGACGTGAGTCTGAGTGAACTCTGGGAGTTGGTGATGGACAGGGAGGCCTGGTGTGCTGCGATTCATGGGGTCGCAGAGTTGGACAGGACTGAGCGACTGAACTGAACTGAACAACAGAGGGGAGGGGGTAAGGGGGAAAAAAAGAAAAAACAAAAGAGTCTACAGAATAAGTCAAAACATAAGAGTAATAAATGTTTTTCTTGAGTCACTGCTGTCAGAGAGTCCTTTCCCTCACTGGGAGTCACAGTCCACCTCACCTCCCTAGGATGTCCTCCGACACTGCGCTGATCTCTGGACCTGCTGTGGAGGCAGTCCAGATTCTAATCTGGTCCTACTTCTGTGTGTTCTTGCCTCCAGTGTTCACAGCTATCAGAGCTTGTGCGTTTTCTTTTGTGGGAGCTCTCAATGGCCTTTCATATATTCCATTGACACAGAGTCTGTTTAGTTGATCATGTGGATTTAATATTTAGCTTGTACAGCCAGTGGGAAGGCTTTGGATCTTCTTCCTTAGCCACGCTGCCCCATGTTTCAATTGTGGTTTTATTTCCACCTCTACATGTCAGTTGTCCATTGGGGTTTAGCTCCTGAGGCTTCCCTGACGGCTTGGGTTTGCCCTGGTGAGGGCCAGGTGTAGAGGTGGTGCAGCTGGTTGGGTCGCAGAGATTCTGGCAGCACTAGGTACTCACAGAGGCTGACAGCGAAGGCAGCAGGAAATATAGTGCTCTAGAAGGGTATGGCAACCAGTATTGGTCAGTTCACTCTAGTAGTCTTGCCTGGAGAAGGCCCTCTCTCAAAGAGAAGTCTGGCAGGCCACAGTCCACAGGGTTGCAAAGAGTTGGACATGACCGAAGCGACCCTGTGCGCATAGACACAAGAAATTTTTTGCCTGTGGCAGCTCTTCCCCAGTGAGGGTTGAGCGTGAAGGGGGCACAGCTGCTTGGCTTGCAGGGACCCTGGTGGAGCCAAGTGTGCAGGGACATGCACTGCCTCTGCTGCAGGAGTTATGGCCCTATCAGAGTCTGTTTTTGAGCCTCTTGTAGCTGGCAATCAGAAGGCCTCTTTGGCCAGTCTTTCTCTATAGCTATGCCCATTCAGGCAGTTAGAGAGCCCCCTTGCCTGGGGTCCTTCTCTGTTGTTCAGTGCATCAGGCACATAGAGGGGCCCCCCTGGCTGGGGTCCTACTCTGTAGATAGGCATGTCAGGCACTTAAAGGGGCACCCTGGGTGGGGTCCTACTCTGTAGTTCAGTGTGTCAGGTGTTTGATGGGCCAGCCTCTCAGTTCAGCTGCTGATACTGGCAAGTGGGGGCAGAGAAGCTATGGTGATGGCTCCATCCCCTACCCATGACTCAGCAGTATCGCCTTGCTTCCATGGCTGCCTGGCTTTCCTCCATAGGCATTTCCCCGCAAGATGGCCTCCCTCACATCCCCTCAATCCTTCTTGCTGCCGTCAACAGCAGCCCTCGCTCTGGGATTGCTCCACAATCCCTAAACTCCAGCTCCCTGCTGCTGTGCCTTCTAGGAGACCACTGTTCCTGTCTGGGGTGTGTATGGCTGCAGCAAGGACTGTCTGATTCTGATTCCATTTAGGCTGCCACAGGTCAGCTGTTTCACTCTCAGCCTTAAATGTTTCTCCTTTGACTCAGACAATTGCCCTGCTGTGGTGATCGGACCCCTGCTTCAGTTCCCCACCCACTGAGGGCAGGCCCAGTCCTACTAACACTCTTGTTTTTCCCCCTAGTTCCCTGTCCTACTGAGTTTTGTGTGGTTCCACGTATTCTTTTCCGCTGGTCAGGTCCTCCTGTCCACTCTCAGCTGGTGTTCCGCATGCACTTCTGTGTCTGAAGGTGTATTCCTGATGTATCTGTGGAGAGAGATGTACTCCACATCCACCTACTCTTCCGCCATCTTGTTCTTTTATTCATTACTTTTAAGTAAACTCTGCATATTAAATGACAGTGATTTAACCTCACGAGGGCTGAATAAGGCAAACCTGACCTTGAATCTTCCCTATTTTTATTAATTTATTACTTTGAACAATTTTACTCTCTTCTCTAGGGTGTGGTCCCTTTACCTATAAGAAGAGAACGTTGAATTGGGATCTAGATGATCTAAATGCTCCTTTCAGTTATAAAATCCTGAATGCCATTGGTAATGCTGTTGATCATAAATAGTTTATTATCTACTTGAAATCTCATTAACTTACTTGCATCCATTAAGAATTATGAAGAGTCTGAGATGTTAACTGATATGCAAGCTAACCAGTTAGTCTTCTACAGTTTCATGGATGTTGGCATAAGACATCAGACTCCCAGGTCAGAAACACAGGAATTTTGTCACTCATGATAAAAAACATGATATTACATATGTAATGGATCAACGAGGTCCTCCTGTGTGAGAGAGAACTATATTCAATATCCTATGATAAACCGTAGCAGAAAATAATATATATAAAGAATACATATTATATATATGTATAGCCACACATACATATATATATATATAACTGAATCACTTTGCTGTTTAGCAGAAATTAACACAACATTGCAAATTAACTATACCTGATTTAAAAAGTTAAAAAAAGAAACATGAGCTTCTGGTTTGTGTGAGTTTCCCTTGCACCCTAAGGCCTCTGAGGATAGTGGGGAAGGCCCCAGATAATGCAGAGTATGAAGAAAGCTTGAGTCACAGCTAAGAACCCCCATGTTTAGGGACCCTAGTCATTTATAATGGCTGCAACCAAATCTGCCCAACTTTTGCCACTGTGGGAGACCTCATCTTAATTATATTTGACAATAAACAAACTTGACCTCTGCTGTTGATGGAGATGCTTTCTTATTTTCTGACGCTTTAGCTATTTAAACATCCTCAAAAGGCTAGTTGGGAGTAAAAGCTGTGAATGCCACTTTTCAGAAGACATGTAGAAATGCAAGAGACTTGTGGAAAATTGTCTTCTATATCAGCTCATCCCCAAAGATAAGATCAATTAATATCTTCTATATTTACATGTATACTACATATCATCACAGACTGATACAATTTATGTAAATATACAATATACTCAGATGATCCACTATTTCAACTTTAAAATGAAACTATTCACTAGTGTATTTTATTTAATAGACTCATCTTTACAAAACATCAAGCTGCTTACTGTTAACAAAATCTGTCTTATTTTAAAATTAATACATGGTCCAAGTGCTCAGATCTTGCTGCATTACACACACATTTATACATATATGCACTCACACATACTACAGAGGTCAAGTTTGTTTATTGTCAAATATAATTAAGATGAGGTCTCCCACAGTGGCAAATATGCACTTTTCTAACATCCTCTTTAGAAACCACCTCTCCACATGGATTCATGCAGGGGCGGGACATCATGGGACCCAGTACCGGGACCCCATCTGACCCCATCCCATGAGTCCCATGAATCATGGGCTCTGAAATAAGGAAGCGATTACACAGATAGCAAGGGAAGCTTTCGGAGAACTAATTTTGATCCCGTAGTAGAGAAGACTGTGTTCTTATCTCTGGAATCATTCAACCTCCACGGGAATACAACTCACAGACCTCTACACCAGGGAGCTTCCTTAGCTATGTGCCCTCTGCTTCACTGTGAAGTCCAAATCCATCACATGTGCCTCAAGGCCAGGCTCTCCACAGCTGCCCTCAGCCAGTGACAGCTTGTGATGTGAATGGCAAGACAGTCTCATTCTTGCTTTTCCAGCAACAAAGTTTGACTGAGAGACAACCTGGCGGCCCTTCCCTGGACTCTCCTCAGTTCACACAGCAACACATTAATAGAACCCTTCTGCCTAACCATCTGTCCTCTCTCTCCTTCTGGCTTAGTTACACTGTGGTCTGACAGCTTACCCAGTCTTCCCCCATTCCTTCCTCATTTTCTCTCTCTGGCATTTTCCCTACCAAAATCCTTACACATGGAAAGAAACAGAGGAAAACAACAGAATGGGTAAGACAGGAGATCTCTTCAAGAAAATTGAAAACACCAAGGGGATATTTCATGCAAGGATGAGCACAATAAAGGACAGAAATGGTAAAGACCTAACAGTAGCAGAAGAGATAAAGAAGAGGTGGCAAGAACACACAGAACTACAAAAGAAAGGGTTTAATGAGTGGGACAGTCACGATGATGTGATCACTCACCAGACATCCTGGAGTGTGAAGTCAAGTGGGCCTCAGGAAGCATTACTACAAACGAAGTTAGTGGAGGTGATGGAATTCCAGCTGAGCTATCTAAAAATCTAAAAAGATGATGCTGTTAAAGTGCTGCACTGAAAATGCCAGCAAATTTGGAGAACTCAGTGTGGCCACAGGACTGGAAAAGGTCAGTTTTCATTCTAATTCCAAAGAAAGGCAATGCCAAAGAAAGTTCAAACTAGCATACAATTGTACTCATCTCACATGTTAGCAAGGTAATGCTCAAAATCTTTAAAGCTAGGATTTAGCAGTATGTGAATTGAGAACTTCCAGATGTACAAGCTGGATTTAGAAAAGGCAGAGGAACCAGAAATCAAATTGCTAACATCCGCTGAGGGGAATTTAAAAAAATATAGAGAAAGCAAGGAAATTAAAAAAAATCTACTTCTGCTTCATTGGCTATACTAAAACCTGTGGCTGTGTGGATCACAACAAACTGTGGAATATTCTTAGAGAGATGGAAATACCAAAGCACCTTATCTGCCTCCAGGAAATCTGTATGAACAACAGACTGGTTCGAAATTGGGAAAGGAATATGTCAAGGCTGTATATTGTCACCTTGCTTATTTAACTTACATGCAGAGTTCAGTTCAGTTGCTCAGTCGTGTCCGACTCTTTGCGACTCCATGAATCGCAGCATGCCAAGCCTCCCTGTCCATCACCAGCTCCCGGAGTTCACTCAGACTCACGTCCATCGAGTCAGTGATGCCACACAGCCATCTCATCCTCTGTCGTCCCCTTCTCCTCCTGCCCCCAATCCCCTCCAGCATCAAAGTCTTTTCCAATGAGTCAACTCTTCGCATGAGGTGGCCAAAGTACTGGAGTTTCAACTTTAGCATCATTCCTTCCAAAGAAATCCCAGGGCTGATCTCCTTCAGAATGGACTGGTTGGATCTCCTTGCAGTCCAAGGGACTCTCAAGAGTCTTCTTCAACACCACAGTTCAAAAGCATCAATTCTTCGGCGCTCAGCCTTCTTCACAGTCCAACTCTCACATCCATAAATGACCACTGGGAAAACCATAGCTTTGACTAGACGGACCTTAGTCGGCAAAGTAATGTCTCTGCTTTTGAATATGCTATCTAGGTTGGTCATAACTTTTCTTCCAAGGAGTAAGCGTCTTTTAATTTCATGGCTGCAGTCACCATCTGCAGTGATTTTGGAGCCCCCCAAAATAAAGTCTGACACTTTCCACTTTCTCCATCTATTTCCCATGGAGTGATGGGACCAGATGTCATGATCTTCATATTCTGAATGTTGAGCTTTAAGCCAACTTTTTCACTCTCCTCTTTTACTTTCATCAAGAGGCTTTTTAGTTCCTCTTCACTTTCTGCCATAAGGGTGGTGGCATCTGCATATATGAGGTTATTGATATTTCTGCCGGCAGTCTTGATTCCAGCTTGTACTTCTTCCAGTCCAGCGTTTCTCATGATGTACTCTGCATAGAACTTAAATAAGCAGGGTAACAGTATACAGCCTTGACGGACTCCTTTTCCTATTTGGAAACAGTCTGTTGTTCCATGTCCAGTTCTAACTGTTGCTTCCTGGCCTGCAGACAGATTTCTCAAGAGGCAGGTTAGGTGGTCTGGTATTCCCATCTCTTTCACAATTTTCCACAGTTTATTGTGATCCACACAGTCAAAGGCTTTGGCATAGTCAATAAAGCAGAAATAGATGTTTTTCTGGAACTCTCTTGCTTTTTTGATGATCCAGCAGATGTTTGCAATTTGATCTCTGGTTCCTCCGCCTTTTCGAAAACCAGGTTGAACATCAGGAAGTTGACGGTTCACATACTGCTGAAGCCTGGCTTGGAGAATTTTTAGCGTTACTTTACTAGTATGTGAGATGAGTGCAATTGTGCGGTAGTTTGAGCATTCTTTGGCATTCCCTTTCTTTGGGATTGGAATGAAAACTGACCTTTTCCAGTCCTGTGGCCACTGCTGAGTTTTCCAAATTTGCTGGCATCTTGAGTGCAGAGTACATCATGGGAAATGCTGGGCTGGATGAAGCACTAGCAACAGCCTCAAATATGCAGATGATACTACCCAAATGGCAGAAAGCAAAGAGGAACTAAAGAGTCTCTCAATGAAAGTGAGAGAGGAGAATAAAAAATCTGGCTTAAAGCTCAACATTCAGAAAATGAAGATCATGGCATCTGGTCCTATCACTTCATGGCATATAGATGAAGAAACCATGGAAACGGTGACAGACTTTAATTTCTTGGACTCCAAAATCACTGTTGCCATGAAATTAAAAGACACTTGATTGCTGGATGGAAAACTATGACAAACCTAGACAGCGTATTAAAAAGCAGAGATATCACTTTGCCAACAAAGGTCCATATACTCAAGGCTATCGTTTTTGCAGTAGTCATGTACAGATGTGAGAGTTGGACCATAAAGAAGGCTGAGCACCAAAGAATCGATGCTTTCAAACTGGTGCTGGAGAAGACTCTTGAGAGTCCCTCGAACAGCATGGAGATTAAACCAGTCAATCCTAAAGAAAATCAACCCTGAATATTCATTAGAAAGACTGATGCCGAAGCTCCAATATTTTGGCCACTTCATGCAAAGAGCAGACTCATTGGAAAAGACCCGACTCATTGGAAAAGACCCTGATGCTGGGGAAGATTGAAGGCAGGAAGAGAAGGTGACAACAGAGAATGTTATGGTTGGATGGCATCACTGACTCAATGGACATAACTTTGAGCAAACTCTGGGAGATGGTGAAGGACAAGAAAGCCTGGAGTGCTGGGGTCCATCAGTTTGCAAAGAGTCAGACACAACTGAATGACTGAACAACAACAGGTGCCTTTTTCTTGGAAGACCTGACTAACATAGATAGCTGTTAATAGGATCTAAAGGTTACAGTGACTATTTTGATTGTCGTTTGGAGTCAGGGTACTGAGAATTAGGAAAAGACAGAGTCAGTGAGATGGAGAGAACTGATAAAGTTCTTCAACGTCCTACAACCAGTCAGTCTGAAGCCAGAACTGTCTTCTTGGACTTGTAGTCTATAAAGCAAAAGGTCCTTCCCTCTCCTATCTCTCCTTCTCCTTTTCCATGAGAGCAGGAACATCACCTATCTCCTTCCAGGAGATCAAAAACAAGGTTGTTTCAGACTGCCTCTGAATTCTGAGCACTAGTATTTTGCTGGTCACTTTGTAGGCACCCAATACATATCTGCTGACTGAATGAAGAAATTATACTCTAATTCCTCTCTTTGTAATCTCTAACCATTTTAAGGCTAGATTATTATGGAAGTACAGAGGATAGCAATGCAGCCAAGTGCACTTTCGTTCAGGAGATCCATGAGCAGAATCTTTGTTCTATTCTCCTTTGAATGCAGAAAAGAGTTCAGGTAACCCACTCTCAGAGGAGAAGAACACTTATTAAGTCTACTTTAAAATTATATATTTCAGGCTTTACTCTCTAGAGCTATATGCTCATAACAACAAATTTTTTGTTTTGCTTTTTCTCCCCCCCTACAGCCATATTGTCTTGTCTCATTAAATTAGCATTTTCCACCTCGACAGGCTCTGTTGCAGCCAACAAGGATTTCACAAACAATATACTGACTTCTCTACCCATAATCCCATATTATAATTTATAATTATTTTTTCCAAGCAAATGAAACCTTCTAGAATTTACATAAGCTTTAAAAAAAAAGTGAGCATGAAAGAGAACTTCTATAAAAAATCAGTGGTGCCACTGAAATTCCAGGATAAGAATGATGCTAGATTTCAAAAAACTTTAGATGGAGTTACTGGAAGGTACCACGAGTTTCCTCTTGATTGATCATAGATATTCCTTACATTTTGCAGTCCCACTCCCATATGGAGAGTGATTCCTTGAGTCTCAGTCCTAACAGAAAATTCCTAGAAGAATCTGGCTCGATTTTGGGATGATGTCCACTCATGGTAGACTGACACAGCTTCCCAGCTCCCAGACTTTTGAGAGTTTACAGGGATTTATGAGGACATTATTGTCACCCTGCTTATTTATATTGTTACTCTGCTTATTTAACTTATATGCAGAGTACATCATGAGAAACCCTGGGCTGGAAGAAGCACAAGCTGGAATCAAGATTGCCAGCAGAAATATCAATAATCTCAGATATGCAGATGACACCACCCTTATGGCAGAAAGTGAAGAGGAACTAAAGAGCCTCTTGATGAAAGTGAAAGAGGAGAGTGAAAAAGTTGGCTTAAAACTCAACAGTCAGAAAACGAAGATCAGGGCATCTGGTCCCATCACTTCATGGGAAATAGATGGGAAAACCATGGAAACAGTGACAGACTTTATTTTGGGGGCTCCAAAATCACTGCAGATGGTGACTGCAGCCATGAAATGAAAAGACACTTGTTCCTTGGAAGAAAAGTTATGACCAACCTAGAAAGCATATTCAAAAGTAGAGACATTACTTTACCAACAAAGGTCCATCTAGTCAAAGCTATTGTTTTCCCAGTAGTCATGTATGGATGTGAGAGTTGGACTATAAAGAAAGCTGAGCACCGAAGAACTGGTGCTTTTGAACTGTGGTGTCAGCAATACGTGAACTGTGAACTTCCATATGTTCAAGCTGATTTTAGAAAAGGCAGAGGAACCAGAGATCAAATTGCCAACATCCGCTGGATCGTCAAAAAAGCAAGAGAGTTCCAGATAAACATCTATTTCTGCTTTATTGACTATGCCAAAGCCTTTGAGTGTGGATCACAATAAATCGGAAAATTTTGAAAGAGATGGGAATACCAGACCACCTGGCCTACCTCTTGAGAAACCTATATGCAGGTCAGGAAGCAACAGTTAGAACTGGACATGGAACAACAGACTGGTTCCAAATAGGAGAAGGAGTCCGTCAAGGCTGTATACTGTTACCCTGCTTATTTAAGTTCTATGCAGAGTACATCATGAGAAAGGCTGGGCTGGAAGAAGTACAAGCTGGAATTGCCGGCAGAAATATCAATAACCTCATATATGCAGATGCCACCACCCTTATGGCAGAAAGTGAAGAGGAACTAAAAAGCCTCTTGATGAAAGTAAAAGAGGAGAGTGAAAAAGTTGGCTTAAAGCTCAACATTCAGAAAATGAAGATCATGGCATCTGGTCCCATCACTTCATGGGAAATAGATGGGGAAACAGTGGAAGCAGTGTCAGACTTTATTTTTTTGGACTCCAAAATCACTGCAGATGGTGACTGCAGCCATGAAATTAAAAGACGCTTACTCCTTGGAAGAAAAGTTACAACCAACCTAGACAGCATATTGAAAAGCAGAGACATTACTTTGCTGACTAAGGTCCGTCTAGTCAAGGCTATGGTTTTTCCATTGGTCATGTATGGACGTGAGAGTTGGACTGTGAAGAAAGCTGAGCGCCAAGAATTGATGCTTTTGAACTGTGGTGTTGGAGAAGACTCTTGAGAGTCCCTTGGACTGCAAGGAGATCCAACCAGTCCATTCTGAAGGAGATCAGCCCTGGGATTTCTTCGCAAGGAATGATGCTGAAGCTGAAACTCCAGTACTTTGGCCACCTCATGCAAAGAGTTGACTCATTGGAAAAGACTGTGATGTTGGGAGGGATTGGGGGCAGGAGGAGAAGGGGACGACCGAGGATGAGATGGCTGGATGGCATCACTGACTCAATAGACGTGAGTCTGAGTGAACTCCGGGAGTTGGTGATGGACATGGAGGCTTGGCGTGCTGCGATTCATGGAGCCGCAAAGAGTCGGACATTACTGAGCGACTGAACTGAACTAAATTGAACTGTGGTGTTGGAAAAGACTCTTGAGAGTCCCTTGGACTAAAAGGAGATATAACCAGTCCATCCTAAAGGAAATCTGCCCTGAAGATTCATTGGAAGGACTGATGCTGAAGCTGAAACTCCAATACTTTGGCCACCTGATGCAAAGAACTGACTCATTGGAAATGACCCTGATGCTGGGAAAGATTGAAGGCAAGAGGAGAAGGGGACAACAGTGGATGAGATGGTTGGATGACATCACTGACTCAATGGACATGAGTTTGAGTAGGCTCCAGAAGTTGCTGATGGACAAGGAGGCCTGGTGTGCTGCAGTCCATGGCATCAAAAAGAACTGGACATGACTCAGCAACTGAAGTGAACTGAACTGATGTGGGCTTTAAAGAACAAGCTCTCCCGAAAAGGTTGGTCATTGTTATCTGGCAGATACTCGCAATGGTGACTTCCACAGCTGGTATTCAAAAAGCATTTTCATCTTAATAAGCATTTTGAAATGGTGAAATTTTCTTTCTGTTTTTTCTTTTCCTATAAAGTTCTTAACTGAGCTGCATCTTCTGTTCATTCAAAAAGACATGAGAAGGAAGGGGCAACATTATAGAGCCATGAAGAATCATTCTAATCATATATTATTAGCATGTGAGTTGATCAGAAAATTGCAGGTTCAGGCTATTGCTAACTAAATCAGTCAAGCTGGGAACCAACAGCTTGGAGAAGATGTATGTCCGGTTATAACCCGGAGGTAATATACCTATGTCATCACAAGGGGCCATAAGTGGTTGGAGGATTAAGAGAGGTATTTATAAACGTATTAAGCTATAGTAGTGAAGTTTGTATTTTACTGTATGAAATACATGGCTCATCCATTTCCTACTTTCAAAAACAATAATTTTTTTTTTAAATGGGAAAGAAGCCATTTTTAAAATCACTCATTAGAGTCAGCTCTGGGGCGGAACAACTTATTTGTCTTCCCATTCAACTGTCTGAATCCGCCTTCATTGCCCTGGAGGCTGCGGTCTGTGACGCTGGCACAGTGCTTATTCCTCTGTGCAAGGAAAACAAATGAAAACATAAAGAGGGCTGCCAAAGCGCCTTTGTGGGCGTATCAGCAGATTCAAGAAAAGCCAAATGTTGAATATTCTGTGTATTTAATCAATCCACATGTGACAGGGAGAGAAACCGTATGTGCACACAGCCTAGATTTAAGTTCCTTTGTTAACTGTCTCTACATTTGAGTTTGATTCATTTCAAAACATGGAAAACCTGTACTGCCAACACATTTAAAAGGCAAATGGTAAAAACATCTGCTTGGTTGCCAAAATGTCCAAAGAACACTTCAGAGGCAAACTTGGAGTAGACATAACTAAAGCTAAAAAGAAAAAAAGAAAGAAAGAGAAAAAAGTAAAGATTTTGACCAACTTTCTTTTGGACACTTTTTTGTAATGGAGCAAGAAAAGTTTTTAAAATGTATTTTCTATGCATGTATTGCATTCTCAATCCATTCCACTGGCTATAAGAACATCACTTACGATATAAATAGAAGAAAGAAGATGGGAGTAATAAATAAGACTCCTCCACCTACATTTTAAAGTAGACTTTGAATGTTTTCCGAAAAGAGTTTGTTGACCAAGAGAGCTCAAATCATCAAAGTGACTGCTCTAATCTTCAGTAAAGATCAGTATGGTTCTACAAATCACCAGAGAAGAGTTTCTATCAATTTCTCTTAGAATTATATTTATAATCCTAGTAAAACTGAATAATTTTATACTTATCATGTAAACATATATTTTTAAACTAACAAATCCATTTTCTGTTAATTGCAGCCTACTTATCCTATTTGATATCATATGAGGTTATACATCAAGGCCTACACTTAGTAGTCTCTGGGGGCCCCAAATTATTTGATGAGGCTGAATTTGAATATACTCTCACCTTAAAAGGCCACTTGCTTTGTTATATTCAGATCATTTTTTTTTTTTCCTCTCTGAGCCATTCATTCATACAGCTAGTAGTTAGTGTATGCTACTATGTGACAGACACTAACTTAGGCACTGGAATTATATCAGAGAACAAAACAGACAAAATTACCTGTTAGTGGAGGAGGGCATTTCTAACTTATCCTCCATTGACAGGTAAATAGGTAGTATGTCAGATGATGCGAAATATTATGGAGAAAAATAAAGCAGAAGCCATGTCAGTGTGGTGAGAGCTACAATGTCAATTGAAAATAGCACAGTGAATACAGGGCTCCTTAGAAGGTGAAATGAGAGCAAAGACCGATGGAGATGGACTCTGGAGGCAGAGGATCTCAGTTAGGGCATAGCCAAACAAGAGCCCGAAGATGGAGTGAGTGTCCTAAGTTGCAGATTTCTGAAAGATTTCCAAACCACAGATGCCTGAGTGGCTATCCCAGAGTTAACAAGGTAGAGAATGAGTTCAGAGAAAGATAATTTTTCACTTGAAGTCTTTGTACTTTTGACATCATTTAACTGTGGCCAACAGTCTAAATAAGCTACTTTGAAGGAATTAATGGTATTTGCCAAATAATTATTCTAACATCCATTATATCAAAGATAACTGAAAACTGTAATTGTAAAAACATATGTATTTGAAATGTTGTTAGATGAAATATACCTTATATGGTATATGCTATACAAGATTTCAAGTTGTAAAACTAAGAAAATCTATACTCATGGGTTTTTAATTTGTTTATCACAATTAGATCAAATAGAATTACTCCTGTTTCACAGATAACGTAGTAGCTTCCAGGTGTCAATTTGGCTATATTATCTTTCACTAAGTTTAAATAATTGATTCAGGTATGCTTTCCTCATATGTATGGACATATAAAATATCTAAAAAATACATAAAATACATAGTCTGATAGCGAGTACTGCAATGTCACCATATGACTTAATAGACTAAAGAAGTGAGTATGTAATTTAATATTCTTATCACAAGTAAGTGTTATGAGAAATGCAGTTTAGGGACAGGTAGAAACGAAGTTGCTCTCTTTCATGTACCCCATCTTTAACCCCAGCAAGTCTGGCCCATAGCCTCAGTAAAGGCAGCCTTTGTATCATATACCTGCAGTTCTGTAGCCTTGTTAATTTCATTAACAATCGATGGACAGTGATCCAAGCTGAAATAATCATGTTCTTTTTTTGAAGAAATGTGGACAGAGAAACAGAGACTGGATCAGCATAGCACACAGAGATTGGGACCATAAATTCTTAGAAGAGTAGAGATAATGTCAGGAAAAGAACCAGTCAATTCTGATACAAGTTAAAATAACTGACCAGAAAAATTAGGACCTTGCAAAGAGAGCTGGGTTTCTGTGAGAAGAAGATAGATAGTATGTCCCCAGAAAGATAGAGTTTAACAGACTGGCTGCCAGCCAAATTTCTATTTCATGTAAGGCCTGGCTCTGCTTCCTGCTGTTGGCTTTCTATGAGAGTATTCTCTTTATGATAAACATCCTTTTAATTTGAACTCTTTTGAGGGGGTTCTGTTTCTTGCAACCAAACAGCCCTTTGCTATTGTTAGGGTCTGGTTACTGTAAGGACTGAATGTAAATTAATTAAGTAGGCTTGTTGCATCATCTAACTAGGCCTTTAAAATACTAAGTATGATAGTGAGACAGGCTGGGGACTTGGGACTCTTTGCTGTAGTGCTTGCACCTGGACAAATGTCTCCTCAAGCAACAAATATAAAGAAAGTATAAGAGACTAAAAATTACTGTGTGCATGTGCAGTTGGAGCAAATTATGGATAAGATATTAAAAATCTAAAAAACAAAACCCTTTAAAAAACCAATCCAACTGTTACTTCTGAAGAACTGGGAGCAAAGACAGGGTACTGGAAACAAAAGCAGTGTACTTGCACAAGCCCCTTATACCCAACACCATCAAAGGGAGGGCAGACCACTTAAGCCACCCCTCCAGTCCAACCCCTGGACTCCCTCTTTCCTATAATGAACCAGCTTTCCCCCTCTTGGGGAGCAAGCAAGGGAACTTGTTACTTGTTTTTGCTCCCCCAGCTGCATCAGGGACCCTAATAAAGCCTAGCCTGAATGTCTCATCTGGTCTCATCAATTCTTATTGATCAAACAAGGTCAAGAACCCTGATCGACAACAATAGAAACATACTGAGATTTCTGATAGATATCTGTAACAGAAATAAGTAAGGCGTTTTCTTCTTTATTTGAATAAAATTTAATGACTACCTTGCTACATCTAGACACTGCAAAGCTACACTTGTGAGTGTGTAGTACAGTCACTGTTTAGGGGAAATATCTAGACTTGTAACGACCCTCATCTGGATGTGAATGGGTTACATTTCTTCAGTAATTTGAAAATACAACAACTTTGCTTCAAACTACCTCCTTTCCCCCTTTCTTCCCCGTTGTATGATAACAGAGAGACCAAAGTATGGGGAGAACAATGATGACAGAAAAAGTTTGTACTACATTTTACTTTTAAACTTTTAAAAGTAGTGTATTAAAAGCTTACTATTTGCAGGTTTGAGTATAAACAGGACTACAAATGTGATTAATAGGTGGTATCTACATTGTACCTTTGCTTATAGAGTACTTTTGAACTAAAGAAATCTGAAAAGGAAAGGTCCATGTTCTGATTTGTGTGACTGTAATTCAAACTTTGTTCACTATGATGGCCAAATAATGCAGATCAGTTAACATTCATTTATGGTGGTAACCCATTTTTTTCTTTTTTTGGTATGGAAAGCTGATCCTGCCACCTTTCTCACAAAATGGGCAAGATGTGTACAGTAAATTCAAGTCATAATATTAATTTTATAAAACATTTAATAAATTTCTTAAAGAACTGTAGAAACTCTTCACCCGATAGCAAGATATAGGATAGTCTTTTGGAGAACAAAGCCGATAAAACATAAAACATGCATATGGGACAGGGAGAGGAAATTAACAATATTCTTATTCATCAATCAGTCAGTCAACCAATCAACTATTAGTAAATAATATTGTAGAAATACAATATGTTTTCTGAAGTGAAGGATAAATGACTTACTTTGTAAGATGAAACAATGTTTACAATAATACTTACTCTCGCTTTTTATTACCTGTGACATTATTAAAATTCTGTCCTAAATTTTTGCTGCTCAGGTTGCAAATCTATGATATGGTGAATGTGGGAGGGGAAGATATTTTGGCAACTGCAGTGCTCTCGGGATCTGCAGGGGATTAGTTCCAGGAGGATGGATTCTGGGGATGAATGTACAGCTGGATGGATCCACAGATAGTTGACCCTGGGGATGCAGAACCTAAGGATCCACATGCCATACTGCATATCTCTATACATTTTTTTCTGTTATAACTTAGGCCCAACTTTAAAAGCCAATATGAAAAGGATCTTAAATCCCAACAAACTAAAGTCTGGGACCAGATGGCTTCATAGGTGAATTCTATTAAACATATAGAGGAAACATAATATCTATCCTTCTGGAACTATTCCAAAAAAACTGCAGAGGAAGGAACACTTCCGAATGCATCCTATGAAGCCACCATCACCCTGATACCAAAACCAGACAAAGACATCACAGAAAAAGAAAAGTACAGACTAATATCAGTGATGAACATAGAGTAAAAATCCTTAGCAAAATACTAACAAACCAAATCCCACAATACATTAAAAGGATTCCACAAGCTTCCCAGTGCAGCAAGGATTTTAAAAAAAGATCACACACTATGGTCAAGTAGGATTTATCCCAGAGATGCAAGGAGTTTTTAAGATCCACTAATCTGTAATACACTACATTAACAAGTTTAAGGGTAAAAACTGTATGATCATGTCAATAAAAGCAGAAAAAACTTTTGATAAAACCCTACATCCCTTTATGGTAAAAACTCTCCAGAAAGTGGGTATAGAGGGAATATACCTCAACATAACAAAGGCCATATGTGACAAACCCACAACTAACATTCTCAGTAGTGAAAGCTGAAAGCATTTTCTGTAAGGTCAGGAACAAGACAAGGATGTCCACTCTTGCAACTTCTATTCAACATAGTTTTGGAAGTCCTAGCCAAAGCAATCAGAAAGAAAAAAGGAAAAGAAATGGAAATTGGAAAGGAAGAAGCAAAACTGTCATTGTTTGCAGATGGCATGACACCATAAAGAGAAAATCCTAAAAATGCAACCAGAAAACTATTAGTGTTCATCAATCAATATGGAAAAGTTTCAGGATACAAAATCAATATACAGAAATTGATTCCATTTATACTCACTAACAACAAAAGATCAGAAAGAGAGATTAAGGAAACAATCCCATTAACCATCATGTCATAAAGAATAAAGTAGCCAGGAACAAATCTGCCTCAAGAGGCAAAAGACTTATATTCTGAAAACTATAAGACACTGATGAAAGAAACTGGGGATGACACAAACAGATGGAAAGATATACCATGTTCTTGGATTGGAAGAATCAGTATTGTTAAAATGAAAACATCACCCGCAGCAATGCACAAATAGCTCATATAAAAAACACAATCAACCCAATCAAAAAATGGGCAGAAGACCTAAACAGACATGTCTACCAAGAAGAGATACAGATGGGCACCTAGCCCATGAAAAGTTGCTCAGCATTGCTAGTTATTAAAGAAATGCACATCAAAATTTACAATGAGGTATCACCTTATAGCAGTCAGAATGGCTATCATCAAAAGTCTACAAACAGGAAATGCTGGAGAGGGTGTGGAGGTAAGGGAACGCTTCCACACTGTTATTAGAAATGTAAATTGGTGTAGCCACTTTGGAGAGCAGTATTGAGGTTTCTTAAAAATTAAACACAGTCACCATATGACCGAACAATACCACTTCTGGGCATATACCTGGCCAAGACAAAAACTATACCTCAAAGATACATGCATCCTAGTGTTCATAGTGTCACCATTTACAACAGCCAAGACGTGGAAGCACCTTAAATATCCATCGACAGAGGGATATATAGAGAAGATGTGGTATGTATACACAATGGAATATTACTCAGCCATAAAAAAGAATGCAATGGCTCCACTTGTACTCCCATGGATGAACCTGGAGATTATCATACCAAGTACAGTCAGAGACAGAAAGACAAATATATAATATTACCTACATGTGGAATCTAAAAAAAATGATAGAAATGAATTTATTCACAAAACAGAGATAGACTCACAGATGCAGAAAACAAATTTAGTTACCAAAGGGGAAAGTGGGAGAGTGATAAATTAGGAATTTGGGATTAACAGTTATACACGACTATGTACAAAGCAGATAAACACTATACTGTATAGCACACTTATGTATATTCAGTATCTTGTAATAACCTATAATGGAAATGAATCTGAGAAAGAGTCTTTATATAAGCGTGTGTGTATATACACACAAACGCTCACACATATATACATGTATATAAATAAATCACATTGCTGTGTACCTAAAAGACTGTAAATCAACTATACTTCAATTTTTTAAAAAAAGATACCCCAGGATGAGGTCAAAAAAAGCCTTACATATTATGATATGCCACATATGTATCAAATATTTGAACACAGCTTCTTGCCTGGAGAATCCCAGGGACGGGGGAGCATGGTGGGCTGCCGTCTATGGGGTCGCACAGAGTCGGACACGACTGAAGTGACTTAGTAGCAGCAGCAACAGGTTGAAGGTTATTTTGAGAAGAAGAGAAGTAATTAGGGATGAGACAGATTTATGCAAAATTATGATAATTTAATAACTTAAAAATAGCAATTAATTACACTTAAGTGGATGACAAAATATTCACTAAAATAACAAAAACATGAAAAATTAAGGCAGAAGTAAAGTGATTACCATAGTATGAATTTGGACAAGAAGCTTATATGAAATATTAGGTAAAAATACAATGATAAATTTAACTAGACTGATAATCCTTTTAGGAGAAGTGATTTTATTTATATGAACCCTATTGCATTTTTATCACTTTTAAGATCTGAAATAAACTTAATAAACACCATATACTTTTTCTTGAGTAATCAGAACAAAAAATCCTAATAGCTCAGGTTTTCAGTGAATAGAATGAGGCCAAGAAAAGAGAATTATATATTGAGCCCTCTCAACAATATCGGTAAGAGATGAGAGAACACTGAGATCTTTAGCTTCTCATATTTGTACTTGAGAGAATGCATCCCATTATTTTTGTTTTAATTTGTCGAGAATTTAAGTAAACACTCTAGAATTCCCAGAAAGCAATAATAACATCTTTCTCATTTTTCTTGTCTATTAACTCCTCTCTCATCATATTCTTTCACTGTTCTCTCTTATCATATCAACTTCCTCACCCCTCCCCATATTTTCCTTCATTTTTCCTCACCTGAATCTTTGTATATTTGGAAATAAATATTCCCATTGTTGATGATCCCTTCAAATTCCCTCCAGTTACTAAACCTACAACATAATTATGTTTTCATACTACCCTTCCCATTTATTTATTCCTTCTCATAAATGTACCAAAATTATGAGAAACTTAAATAATCAAAAGAATCTTAAAAATCAGTAAACATTTGGATGTTTACTGTTTCCACATATGAGGAGCTTGGAAGTCACCATTCTATGCTAACAGTAATTGAAAAGCTGAAGACACTGAAAAACCACCCACTTTTCTTGGATTGATAAGGGAGGGTAGGACATCAGGCAAACTGTTGACCTCAAGACTGGAGAGACAGACAATGGTAAACAGGGCTTCCTGGAGCTGAAACTCACAAATGGAAACTACTGGAGAGAGGAAGGGAACCAGTAGAAAATCCTCAACTGTAATTGACAAGTTATTGGAGGCTTAGTGTATACAAGTCTGAAATTTAAAAGCTCCAGAGGGACCCAGTCATGGGGTGGTGCCCACAAAACAGTAAGACTTACCTTCAGGAGCTTGACCATGTTCCCACAGGAAGTACTGGAGAAAAACTCCCTCACACTTCTGACAGGGAGGCAAACAGGAGCCATTCTGAAACAGGCCAGAGCACCTTTGTTCTTCTGAACAAGGCCTAACCTCAGGGGAAACTAAATCACCAGACCCTCACCTGCTGGAGTATAGTCAGAACCAAAATACCCACTATAACCTTCCATGTAAGAAAAGGGAAATAGCCAACTCCAGCCCACTCTAGTCATCCTGTTCCACATGGGGGGAGGGGAATAAGGAGGGTGGGAGGGAGGGAGGGAGGGGGAGATTTAGAGAAACTTGTAAGATTCACAGAGGCACAGATTCACCAAAACTGAGACTGAACCAGACACAGCAGGGATGTAAGGATTATTGAACTTGGATTTTAAACAACTATATGACTATGCTAAGGTAAGGCAGATAGCATGCAAGAACTGATGGGCAATGTGAGCAGACAGATAGAAATCCAAAGGAAGAACAACAACAACAAAATTGCTGGAGATCAAGAACACTATAACAGAAGGAAGAATGCCTTTTGAGG
Source organism: Budorcas taxicolor (assembly GCF_023091745.1). NCBI lineage: Eukaryota > Metazoa > Chordata > Mammalia > Artiodactyla > Bovidae > Budorcas > Budorcas taxicolor. The sequence goes on along the minus strand of NC_068913.1, from coordinate 30,331,189 downwards.
GGCTTATTAGATCATGCATGGATGAAGAAAGGATCTCTGAACTTGAGGATCTCACAGTAGAAACTTCCAAAACTGAAAATCAAAGAGAAAAAGACTGAACAAAACAACGAAATATCTAAGGACTGTGGGACAGTTACAAAAGGTGTACCATACACATAATGGGAATACCAGAAGAAGAAAAGAAAGACAGAACTATTAGAACTATTAGTGACTGAGAATTTCCCCAGATTAATACCAGACACCAAGTCACAGATCCAGGAAAGTCAGAGAACACAAAGAAGGGTAAATGCCAAAAAACACCTATGCCCATCACTGTGAAATTACAGAACGTCAAAGAAAAAGAAAACATCCAGGGGAAAAAACACCTTACCTATGGGGGAACAAATAGAAGAATTACATTCAGTTTCTCCTAAGAAACCATGTAAGAAGAGAACGGAGTTATATATTGGAAGTGTTGAGAGAAAAACACCACCAGTCTAGAATTTTGTACCCTGTTGAGTTATCTTTCAAAAGTAAAGGAGACATAATGACTTTCTCAGACAAAAATTGGTAAAATTTATTGTCAATAGACCTGCCTTACAGAAATGTGAAAAGTTCTTCAGAAAAAAGGAAAATAATATATATCAGACACTAAGATATACATAAATAAAAGAAGAGCACTGAGAAAGGAATAAGTGAAAGTAAAATGAAATTTTACTTTCACTTATTCTTATTTGATCTAACAGATTGTTCGAAAACAATAATGGCCACAATGTATCTGATTAGGCATTATTATTGTGTATTATATATGTACATTTTTATACATCATATTTACAAGCATATATATATATATGTTTAGGTACTATACACAATATAAAACACATAAGCATGCCTAATAGAATACATTGTTGTTATTATTTTATTATTTTTATGTGTATATATATACTCATATACATATGCTTATATACAAATAAAATGAAAATAATGATACAAGAGATAGGAAGTAGAACTCATAGAATTATTGTGTTATTATAAGGTACACACTTATCCATGGGCCTGTCTAGTATTATTTGAAAGTGGATTTCAATTAGTTTTAACTGTATACTGCAAATTCTAGTGTTAGTCACTCAGTAGTGTCCAACTCTTTGTGACTCCATAGACTGTAGCCTGCCAGGCTCCTCTGTCCATGGGATTCTCCAGGCTAGATTGCTGTAGTGGGTTGCCAGTCCTTTCTCCAGGGGATCTTCCTGACTCAGGGACTGAACCCGGGTCTCTGGCATTGCAGGCAGATTCTTTACCATCTGAGCCACAAGGGAAGCAAATTCTACAGTGGCCACTAAAGAAAAGTAAAAAGAGAAGTTTATCCAGTATCTAATACATAAGCAGGGCTTCCCCGGTGGCTCAGAGGTTAAAGCGTCTGCCTACAATGCGGGAGACATGGGTTCAATTCCTGGGTTGGGAAGATCCCCTGGAGAAGGAAATGGCAACCCACTCCAGTATTCTTGCCTGGAGAACCCCATGGACGGAGGAGCCTGGTGGGCTACAGTCCACGGGGTCGCAAAGAGTCGGACACAACTGAGCGACTTCACTCACTCAATACATAAGCAAAAATGAAATCGTATAAAATGCTCAGTTACAAGCACAAAAAGCATAAAAAGAGTAGAAGACAAAGACAGGAACAAAGAACAAGGGCAACAAAGAGGAAAGAGTAACAGATATGCTAGATATTAATCCAACTACATCACCAATCACTGTGAATGCCAATGGTTTAAAAGTGCCAATTAAAGAACAGAGATTGTCAGAAACTATCAAAAACAAGACCAAACTGTATGTAACAAATCCACTTAAAATATTAAGACATATATCAATTAAAAGTAAATGGAGGAAAATATACCATGCTAATGCTAACCAAAAAAAAAAAAAGCAAAAGTCGTTTAATAATTTCACACAGAGCTGACTTCAAAGCAAGAAAAGTTATCAGAAATAAAGTAGAGGATTACATTATGATGAAGGGGTCCATCCTCCAACAAGAGAAAGCTTAACAGTGTGTAACAACATAGCATCAAAGTGCATGAGGCAAAAGCTAATACAACTCCAAAGAGAAATAAATAAACTCATTATCATAGTTGGAAACTTCAACATGCCTCCATTTGAAATGGACAAAAAAGGACATAGTTGAACTCAACAATGCCATTAGGCAACTGGATATAATGGGCATCCATAGACAATTTCATCCAACAACAGCAAAATACCCATTTTTCTTAGGCTCACATAGCATATTCACCAAGATCAACCACATTCTGGCTCATAAAACACATGTTAACAAATTTAAAAGAACACAAATCATTTAGTGTCTGCTCTCAGATCACAATGGAATTAAAGTAGAAATTGCTAACCGAAAAGATAACTGGAGAATCCCCAAACATGCAGCCATTAAACAACACTCTTCTAAGTAACACATGTCTCAAAGGAGAAATATCAAGAGCAATTTAAAAGTATTTTGAACTTATCAAAATTTGTGGGATACAGTAAAAAGTGTTCCTTAAGGGAAATGTATAGCATGGAATGAATAAACTAGAAAAGATTTCTTATCAAACTAAACATGCTCTTGCAATATAGTATATCAATCATGCTCCATGGTACTTATTACCCAAAGAAGCTGAAAATTATCCACACAAAATCCTCACATGGACATTTACAGTAGTTTTGTTCATAATTGTCAAAATATGGAAGAAATCATGATGTCATTATTATTCAGTGCTAAAAAGTAATAAATTATCAAACCATGAAAAGACACAAAGGAACCTTAAATGCATATTACTTAGCTAAAGAATTCAACATGAAAAGGCCATATTTTTGTGTGTGCGATTTCAACTATATGACATTTTGAAAAAAGAAAAACTATGGAGAGAGTAATAAGATCAGTGGATGACAGGGTTTCAGATGGGAGCAGAAATTTTTAGAGCAGTGAAAATACTTTGCATGATACTATGATGATGGATCATAAAAAGGAGCATATTACTTTGCCAACAAATGTCCATACAGTCAAAGCTATGGATTTTCCATTAGTCATGTACAGATGTGAGAGCTGGGCCATAAAGAAGGCTGAGCACTGAAAAAATGATGCTTTTGAACTGTGGTGCAGCAGAAAACTCTTGAGAATCCCTTGGACTGCAAGGAGATCCAACCAGTCCATCCTAAAGGAAATCAGTTCTGAATATTCATTGGAAGGATTTATGCTGAAGCTGAAGTTTCAATACTTTGGCCATGTGGTGCAAAGAGCCAACTCAATGGAAAAGACCCTGATGCTGGGAAAGACTGAGGGCAGGAGGAGAAGGGGGCGACAGAGGATGGGATGGTTGGATGGCATCACAAACTGAATGGACAAGAGTTTGAGCAAACTCTGGGAGACAGTGAAGGACAGGTGAGCCAAGTGTGCTGCAGTGCATGGGGTCGCAAAGAGTCAGACACAACTGAGTGACTGAACAACAATGACAACATGATCAGTTCAGTTCAGTTCAGTCGCTCAGTCATGTCCGACTCTTTGCTACCCCATGAATCACAGCATGCCAGACCTCCCTGTCCATCACCAACTCCCGGAGTTCATTCAGACTCAAGTCCATCGAGCCAGTGATGCCATCCAGCCATCTCATCCTCAGTCGTCCCCTTCTTCTCCTACCCCCAATCCCTCCCAGCTTCAAAGTCTTTTCCAATGAGTCAACTCTTCTCATGAAGTGGCCAAAGTACTGGAGTTTCAGCTTTAGCATCATTTGTCCACAACCATAGAATGTACAGTATTAAAAGTAAAGTCTAAGGTAAGCTATGGACTTTGGGTGATGATGTATCAATGTATGTTCATTAGTTTTAACAAATGTACCATTTTAGTAGATGATGTAGAAAATGGGGTATGTGTGCCGGGTGAGAGATATATGGGAGATCTCTGTAACTTCCCCTCAATTTTGCTGTGGATCTTAAACTTCACTAAGAAAATAAGATCCTTTAAACATTAATACTTGTAAAGGAAGAAGGTCACTAAACACAAGTGATACTGTATTTTGATGAGAGCTCTCTACCTTCCTCTGCTGTTCTCACTTGCAGAATTGAAAGACAACTCAGTTCTTCATTTTTGATATTATTTTGTTTGGATTAGGCTATCCACCTAAAATTCATAACTGAATGAACTTATCATTGTTTTATTTATTAATGTTTCAGATGAGATTGGGCGCTGAGATTGGCATGGCTGTAGACTATTAACGTTTCATTACTAAGTCCTTAATACATGTGGAAGTGTAATCTAATTAATTTTTTAATGTAAATACTTTTGCTGAGAAATTATCACTTCTACTTTGTCTGTTTTACTTACAATTATTAGGAAAAAAACCTAGTTCTTGATGAACATTCTAGATCTTCAGAAGTATATCTTAACCAAAGTGCTGCCACATAAAAAATTATTTTATTTAAAAAATTTTAGAGGTGGTTCTGGCTCCTGTCAAGATTGAATAAGCAATATTCACCTTGTGTGAAAGGAGGGCATATCTACCCACTACAGTATTTGCCTGGAGAATCCCATGGACAGAGGAGCCTGGCAGGCTACAGAATATGAGGTCACAAAGAGTCAGACATGACTGAGTGCCTAAGCACACACACAGCACCTTGTCTCAACTGCATAACCACCTGAGGACTTTGGAGAGTAATAGCAGCTGGTAGGTTGAGGAAGGAGAGCAGAAAGTAATGTCTTGAAATACCAATACAATTTTTTAAAAAAAGAAAATAATGTATCATGAAACTGGTAGTGAATTTCCCATTTCTTTCCCCCTGATTTCAACTGATCAGTGAAACCAAAAACTGTGCACTAGATATTAATGGAAGGAAAATTTCTATTTCCAGTCCATCCAAAGTGTAGGAAAGGGGGACCCTGTGAGACAGTAGAGTAAATCATTTTTTAAAAAATTCCCTTTGTGTTACCAGTGGTAGCAAGAACTTCAGTGGCTGGCTGAGGGCCTAAAACTCAAAGGGAGAGGGATTCCCCCTCCTCCCCCGGTTAGAGGAACCATGGTCTCAACAGCATGAGGAGAATGCCCACTGTTTTATTTTCTCTGTATATCCTCTCACCATCTGGCTCTGGAGACAGACACACTTTCAGGAATGCATGGCAGAGTAGGGAAACTAAAGCCATAGCTTTCTACAAAGAAGACTTGTAAGGGGGAAGGAAGCTCTGAAAGTCAGAAACAGTTGGGATAATACAGAGAGAAAGGAGCTTAAGAAAGCAAAGCCCTAACATTTTATATCAGCTTTATCATTTACCCCCAAGCTACTAATGTGTGGATCCAGCACTAACCAGCACAAAACAGGCTTCAATAACTGAACTATGGTCTCAGACAACCACCCAGGTCTCATATTGACTATTGGATAGCGCTTTGGCATTGAACTGACATTGAAATTACAGCCCATAGAAGGCATGTAGAAACTTTCTGCTCTAACCTAACAAATGCTACCAAACATTTAAAGAAGAAATAACTTTATGTTACACAGTTTCTTCCAGAAAATAGAGGAGGTAACACATTCCAATTCATCTTATGAAGCTAACTTTAAGACCAAAATTTGAGAACGTTCAAGGAAATGAAACTTTGGATCAATACTTCTCATGAACATAGACACAAAATCCTCAACAAAATACAAACATATTGACTCAAGCAATATATAGAAAGTCTGAGTCATGACCAAGTCGGGTTGATACCAGGAATGCTAGGTGATTTCAGTATTCAAAAAGTAAAGTATAATTGATCATTAGTTCAGTTCAGTCGGTCGTGTCTGACTCCTTGCAACCCCATGGACTGCAGCACGCCAGGCTTCCCTGTCCATCGCTAACTCCTGGAGCCCACTCAAACCCATGTCCATTGAGTCGGTGATGCCATCCAACCATCTGCCATCCTCTGCCATCCCCTTCTCCTCCTACCTTCAATCTTTCCCAGCATCAGGATCTTTTCAAATGAGTCAGTTCTTTGCATCAGGTGGCCAAAGTATTGGAGTTTCAGCTTTAGCATCAGTCCTTCCAATGAATATTCGAGACAGATTTCCTTTAGGATGGACTGGTTGGATCTCCTTGCAGTCCAAGGGACTCTCAAGAGTCTTCTCCAACACCACAGTTCAAAAGCATCAATTCTTCAGCACTCAACTTTCTTTATAGTCCAACTCTCACATTCATACATGACTACTGGAAAAACCATAGCCTTGACTAGATGGACCTTTGTTGGCAAAGTAATGTCTCTGTTTTTGAATATGCTGTTTAGGTTGGTCATAGCTTTTATTCCAAGGAGCAAGCATCTTTTAATTTCATGGCTGCAGTCACCATCTGCAGTGACTTTGGAGCCCCCCCCCCCCCCCCCAAAAAAAGTCTGTCACTGTTTTCATTGTTTCCCCATGTATTTGCCATGAAGTGATGGGACCAGATGCCATGATCCTAGTTTTCTGAAAGTTGAGCTTTAAGCCAACTTTTTCACTCTCCTCTTTCACTTTCATCAAGAGGCTCTTTAGTTCTTCTTTTCTTTCTGCCATAAGGGTGGTGTCATCTGCATATCTGAGATTATTGATATTTCTCCTGGCAATCTTGATTCCAGCCTGTGCTTCATCCAGCTTGACATTTCATGTAGTATACCCTGCATATAAGTTATATAAGCAGGGTGCCAAAATACAGCTTTAACATACTCCTTTCCCAATTTGGAACCAATCTGTTGTTCCATGTCCAGTTCTAACTATAGCTTCTTGACCTTCATACAGATTTCTCAAGATGCAGGTCGGGTGGTCTGGTATTCCCATCTCTTTCAATATTTTCCACAGTTGGTTGTGATTCCCCCAGTCAAAGGCTTTGGTATAGTCAATATAGCAAAAGTAGATGTTTTTCTGGAACTCTCTTGCTTTTTCGATGATCCAGCAGATGTTGGCATTTTATCTTTGGTTCCTCTACCTTTTCTAAATCCAGCTTGAACATCTGGAAGTTCATGGTTCATGTACTGTTGAAGCCTGGCTTGGAGAATTTTGAGCATTACTTTCCTAGCATGTGAAATGAGTGCAATTGTGTGGTACTTTGAACATTCTTTGGTTTGGGTTTAGTTTGAATATACAAAGAAATTGACTCAAGCAATATATAGGAAGCATGAATCCATATTCAAGTGGGGTTGATACCAGGAATGCAAAGTGATTTCAGTATTCAAAAAATAAAGTGTAATTCATCATACTAAGAAAAGACACAATATCTTATACAGAAAAATCATTTGACAAAATTAAAAGTCCATTCATGATTTAAAAAGAGAAGGCAATGGCAACCCACTCCAGTACTCTTGCCTGGAAAATCCCATGGATGGAGGAGCCTGGTAGGCTTCAGTCCATGGGGTCGCAAAGAGTCGGACACGACTGAGTTACTTCACTTTCACTTTTCACTTTCATGCATTGGAGAAGGAAATGGCAACCCACTCCAGTGTTCTTGTCTGGAAAATCCCAGGGATGGTGGAGCCTGGTGGGCTGCCGTCTATGGGGTCGCAAAGAGTTGGATATGACTGAGGCGACTTAGCAGCAGCAGCAGCATGATTTAAAAAACAATTTCAGCAAACTAGAAAAAGGAAGTCTCCTTTTCCTGATAAACGGAATCTACAAAATACCCACGGTGAACATCTCATATAACCATGAAAGGCAGTATCCTTTTTTCTGAAGCTTGGGAATAAAGATATTCACTGTGAACACTCTTAGTCAATATAGTACTTGAAGTCCAGGTCAGTGCAATAATAATGGAGGAGCAGAAATAAACCCACATTGTTTTTCCTATCATTAACATTATGGTATAGTTGCCACAATAATGAACCAATATCAATAATTATTATCAACTAAAGTCCACACTTTCTTCAGATTTTCTTAGTTTTTATGTAACATCCTTTTTCTGTTCCAGGATTCCTTTCAGGATAGTGATCGTGTCCCCTTATGCTCATTTCGACTGTTGACAATTTTTGAAATCTTCCTTATTTCTGATGACCTTGACAATTTTGAGGGGTACTGGTTAGAGAGCTTACAGGATATTCCTCAGCTGGGGTTTTTTTCATAATTGGACCATTGCAATGGTTTTTTTGAGGATGACTGCCACCGCAGCTGCCCGCGCCCCTTGCCCAGGGGCGGCAGTCAAGAGGAGTTACCCCACGTCAGAGGTCAGGGGCAGTGGCCGAGAGTGCCCAGCTGGGACAGCGCAGGGACGGCCGAGAGGAGCTACCCCGCATCCTGGGTCAGGCGCGGCAGCCAGGAGGAGTAACCCCACGTCCAAGGAGCTGTGGCTGCGTGGGGGCAGGAGGGCCTAGAGGAGCTATTCCACATTCAAGGTCAGGAGGGGCGGTGGTGAGGAGATACCCCTCGTCCAAGGTAAGGAGCAGCGGCTACACTTTGCTGGAGCAGCAGTGAAGAGATACCCCACGTCCAAGGTAAAAGAAACCCAAGTAAGATGGTAGGTGTTGCAAGAGGGCATCAGAGGGCAGACACACTGAAACCAAACTCACAGAAAACTAGTCAATCTAATCACACTAGGACCACAGCCTTGTCTAACACAATGAAACTAAGCCATGCCCATGGGGCCACCCAGGATGGGCAGGTCACGGTGGAGAGTTCTGACAGAATGTGGTCCACTGGAGAAGGGAATGGCAAGCCACTTCAGTATTCTTGCTTTGAGAACCTCATGAACAGTATGAAAAGGCAAAATGATAAGATACTGAAAGAGGAACTCCCCAGGTCAGTAGGGGCCCAATATGCTGCTGGAGATCAGTGGAAAAATAACCCCAGAAAGAATGAAGGGATGGAGCCAGAGCAAAAACAATACCCAGCTGTGGATGTGACTGGTGACAGAAGCAAGGTCTGATGCTGTAAAGAGCAATATTGCATAGGACCCTGGAATGTCAGGTCCATGAATCAAGGCAAATTGGAAGTGGTCAAACAGGAGATGGCAAGAGTGAACGTCGACATTCGAGGAATCAGCGAACTAAAATGGACTGAAATGGGTGAATTTAACTCAGATGATCATTATATCTACTACTGTGGGCAGGAATCCCTTAGAAGAAATGGAGTAGCCATCATGGTCTACAAAAGAGTCCGAAATGCAGTACTTGGATGCAATCTCAAAAACGACACAATGAACTCTGTTCATTTCCAAGGCAAACCATTCAATATCACAGTAATCCAAGTCTATGCCCTAACCAGTGATGCTCAAGAGGCTGAAGATGAACGGTTCTATGAAGACCTACAAGACCTTTTAGAACTAACATCCAAAAAAGATATCCTTTTCATTATTGGGGACTAAATTTGGCCTTGGAACACAGAATGAAGAAGGGCAAAGTTTTGCCAAGAAAATGCACTGGTCATAGCAAACACCCTCTTCCAACAACACAAGAGAAGACTCTACACATGGACATCACCAGATGGTCAACACTGAAATCAGATTGACTATATTCTTTGTAGCCAAAGATGGAGAAGCTCTATGCAGTCAACAAAAACAAGAGCAGGAGCTGACTGTGGCTCAGATCATGAACTCCTTATTACCAAATTCAGACTCAAATTGAAGAAAGCAGGGAAAACCACTAGACTATTCAGGTATGACCTAAATCAAATCCCTTATGATTATACAGTAGAAGTGAGAAATAGATTTAAGGGACTAGATCTGATAGATTGAGTGCCTGACGAACTATGAACTGATGTTCGTGACATTTGACAGGAGACAGGGATCAAGACCATCCCCATGGAAAAGAAATGCAAAAAAGCAAAATGGCTGTCTGGGGAGGCCTTAAAATAGCTGTGAAAAGAAGAGATGTGAAAAGCAAAGGAGAAAAGGAAAGATATAAGCATCTGAATGCAAAGTTCCAAAGAATAGCAAGTAGAGATAAGAAAGCCTTCCTCAGCAATCAATGCAAAGAAATAGAGGAAAAGAACAGAATGGGAAAGACTAGAGATCTCTTCAAGAAAATGAGAGATACCAAGGGAACATTTCATGCAAAGATGGGCTTGATAAAGGACAGAAATGGAATGGACCTAACAGAAGCAGAAGATATTAAGAAGAGGTGGCAAGAATACACAGCAGAACTGTACAAAAAAGATCTTCACAACCAAGATAATAATGATGGTGTGATAACTCACCTAGAGCCAGACATCCTGGAATGTGAAGTCCAGTGGGCCTTAGGAAGCATCACTACGAACAAAGCTAGTGGAGGTGATAGAATTCCAGTTGAGCTATTTCAAATCCTGAAAGATGATGCTGTGAAAGTGCTGCACTCAATATGCCAGCAAATTTGGAAAACTCAGCAGTGGCCACAGGACCGGAAAAGGTCAGTTTTCATTCCAATCCCAAAGAAAGGTAATGCCAAAGAATGCTCAAACTACCGCACAATTGCACTCATCTCACAGGCTAGTAAAGTAATGCTCAAAATTCTCCAAGCCAGGCTTCAGTAGTGTGTGAACCGTGAACTTCCAGATGTTCGAGCAGGTTTTAGAAAAGGCAGAGGAACCAGAGATCAAATTGCCAACATCCGCTGGATCATGGAAAAAGCAAGAGAGTTCCAGAAAAACATCTATTTCTGCTTTACTGACTATGCCAAAGCCTTTAACTGTGTGGATCACAATAAACTGTGGAAAATTCTTAAAGAGATGGGAATACCAGACTACCAGACCTGCGTCTTGAGGAATCTATATGCAGGTCAGGAAGCAACAGTTTGAACTGGACAGGGAACAACAGACTGGTTCCAAATAGGAAAAGGAGTACATCAAGGCTGTATATTGTCACTCTGCTTATTTAACTTATATGCAGAGTACATCATGAGAAACACTGGGCTGGAATAAGCACAAGCTGGAATTAAGATTGCCGGCAGAAATATCAATAACCTCATATATGCAGATGACACCATCCTTATGGCAGAAAGTGAAGAGGAACTAAAAGCCTCTTGATGAAAGTGAAAGAGGAGAGTGAAAAAGTTGGCTTAAAGCTCAATATTTGGAAATCGAATATCATGGCATCTGGTCCCATCACTTCATGGGAAATAGATGGGGAAACAGTGGAAACAGTGTCAGACTTTATTTTTCGGGGCTCCAAAATCACTGCAGATGGTGATTGCAGCCATGAAATTAAAAGATGCTTACTCCTTGGAAGGAAAGTTATGACCAACCTAGATAGCATATTCAAAAGCAGAGACATTACTTTGCCAACAAAGGTCCATCTAGTCAAGGCTATGGTTTTTCCTGCGGTCATGTATGTATGTGAGAGTTGGACTGTGAAGAAAGCTGAGTGCTGAAGAATTGATGCTTTTGAACTGTGGTATTGGAGAAGACTCTTGAGAGTCCCTTGGACTGCAAGGAGATCCAACCAGTCCATTCTGAAGGAGATCAGCCCTGGGATTTCTTTGGAAGGAATGATGCTGAAGCTGAAACGCCAGTACTTTGGCCACCTCATGCGAAGAGTTGACTCATTGGAAAAGACTCCGATGCTGGGAGGGATTGCGGGCAGGAGGAGAAGGGGACGACCGAGGATGAGATGGCTGGATGGCATCACTGACGCGATGGACGTGTATCTGAGTGAACTCTGGGAGTTGGTGATGAACAGGGAGGCCTGGCGTGCTGCAATTCATGGGGTTGCAAAGAGTCGGACATGACTGAGCAACTGAACTGACTGAAGTGAACTGAAAAAGTAAACTGCCATTCTCCTCATCATGTCAGTAGCGCATACCATCAACATGACATCACTACTGAACTATGATTGCTCCAGTATAATTTCAATTTGTCATCAACTGCATATAATTTGCATTTTTTTCTCCCAGTTTGTGGCTTATATTCTCATTGTTTTAAATATTTTTCACAGAGCAGAAAGTTTTAGCTTTAATACAATTCAGGGTTTTCTGTCTGCTGATCATGTGTTTGGTAATACATCTGAAATATCATCACCAAACTAAAGCTCAGAAATTTTCTTTTGTGTTTTTTTTTCCTGTAGATTTTATACTTTTGTGTTTTATCTTTCTGTCAATGATCAATTTTGAGTTAATTTTGTGTAAAGTGTAAAGTCTATATCTAGGTATGTATTTTTTGTGTATGGACATCCAATGATTTCATTACCACTTGTTTAAAAAAGGGATATCTTTTTTCCTTTTGGATTGCTTTATATATTTTCCAAAAACCAGTTGACTCTAGAGGTGTGCATCTACTCCCAGGCACTTCAGCATTATGCTTGGGGGCCATTTTAAAGAATGAAATTACTGAGAAATAGGAACAAATGAAAATGTGTGGCACTTTATAGACTGAGAAAAGGACAGTTTTTATAGTATGAGAGCTGACATCAAAAGCCAGAGCATTGTTGTGTTTGACCTTAGCTGGGAATGTGCATGTCAGGCAATTCACATTTTTCACCATTTTGAATGTCATAAGTGACATAAGAAGATGGTATGTATTGATTTGGGAGTTACAAATCAAGTTTAAGTGAATAGACAAATGCACATAAAATTAAGATTTTTAAAATCGCATATCCACAAAAAGACATATCCCAGATATAGAAGAATCTCTAAATTCAATAATAAAAAATCAAAATTTTGATTAAAAAGGAGTGGAGGAAAAGTTTTGAAGAGCTATCTCATCAGAGGAGATACAGGAATGGCAAATAAGCACATGAAAATACACTCAACATTATATTAGCACTAGAGAAATGACAATTAAAAGCACAATGAGCTACCAGAACACATCTATTAGAACAGCTAAAATAAATGCTATAAAATAAACAGATGATACCAGTTGCTTCAAAGAATGTAGTAGTAAATATCTCATACATTGCAGGTGGAAATGAAAACCATGCAGCTACTCTTGAAAACTGGTTGTCAGTTTCCTATAAACTTAAAATGTACTTGCACTATGACTCCGTATTCCTATTCCTAGTTATTTATCTTAGATATATTAAAATGTAAATAGCTTGCTCCTTGGAAGGAAAGCTATGACACACCTCATTTCAGTCGCTCACTTGTGTCTGACTCTTTGCGACCCCATGAATTGCAGCATGCTAGGCCTCCCTGTCCATCACCAACTCCCGGAGTTCACTCAAACTCACGTCCATCGAGTCGGCGATGCCATCCAGCCATCTCATTTTCTGTCGTCCCCTTCTCCTCCCGCCCCCAATCCCTCCCAGCATCAAAGTCTTTTCCAATGAGTCAACTCTTCGCATCAGGTGGCCAAAGTACTGGAGTTTCAGCTTTAGCATCATTCCTTCCAAAGAATACCCAGGACTGATCTTCTTTAGAATGGACTGGTTGGATCTCCTTGCAGTCCAAGGGACTCTCAAGAGTCTTCTCCAACACCACAGTTTTAAAAGCATCAATTCTTCGGCGCTCAGGTTTCTTCACAGTCCAACTCTCACATCCATACATGACCACTATGGCTATGGAAAAACCGAGGCCTTGACTAGATGGACCTTTGTTGGCAAAGTAATGTCTCTGCTTTTGAATATGCTATCTAGGTTGGTCATAACTTTCCTTCCATGGAGTAAGCGTCTTTTAATTTCATGGCTGCAATCACCATCTGCAGTGATTTTGGAGCCCCCAAAAATAAAGTCTGACACTGTTTCCACTGTTTCCCCATCTATTTCCCATGAAGTGATGGGACCAGATGCCATGATCTTCGTTTTCTGAATGCTGAGCTTTAAGCCAACTTTTTCACTCTCCTCTTTCACTTTCATCAGGAGGCTTTTTAGTTCCTCTTCACTTTCTGCCATAAGGATGGTGTCATCTGCATATCTGAGGTTATTGATATTTCTCCTGGCAATCTTGATTCCAGCTTGTGTTTTTTCCAGTCCAGCGTTTCTCATGATGTACTCTGCATAGAAGTTAAATAAGCAGAGTGACAATATACAGCCTCGACATACTCCTTTTCCTATTTGGAACCAGTCTGTTGTTCCCTGTCCAGTTCAAACTGTTGCTTCCTGACCTGCATATAGATTCCTCAAGACGCAGGTCTGGTAGTCTGGTATTCCCATCTCTTTAAGAATTTTCCACAGTTTATTGTGATCCACACAGTCAAAGGCTTTGGCATAGTCAATAAAGCAGAAATAGATGTTTTTCTGGAACTCTCTTGCATTTTGGATGATCCAGTGGATGTTGCCAATTTGATCTCTGGTTCCTCTGCCTTTTCTAAAACCAGCTTGAACATCTGGAAGTTCACGATTCACGTATTGCTGAATCCTGGCTTGGAGAATTTTGAGTATTTCTTTATTAGCATGTGAGGTGAGTGCAATTATGCAGTAGTTTGAGCAGTCTTTGGCATTGTCTTTCTTTGGGATTGGAATGAAAACTGACCTTTTCCAGTCCTGTGGACAAACCTAGACAGCATATTAAAAAGCAGAGACATCACTTTGCTAACAAAGGTTTGTATAATCAAAGCTATGGTTTTTTCAGTTGTCATGTACAGATGTGAGGGTTGGACCACAAAAAAGGCTGAGTGCTGAATAACTGATGCTTTCATTCTATGCTACTGGATAAGACTCTTGAGAGTCCCTCGGACAGCAAGGAAATTAAACCAAGACCTAAAGGAAATCAATCATGAATGTTGATTGAAAGTACTGATGCTGAAGCTCCAATACTTTGGCCACCAGATGCAAAGAGCCAGGTTATTAGAAAAGACCCTAATGGTGGGAGAGACTAAGGCAAAAGGAGGAGAGAAGGTTAGATAGCATCATCAACTCAGTGAAAATGAATTTGCACAAACCTCTGTAGATGGTGCACGACAGAAAAGCCTAATGTGCTGTAGTTAATGGGGTTGCAAAAAGTCAGATAAGACTTAATGACTGAAAACCACAAAATCGTATGTTTATGACAGCCTTTACTAAAACCACCTGAAACTGAATAGTCCAAATGTTCCTCAATCAATAAATCAATCAAACCAAATGCAGTACATTCATACAATGGAATGCTACTCAGGCATAAAAAGAAATGCATCATTAGAATTGCAACAATATGGATGAATGTCCAAGGCACTGTTTTCAGTGAAAGAAGGCAGTCTCAACAGTTACATACTGTATATGACTTTATATGACTTTCTGGAAAATGTAAACATATAGAGACAACGGAGGAGCATGGTGGGCTAAAGTCCACGGGGTTGCAAAGAGTCGGGCACGACTGAGCGACTTCACTTATAGAGACAAAGCTAAGATCAGAGGTTGCCAGGGCTGTCATGAGGGGACAGTTTGAGGGAGGTGGGAGGGGGGTTCATGTTTGGGAACACATGTAAGAATTAAAGATTTTAAAATTTAAAAAATAAAAAAAATAAAAAGTTTAAAAAAAAAAAAAATTGAGGAGACTTCCCTGGTGGTGCAGTGGATAGGAATCTGCCTGCCAATGCAGGGGACTCAGGTTTAATCTCTGGTTCGGGAAGATTCACATGCCGTGGAGCAACTAAGCCTGTGTACCACAACTACTAAGCCCAAACTCTAGAGCCTGTGGGCCGCAACTAGCGAAGCCAATGCACCCCAGAGCCACACACCATGACTACTGAGCCTGCTGTGCAGCTACTGAAGCCTGGGCACCTAGAGCCTGTGCTCCACAAGAGAAGCCCCTGCAATGAGAAACCTGCACACTGCAACAGAGAGTAGCCTCTACTCACAACAGCTAGAGGAAGCCCGCACAGAAACAAAGACCCAGTGCATCCAGAAAAAAAAAAAAAAATTAATTAATTAAAAAATATTTTTAAAAAAAGAAAAAAAAATTGGGGCGAGAGGCTTACAGAATGGTTCTATATCCTGAGAGTGGGATTACTTATACAGACCTCCATATGTATTAGAATTAAAACCTGTGCATTAAAGAAGTCAATTTCTCAGTACTTAATTTGAAAATATTAAGGTCCTAAAATTCTATGGTTGGAAACATTACAATGCAGTATATTATTCTCATAAGTATTATTCTCTTCCTCTCTGCATGCACTGTTTTAAATTAGAAAATTACATACAGTGTTTTAACACATCCAAATTCTCTATCAGTGAGAGAATTAATGAATACATTGCTGTGTTTGTGTATAAACTATATAAGATTTGGTAACTTTTCCCAGTTCCTGCGACTCTTCTGCACCACTGTGTGCTCAAAGAAATGTGGTTAAAATCTATTGCCTAATTCTATGGGTCCAAGCCCTGTAATCACTTAAATAATGTAATTTAGTATTCTTGACTGGAGAATCCCACAGATAGAGGAGCCTGGCAGGCTGTAGTCCAAGGGGTCTGCACAGAGTCGGACATGACTAAAGAGACTTAGCAAAGTATAACATAGTATTAAATTTATCTAGATTTAGGAGAATTTTCACTAGAGTTAAATTTTTTAAAACATTTTCAAAACAATTTATTTCTTTCCTGATGTTTAATTTGAACTCTTACAAAATGATATTTACATTCTCTCTCATTTTGAATTTTAAAGGCTGATTTTAATGTTATTAATTCAAGTGACTTGTTGGTTATTGGCATTTTACTAGGAAAATGAATGATTTGTATATTCTATACAAATACATTGCTAATTAATAGAGGGCTTAGGACACCAGCTCTTTGAGGGAGAACCAAGAAGACCCCAAAATTGCTGATTTCTTCGTTTATAACAGGATTCTATTTGGAAAAGTGCCTTTAATGCAAAGATGGCACATAAATACAGGTAGCTTTTTACAAGCTGTTTAGGACATATCCAAGAAGATCCCCAAAGCATATTTCTTTCAGTTTTCTTACAAGTAACTGCTTGGGGGAAATCAAAGAATCGTGATGCTATCCCCAAAGGATATTTTCTTTATTCTATTATCATACTTTTTATAGGTTTGACAATTTCGATAAATATGTTGTTAACCTGTTCCTTTGGTTTTCATCATGATACTTAAATACATGTTCCATACATGATATAGGACACAGATACACCCGTGGCTGAGTCATATCAATGTATGGCAAAAACCACCACAGTACTGTAATTAGCCTCCAATGAAAATAAATAAACTAAAAAAAAAAAAGATCTTACCTTTTAATAAAAGGCTAATTTGTTCTGACCAAAAGGTGAAATTTATCTTTGGATTCTTGAATTGTTAACTTACACATACATGCATGTTAGACTCATATCATCATGTATGTATGAATACAGCCCAGGTTTTGAAAACTTCTTTGACAAGAGCAATATATTCATAATCGTTTATATTATATAAGTTTAATTCTGTTTCTCACTTGTTTGTAAAACAAAAAGTTAGCCCTTCTTACATAACTTCTGAAACTTTGCTTCTTAAATGAACACTTTGTCCTTGCCGTACAAACAGAAAGGTTATTCCGGGCAGTTTAAGGGCTTGAACCCTGGCAGACTTAGGTCCAAATATTTGGTTCGATTACTTAACTCCGAATGTCTGTTTCCTCATCTTTGCAGTGGGGATAATAAGATATGTCTTGCAGAGATGTTACAGGAAAAAAACTTGGCCCACTGGTTGGCAATGGCTTGTCCACAATTAACAGTAACTATGAGAAACATCAGTGACTTCTGTTGCCGATATTTGTGTTTTTCTTTTCCCCAAAGAGAACTTGGCCCTCTTAATAGATGTTGTTTGGTCTATTATAAAAGAAAAGTTTGTTCTCGCAATATGTATTTGCATACTTTAGAGATTTTCTTCCTTAAAAAGCAAAACAAAAAAAGTTGCCATATTGAAAAATATACCCTTAAAAATCTCAAGATAAAATACTTTTGCTACTAAACTTCGAAAGGATAAGATTTTAAATTAAAAACTGTATTGGCTTTAAAATTTTCATGCTAATTTTTTTTAGAGTTCTTTAAACACTGGGTTTCTTTTCAACATAAACTATGCTTTTGTTATCAAGTATGTTTTTCCTTATTGTATAACTATGATTTATAAAATCACATATATAATAAACATATAGAATATATAGGTATTAATTTTAGTTTTTAGTTTTGAATTTTCTATGATTCTTAAAATTCTTTGCCTTGCTTTGCCATTAGAGAACACTAACTCTGCACTTCAATTCTAAATTTAAATGTAAATATGTTTATCAATATATGCATATTAAAATTAGCCAATAATATCACATAATGTGTTTTATTCTTCTCTAAGGTCTGTTTTCTCAAACTTAACTGGAAATTTGCTTTTGAGTGATCACTTTTTGAGAAATCACTAATAAAAAACCCTATATCTTCTAGTATTTTTTTAAAGAGACAAAAGTAAAAAAAAAAAGGGCTTATTTCAGAGTCAATAAATATATAATCATTTATTTGTTGTAGAAAAATTGTCTATGCATTTTTCATATTCTACCACAGGGTGGTGTATTGCTTTAAATATGGGACCTGTTTTTTACTACCATTCATTCCTAACTAGATTCATTCTGTTATGTAGATAAACTATGAAGTAGGGTTTTAGTGAATGGTAAAATTGGGTTCCTAAAATTTGAACACTATCCAACTCCTTTAATTGCTACTCAGGTAAAATTAAGAAAAAATTAATATTCAGTGGTCCTCAACAGAAGAAAGCAAAAAAATCTATTCCAATCCTGTGGAGATTTTATGACACAGGGTCTTGGAATTGTATTTAATTTTCACGTAATTGTGTATGCTTTTCCTTCAAAGGTAGCAGCCATGGCATAGTCTACTGTTTCGATGACTGATTTATACATTGTATGTAAATATTGTATGGGCTTCCTGGTGGCTCAGATGGTAAAGAAACTGCCTACAGTGTGGGAGACCTGGGTTCAATCCCTGAGTCAGGAAGATCCCCTGGAGAAGGGAATGGCAACCTACTCCAGTATTCTTGCCTAGAGAATTCCATGGACAGAGGAGCCTGGAAAACTATATTCCATGGGGTTGCAAAGAGTCTGACACAACTGAGCCACCTAACACTTCACTTCATATATGAGTTAATTGTGATAATGTAAATGCAAAAAGGCAAAATGGCTGTCTGAGGAGGCTTTACAAAGAGCTGAGAAAAGAAGAGAAGCAAAAGGGAAAGGAGAAAAGGAAAGATATAACCATTTGAATGCAGAGTTCCAAAAATATCAAGGAGCGATAAGAAAGCCATCCTAAGTGAACAATGCAAAGAAACAGAGAAAAACAATAGAATAGGAAAAACTAGAGATCACTTCAAGAAAATTAAAGATACCAAGGGAACATTTCATGCAATGGGCACATGTAAGGGACATTTCATGCAATGGGCACAGTAAGGGACAGAAATGATATGGATCCAACAGAAGCAAAAGATATTAAGAAGAGGCAGTAAGAATACATAGAACTATACAAAAAAGATCTTATTGACCTAGGTTAACCCAATGGTATGATCACTCAACTAGAGCCATATATCTTGCAGTGTGAAGTCAAGTGGGCCTTAAGAAGCATCACTATGAACTAAGCTAGTCGAGGTGATGGAATTCCAGATGAGCTATTTCAATTCCTAAAAGATGATGCTGTTAAAGTGTTGCACTCAATATGCCAGCAAATGTGGAAAACTCAGCAGTGGCCACAGGACTGGAAAAGCTCAGTTTTCATTTCAGTCCCAAAGAAAGGCAATGCCAAAGAATGTTCAAACTATCACACAATTTCGCTCATTTCACATGCTAGCAAAATAATGCTCAAAATTCTCCAAGATAGGCCTCAACAGTATGTGAAACAAGAAATTCCAAATGTTGAAGATGGATGCAGAAAAGGCAGAGGAACCAGATATCAAATTGCCACCATCTATTGAATCAAAGAAAAAGCAAGCGGATGCCAGAAAAATATCTACTTCTGCTTCACTGACTATGCTAAAGCCTTTGAGTGGATCACAGCAAACTGTGGGAAATTCTTAAAGAGAGGAATACCAGACTACCTTACCTGCCTCCTGAGAAACGTGTATGCAGGTTAAGAAGCAACAGTTAGAACTGGACATGGAACAATGTACTGGGTCCAAATTGGGAAAGCAGTATGTCAAGACTATGTTGTCACCCTGCTTATTTAACTTATATGCAGAGTACATCATGAGAAATGCCAGGCTGGATGAAGCACAAGCCGGAATCAAGATTGCCAGGAGAAATATTAACCTCATATATGCAGATGATACCACCCTTATGGCAGAAAGCAACGAGGAACTGGAAGAGCCTCTTTAAGAAGGTGAAAGAAAAGAGAGAAAAAGCTGGCTTAAAACTCAACATTCAAAAATCTAAGATCATGACATCCATTCCCATCGCTTTATGGCAAATAGATGAGGAAACAAAGGAAACAGTAACAGAATCTATTTTCTTGGGCTCCTAAGTCACTGCAGATGGTGATGGCATCCATAAAATTTAGATGCTTGCTTCTTGGAAGAAGCTAAGACAAACCTAGACAGCATATTAAAAAGCAGAGCCATTACTTCCCCAACAAAGGTCCATATGGTCAAAGCTATGGTTTTTCCAGTAGTCATGTATGGATATGAAAACTGGACCATAAAGAAAGCTGAGCACCAAAGAACTGATGCTTTTGAACTATGATGTTGGAGAAGACTCTTGAGTGTCCCTTGGACTACAAGGAGCTCAACCAGTCATTTCTAAAGGAAATCCACCCTGAATATTCATTGGAGGACTGATGCTGAAACTGAAGCTCCAGTACTTTGGCCACGTGGTGTGAAGAGCCAACTCATCAGAAAAGAACCTGATGCTGGGCAAGATTGAAGGCAAGAGAAGAAGGGGATCAAAGAGGATGAGACGGTTGGATGGCATCACTGATTCAATGGACATGAATTTGAGCATGATCTGGGAGATAGTGAAGGACAGTGAAGCCTGGTGTGCTGTAGTCTATGGGGTTACAAAGAGTTGAACGTGACTGGGGACTGAATAACAACAACATGGTTTGTGTTCAAAATATTGAATTACATTGTACTAATTTGAAAATATGGCTGTCCAACTAAATTGCTTTAGAATCATTATGATGGAGCTGTGACTTTCTAAAACAAAGTTAATTTACTGACATCAAGTAATTCCTACCTGAAGTACAGTCAAAGTAGTCTCCTTTCAACAACTCAATGCTGCTTTTAACTCAGAGGAAGCACAGAAGCTGAATCTGAAAGCTGAGGCCCCTTGGGCAATCTTGATGGATTTGACAGTGATAAAACTATATCTCTATGAAATCTCTCTGCCTGACCTCCCTTATTTTTTACTCAATAGTAATAGCAGGAGCTCTGATTGGGCAGCAACACAGATATAGTACAAACACAAATGACACGTGTATGAAAATGAGGAAAGCATACTTAAATAATATCCAGTGGCTCACATCTCACATCAGGAGACCACTTGAAATGATGAGTGTTGCTTGTGACTTACACCAAAATACTTCAGAATCCCATTCAGACATATCTATGTTTTTGAAATGTTTCAAATCTTGAACAATAGACATAAAAAAGAAAAAAGACATTTTTTAGCTCCCCACTTCATCTACAGTATGTATACTGTGTGTGTGTTTATTTCCTTAGTCATGTCTGACTCTGCGAACCCATGGGCTGTACCCTGCCAGGCTCCTCTGTCCATGGGGATTCTCTA
The DNA here is from genome assembly GCF_023091745.1 of Budorcas taxicolor. NCBI lineage: Eukaryota > Metazoa > Chordata > Mammalia > Artiodactyla > Bovidae > Budorcas > Budorcas taxicolor. The sequence continues at coordinate 30,309,675 of NC_068913.1, read as the reverse complement.
GGCAAGAATACTGGAGTGGGTTGCCATGTCCTCCTCCAGGGGATCTTCCCAACCCAGGGATTGAATCCAGGTCGCCCATATTACTGGTGGATTCTTTACCATCTGAGCCACTAGGGAAGCCTTCAGTATGTATATGGATCCAGATTAAACAGTAATGGCATACAAAATCAAATTTGGGAAGAGAAAGAAGACATTGAAGTAATTCTTTCATAACTGGAGTTAATTTTTTTTTTATAACTGCAGAGTGGTAATGAACTAAACAATTTTATGTTTAGTCCAACAGATTGTTTTCATAGTGGTGTAATTTATGTAACATAAATTACATTATTTTAAATTTAGTGGCATTTAATGCTTTCAGTGTTGTTCAACTACCATCTCTCTCAGTTTCCAAAAATCTAACATCACAGAGCACCCTGTACCTATTAAGTAATCATTTCCCATTGTCTTCTCCCACTGTCCTGAGAAAATCGCTGACTTGCTTTCTATGCATATGCGTTTGCCTATTTTATGCATATTTCATACACAAGGCATCATACCATATGTGACCCTTTGTGTCTGGCTTCTTTTACTTAGCATAATGCTTTGAAGGTTCATGCATGTTGCACCATATATCAGAATGTCATTCTTTTTATGGCTGAATAATATTTCATTGTATTTATATAAATAAACAATATGGTAACCAAAATGTTACCAAATAAAATGTGGTAGCATTTTATTTATTCTTTCACCCACTGATGCACGCTTGAATTGTTTCCACCTTCTGGGTACTGCAAACAACGGAATGGAATGGAGTGCATGCAATGGAAACTGGCATACAAAAATCTGAGCCCCTGTTTTCAATTCTTTTAGGTATATTCCAAGTGAAATTACTGGGTCCTATGTAACGCTATATTTAGCCTTTTGAGGAACTGCCAAAATGTTCTGTGCAGCATTTTTTATTTCCCTACAGAATGCAACAGGACTCTCAATCTGACATCAGACATGCAGAAAAAAACTCAAACTTGGTTAAGGACTTAAATTTAAACCCTAAAACCATAAAACTCCTAGAAAAAAAAATAGGGAAAAATCCTTTTGACATTTTTGTTTGTTCCTCATTGTTTTCTATGCAGATGCATGCTTTATCTTCTCTGGAATGAATATGTAAGAGTGGAATTGCTGGATCATAGGGAAGATATGCAACTAACAATTTTTTTTTAACCAAGATGGTCTTGGCAATAATTTTTTAGATATGAGAATAAATGTATAGGAAACAAAAACAAAAAAATAATAGTTGGACTACATAAAACTAAAAACCTCTTCACAGCAAAGGCAACAAAGAAGAAAATGACAATAAAATTTATGAAATGGGAGAAAAAAATTGCAAATCTTATCTGGTGAGGCAAATATTCAAAATATATTAATTCATACAAGTCAACAGCAAAAAAAGAAAAAAATTAAAAATGGACAAAGGACATGAACAGATATTCTTCCAAAGAAGACATAAAAATGGTCAACATATACATCAAAATGTGCTCAACCTCAATAATCAACAGGGAAATATAAATCAAAACCACAGTGTGACACTACTTCAAATCAATTTCATTCCTTTGCAAATGGATATTCAGTTTTCCCTACACTTTATCATTCAGACAGAAACCTAATAAGGAACCTCAAACTTGAATAACAATATAGATCAAATGGATACAACAGACACATATAGAACATGCCACCCATCCACAGCAGAATACACATTCTTCTCAAGTGCCCACAGAACATTCTCCAGGATAGATCATATATTAGGCCACAAAGCAACTCAACAAGTTTCAGAAGACTGAAATCACATCAAGCATATTTTCTGATCACAATAATACGAAACTGGAAATCAAATAGGAAAATTTTAAAAATCACAAATATGTGGAAATCAAGTACATTAACTGAACAACCAGTGGGTCAAAAAAGATATGAAAAAGGAAATCAGAAAGTATCTTGAGATAAACAAAGATAAAAATACAATATACCAAACCATATGGGATGCAGCCAAAGCTGAAAAGCCAAAGTTTTAAGCAAATTTATAGCAATAAATGCCTATGTAAAAGAAAAAGAAAGTTCTCAACAACCCAACTTTACACTTCAAGGAATTAGAAAAAGAACAAACTAAACTCAAGATTAGCAAAAGGGAGGACATATAGAGATTAGAGCTGATATATTAATAAATGAACTAGAGACAACAAAGGAAAATATCAATGAAACTAGTGTTGTTTTCTTTTTTTTGAAAATATAAACATAATTGACACACCTATAGCTCACTAAACAAGAAAAAAGGGAGCAGTCAAAGTTATGAATGAAAAGGCAATATTACAGTTGATACCAATACAAAGGTATCACAAGAAGTTACTAAGAATAACAGTACTTCAACAAATTTGATAACCTGGGAAAAGGAGATAAATTCCTATAAACGTACAATCAACCAAGACTGAATGATGAAGAAACAGAAAATCTGAATAGATCGATTATTACTAAGAGATATAAGCAGTAATCAAAAAGTCTCCTAACAAAGAAAATTTTGTAACCAGATGGCTTTACTGGTAAATTATACCAGACATTTAAAGAAAAATAAATACTAGTTTTTCTTGAATTATTCCAAAAATATCAAAGAGGAGGAAGGGAATACTTCCAAACTCACTTTATGAGGGTAGCATTTCTCTGATACCAAAGCAGACAAGGAGACTGTGAGAAAAGGAAACTGTAGGTGAAATTCTCAGTGAACACAGATGCAACAACACTCAACAAAATACGAGCAAATAAAATTCGACATTAAAAGGATCATACATACAATCAAGTAAGATTTATTTGAAAGCTTAGAGGATGGTTCAGTATAAATCAAATCAATAAATGTGATACACAACATTAATAAGATAAAGGAGAAAAAACATGATCAATTAAATAGGTACAGAAAGATTATCTGACAAAAGTCAACATCCTTTGATAATAAAAACTCTCAACAAACTGGGTATAGAAGAAATTTGCCATAAATTATGCCACATACAGCATAATAAAGGCCATTTGTGACAAGCCCACAGTAACATCATACTTAATGGTTACATGCTGAAAGCTTTTCCTCTACAGTCAAGAGCAAGACAAAGGTGCCCACTTTCACCACTTTTATTCTAGTTAGCACTGAAAGGTCTTGCTAGAGCACTTAAGCAAGAAAAATAAATAAAAAGCGTCCAAATCATAAAGGAAGAAGCAAAGCTGTCTCTGTTTGAAGATGACATGATATTGTACATAGAAAATTCTAAAGACTTCATCAAAAGCTTCTAGACCTAATAAATTCATGTATGTTGCAGGATACAAATCAAACTCAGTTTCGTTTCTATATATACTAGCAGTGAGTTATCTGAAAAGGAAATTAAGAAAATAATCCAATTTACAAAAGCATCAAAAATAATAAAACACTTGGAAATAAATTTAACTAAAAGTTCTGTATGTTAAAAACTGTAAGACACTGATGAAAGAATTTGAAGAAGATACAGATAAATGGAAAGATATCCCATGTCCCCACTTCATTCAAGGCACAGCAGAGCTTCAGAAAGATCATAGCAGTCATCCTATGCTCAGCTTGTAGACTATTTTCTGTTTATGTCAACCATTAGGTCTTGTGTTCACTGATATTTCTGGGTATAAACTATAACTATTTTGAGAAGATGGTGACTAATTTCTGGAATTAAGGATATAAATGCACTAAGGTACTGATTTTCATCTTATACTCCCCACCCTCTGTTTCTGAAAACTATATCTAATAGGTACCCAATATGTGATGGCTTCATTGATTTTCTTCTGAACAGTTTTCATTAAATTTTCTTGTAAAAAGTGGTAGGATTTATGTCAATGTTCCAACTACAGATGGCACTGACTGACTTAATTTGTTAGTTCTGTTCTTGGTTATTCTTTTGTAACTTGAAAGCAAACAGAATACTACACATCATGAATAATGTTGAAGGAAAAACCTGAAGAATAATTCCTTTGAGGGAACAGTTGAATGTGGGAAATCATTTTCTCTTTTTATCCACTATGCTCCTAGGAGTCTAGCCAGGACCACATCTGCTTTGTTTTTTTTTTTTAAACATATATATTTTTTAGTGTCTAGCACGGTGATGTGAGCATGCAGATATCTGATAAATGCTATATAGTGATAGTTGTGGCTATCATTATTATAGCAATTATGAAGCCTACTCAAAAATAATTTGATGCTGTGACTTCACAGTAAGACGCATTTTGTCTCTAGATTTCTCTTTAAATAGAAGCCTTGAATGAACTAAATTTGTTTTCAACATTCAAAAATCATAGGAAAGAATCATAGAATCCATCTCGCCCATTACATTGTATTACACTGGAAGAATCTGAAAAACAGGGAGGTTTGACTTGTCTAATATTAAAAGTATAATTAGTTCCAAATCTAGGGGACAAATAAACAGGTCTTCTGATCTTACAGCTTTACTCCTACTATACAAAACAAGAAGTTACTTTTGCCATTGTGAAATGGTAATTTATAGCTCTATTTGAAATTGTGCTTCAGAGCTATACTTTGGAATTCACAACGGCAAACAAAAAATATTTAACTTAGTATATTCCTTCCCAACTTGGAGATTTTGATAGAGTTGGTGGACCCATCCCATTTTTATCAACTATTTATTGAAAAGCAACAAAATCCAGAGCTGAGAGAATATAACCTAATTATGTCTAGTTGGATAGCTAATTTCAACCTCAGTTGCAAAGAAAACTTGTAGTGAACAGAACTTCAGTGTGTGTGTTAGTATTAGCTTTGGGGAATTAAAAAAAAAAAAAATTAGAGACTTATCTCCCTGGTGAGATGGTCTGTGTTGAGAGCAAATCTTAATAATGATCCAGGTATGGATTTCTGTTGGGCTTCAGAGAAAAGATGGGGATTTCATAATATGCAATATCATACGTACTCTGACATTTATGATATTCATTGACTGAGGCACGTTGATGTAGTATAAGATGAAAATGCTATATATCCCAAAGTAGGCTTGATGCAAAATGCAGCTACCACAGCAAACCTCAAAAGACATTTGTTCATTTGGTTAATTTTGTGACCAAATGTTTTATTTCATAATTCTGGAAGCCAACCAATTTTCTGTTCTCTCACTACATTTCAGTACTGAATAAATACAGTGCTGGAGTTGGCCCACTGAAAATGACCTGCTATCACTCATGCAGGCAAAGCCATGGATTCTGGGATCCTGACTTTATTTGGTCCTCCTTCTGGATTGTGGTAAGGAAAATAAACGTACCCAGTGACTTATATCTGTTTCTTCAGGTGACTTTCACCTTGGCTGACTTGATTTGTGCTGAGGGGACCACAGAGAGACTTTCTTCTGCTTCCCAGCAAGCAGAGGTCAAGCTATTTTCATGTTCTCTTGCTCATTTTCCTTCCTTCTGGGATTGATCCTGTTCTTTCAGGCTTTTTATTATTGTCACCTCTTTTTTTTTTTTTTTAATCCCTCTTAACTTTGTAATTAACTGTAAGTTTCTCTTAAGTATGTCTATTTAATTATTTTATAAAAGAAGAACATGTAGATTCTTCTTGAGGCTCCTGGTTTTGGTCAAGCTGACCACCTGCTATTGTCCAAAAGTACGAGACATCACCTACTTCTTACACTACATTGTTAGTGCCATTTTGCTGTTTCGTGCTTTCCACCACCACTTCATAAGCCAGTTTATAGCAATCGCTGGATTCTACTTTTCTATTGCCTTTGTCAAGCACAGAGCCTAATACATAGTAAGTATGAAACACATGACAGATGAATAAATTGAATGGGCTCTTAGGAGAAAAATCAGCTTGCTTGACCACTAATTTCAGTTATGTGGCATATATCAAAGAAACACAGGTTTAAAATTAGAAGAAAAATGAGTTGTGGCCCAGGCAAGAATCTTAACTTGCCCTTATTTCAATTTACTCCTCTGTAAATAAAAGTGTACTAAATAATTTCTAACGTCAAAAGAATTCTTAGAGATGGATTACTTTCACTTGTCATCATAAGAGACAATGAAGTGGTGTAGTGGTTTCTAATCAGTTAAACTATTATGTATTGAGTTTTTAATACATATTTGTCACAGTATACAGGGAGGCCTGGCGTGCTGTGGTTCATGGGGTCACAAAGAGTTGGACACGACTGAGTGCCTGAACTGAACTGACAATGTTCAAAGCACTTAAAAATAATTCAGAGCCAACTTGACACATTAATGCTAAAATTTAAAAAAAAATGCTACAACCATGACAAAACCTATTGGCAGAGACCACAGGTTTATATGTCAATGTGTATAGGAAAAACAAGCACCAACTCAGGATGGTTTGGAAGACCAGTGCCTTAAGAAAGGGATTTTACAATTTAAGGGATGAGGACCAGCAAAGGGTAATAGAATTTTAGGACTGTATGGGTCCTTGGAGTCACCTATCTCTTTTGATTTAGAATAAATTCAATTGATGTTTCACAAACTGTAGTCACATCAAAGCATCTGTAGAGTCTTGCTTGAAATTCAGGACTCCTAATCTGGAATTCTTTGGACCACAACACCTCATCTCCTATATAAAAGACTGATCTCCTATATTAAAGCCAGTAGTGACAAAGCACACTCAAAACCCAAGGTAGAAAGAAAAATGTAGCGAAGGCAAAGTTCTGAGGAGCAGACGTAGATACAAAACTCTAGCTAAATATTCAGGACAAAATGCAGACATATTTCAAATGCTACATGAAATAAACACCTGCTTTTATTGTGTCCTTTCTAGTATCACTTTCTTTGACAACCGAACTCCAATTTTCCTCAATGAATTCTATCTTCCTGACTCTTAGCTGTTACAGCTTAAATGGAGTAACCTTGTTGCTACTATGTATATTTCTAAGTTTATTGTCCTAGAGTTTTACAAATTTCAAAGTGGATTAAAGAGTTTTTTCCTATTTTAACGTTGCAAGCTCTCAGATCTGACCTATTGAAGATTATCATTCATTTTATAGTTGCATATTTATGCTGCTTTTCAGCTAAATATTTATTGAAGCCTTTTTCCACCTCTGACCTTGTGAATCTTTGCCTTACCTGCTAAGATCACCTTTACTGTATTTAAATCTCATCTGCAACTCTCGTGAATGCATAGTTGCCATACACTCCATGGTAACATATGATTTTTCCATCAGTGTTTCTGTTGTCACCATCAGTTGTCACTGTATGGTCTTCCTCATTGTCCAGTGTGATTCTTGAATACCAATTCTCTATTTTAGGGAAGAATTCTGGCTCTGCAGACAGACACCTGCATTTGACTGTTGGGTGCACCACATGTTAGCTATATGACCTGGGAAACTACTGAACACCTTTGAGCATAATTTTCTTCATTTTCAAAATATATAATTTATATCTACCTCATATGACTATTGTCGGTAAAGACTAGTATCGCCAATTTATGTAATTAGCAGAGTTCATGGCACTTGGTAAACACTACAAATATTAGACACTATTGTTATCACTATTATTCTTATTCCAAAGTAGTCACTCTGAGTACTCTTTTCAATATATTTCTTCCGCTTTTAAGTCATTAAATTTAACAATTTAACATAACTCTTAAGCATGTTAGACAGCTAGATTGATTGATGTCAGTGTGTCTATTTCTACCACTAGATTTTATTGTCAGGCTTAAGAACTGAGAGCTTCTACATCTTATTATCTCCAGCTCTGATAGCATATGACCTGGTACTCAGAAAGGAGAAAGAGAAGGAGATAAGGAAGAGACATTAAGAAATCACCTCATACATACCATATGTATATGCATATATATTTTTCCTCATTTCATCAAAATGTCCAGGAAATATCCAAATTCTTTATTTCATTAAACTACAATGTGTTCAATACTTCTTTAATGAATGTTTCATTTGGTGCCTTTTAAAAAATTGTGTCAAAACAGAGATATTGCTTGGTTATATACTTTGTGTGAATATTTTATTCATTCAACATAGAATTATTGACCACCAACTGTAGGGTAAGCTATATGCCAGATCCTGAACATGTGAATATAGATAAAATAAGACTATGCCAAAGCCTTTGACTGTGTGGATCACAATTAACTGTGGAAAATTCTGAAAGAGATGGGAATACCAGACCACCTAACCTGCCTCTTGAGAGATCTGTATGCAGGCCAAGAAGCAACAGTTAGAACTGGACATGGAACAACAGACTGGTTCCAAATAGGAAAAGGAGTACATCAAGGCTGTATATTGTCATCCTGCTTATTTAACTTACATGCAGAGTACAGAAACGCTGGGCTAGAAGCACAAGCTGGAATAAAGATTGCTGGGAGAAATATCAATAACCTCAGATATGCAGATGACACCACCCTTATGGCAGAAAGTGAAGAGGAACTAAAAAGCCTCCTGATGAAAGTGAAAGTGGAGAGTGAAAAAGTTGGCTTAAAGCTCAACATTCAGAAAATGAAGATCATGGCATCTGGTCCCATCACTCCATGGGAAATAGATGGAGAGACAGTGGAAACAGTGTCAGACTTTATTTTTTTGGGCTCCAAAATCACTGCAGATGGTGATTGTAGCCATGAAATTAAGACGCTTACTCCTTGGAAGAAAAGTTATGAGCAACCTAGATAGCATATTCAAAAGCAGAGATATTATTTTGCTGACTAAGGTCCATCTAGTCAAGGCTATGGTGTTTCCAGTAGTCACGTATGGATGTGAGAGTTGGACTGTGAAGAAGGCTGAGCACCGAAGAATTAATGCTTTTGAACTGTGGTGTTGGAGAAGACTCTTGAGAGTCCCTTGGACTGCAAGGAGATCCAACCAGTCCATTCTGAAGGAGATCAACCCTGGGATTTCTTTGGAAGGAATGATGCTAAAGTTGAAACTCCAGTACTTTGGCCACCTCATGCGAAGAGTTGACTCATTGGAAAAGACTTTGATGCTGGGAGGGATTGGGGGCAGGAGGAAAAGGGGACGACCGAGGATGAGATGGCTGGATGGCATCACTGACTCGTTGGACGCGAGTCTGCGTGAACTCCGGGAGTTGGTGGACAGGGAGGCCTGGCGTGCTGTGATTCATGGGGTCGCAAAGAGTAGGACACGACTGAGCAGCTGAACTGAACTGAACTGAACTGAAGACCTCTGCTTTCCTAATTACAGGCTAATGAAGCACAATGAGTACTAGGTAGATAAATTGTGATATAACGAGGTAAGCATGCGACTCAATAAGATTATAAATTAGCATGAATGCAGAGGATGAGGTGACTGATCACTATGTGAAATTGAAGAGTTGTCCTAACATTAGCCCTTGGCTCTTTTACCCAGAATAGGATGTTTTTATTTTAAACACTTTGTAAAAATTAATAGTAATTTTGATGCCTCACATCTAAGCCTTTGAAGACCACTCAGGAGCACTCTCCCTTCCTTCCCTGTATAGGTGTCCATATTTTCTTTTCTAACTCAATTCTTTAACTTTTGCCTCTATAATTTTTCTCCTCCAAAAAGCAGATGGTTAAGGATATAACCAGCAGTGAAGGCAGGAGTGGGGGCATCATAAACTAGTGGGGTACAAGCAAAGATATCAGACATTACTCTTTCAGTATAATGAGAGAGTCTCAACTCAAACTTGATTAGGCAAGAAAGGTGATGGACTATCCTTCACGACCAAACTGTAATGGTAAGGACTGTGCCAGTCATTGGAGACTACTGCAGGAGGATTCTGTCACCATCTCTCGGGTCTGTATTTCCATGTTCATCTCATTCTTTCTGACAGATTTCCTCCACCGTGCTGAAACAATGGCTACAGCTAGCTTCCGGGCTATTATGATATATTTAAGAGGCTCTTCTATTTGTTTTCACTTAATAATCTCTTCAGGAAGACTTAGTGGTGGGAGAGGAAGAAAGAACATATTTGAGATGAAGGGGAATGAATGGTGAGGGCAAACAGAAGTAGTCAAACAGGCGTACTGCTTTCCAGTAAACGTCTATGGAGTTCCTGCAATGTGCCCAGCACTGCACTGGTGCCACAGTCTAGGAGAATTATTTAAATAATCTACACGCAAGCCCTCTCAAAGGAGGACAGGAGCTGTTGCCCTATTCCAGGTGAGTTCCACTCTCAGGCAGCTCTCTGAACCTGATCACAACTAGCCTTGTCAGCCTGGGATCACTTGGGGAAATTAAGCCTATTATATATATCCCCCAGATAGTCTCTAAATTTCACTTAGAAATTGGGGAGGGAAGAACAGAGAATTGCCATGGAAAATCAAGGGCACTGAAGCTAAGCTAGGGAAGTTTGTGAAGATGTCTGCCATCGGCAGCAGTGATGTGGGTGGCTCTCACATGCTCACTTGAGATGCTGCTGTGATTCTCATGCCTGCCTATGGCATCGGAAAATAATGACCTTAACTTCTCTTCTGCTGTCCAAACCTCATGTAACTTTCTCTCAAAGGGAAATTCTATCCAGGATGAAATAGGGAAGGGAAGTTTGGGGGATGAAATTTCCCAGACCTTAGGAGGGTGTGGGTATAACGCTGAGTTGATAGCAGACAATCCACTTCAGCATCCTTACCCTGTTTCACATGCAGGCATGTTGGCCAACGTTTATTGATGACCCACTGCACCAGGCAATGTGCTCCTTATTTACATGTGTTTTCTCACTGAAGCCTTTAAACAATCCCAGTGGCAGTGTGAGATGGAGGCAGGAGGAGGGGGACAGAGAGTTTCATTTCTATATTTTATAAGAAAACAAAAGCCAAGAGAAGGAACTGACCAATGGTCCTACAGCTGAAGTAACGGTGGAGCTAGGGTTCAAATCCTAATCTCTGACAAGAAAATCCGATTTCTGAAGTGGACACAATACTGCCCCTCCAATCTATTCCTTCTTCGATATAAGTGTTGGTTATGGCTAAGGGAGCCAAAGCTAGTTTATTTTCTCATGTAGTTTCACTGCAGATGGCACTTCTAATCTAAATGACTCTTGTAAAAGGGCCATCTGGGGAAATAACATTTAGGAGATACATAAGGCCCAGAGTCTAACAGATAGATGGATCCCCCATCAAATGTCAGTAATTGTGAGAGAAGCTAAATAAACTGTGTACACCATGCATGGATGGGAATACTTCCTCAAAATTATTCAAGACAAAAAGAAGTAGGTTAAAATGGCTTATTGATAGGATTGGTATTTAATCCTTTTTAAAATGGGGAATAGTAACCCTGCTGGGAAATTTTAAGAACAATTTATGCCCTTGTGGATTGTAACATGGTATGAAAGTATGTTGACATGAAGAAAGGTGCTATTGCAATGGAAATAGAGGCAGTTATAATGGCATGTGAGACAAAGAGACCTTGTGAGAACAAAGTTACTAGTTGTTAATCAGAACAACTTTTGAAAGGTAGAGAGAGAGAGAAAAGAGAGAGAGAACAAGAGAGCATGTAAGAGAGGTTGACTGTGTAGAAAAGATTTAAATAAAATATTCTGGTCCTCAGAAAGAAACAATCTATGGAGCAACAGTGTTCAAAGAAACCTTCGTTCCCACTCCAGTCCTTCTGCAAGACTGCATACCCCCTGCACACAATCTCTTGGCTAATTTCATTCTGAGTACTTTGATATTGGGAGTGGGGTCTCTCGTATAGTAGAAACAATCTTTCTGATTACTGGAAAGATGTGTTCTAAAATAAATACATATATCTAAAGTTTGCTCTGTAAATGTACTTCTGACGCACATATAATACAATTCTCAAATTTCCCAAACCACACTAATAGCAGTGCTGTATTGAAATCTTTGACACAGAAAGCTGAGAACCAAATACTAGGTCACTATGACAGCTTCCCTGCTAGCTCAGACAGTAAAGAATCCACCTGCAATGCAGAAGACCCAGGTTCAGTCCCTGGGTTGGGAAGATTCCCTAGAGAAGGGAATGGCTACTCACCCCAGTATTCTTGCCTGGAGAATCCCATGGACAGAGGAGCCTGGAGGGCTATAGTCCATGGGGTCTCAAAGAATTGAATATGACTGAGAGACTAACACAAAACATTAGCCACTCCATCAAGACTCGGAAATCCCATAGGTGTCATCACGATACGGTCAGCAGCCTTACCTTTGTCCACAGAGAAAAATGTAGATGTATTTTAGTCCACGTGAAGATAAGAAAAACTGTCCAAGTTGTGCTATTGGGAGTTAATGTGCTATAATTCTGATTTTCCAGCTTGTATGAGGAGGACATTACAAGGCTGTCCCCATTTGGTATCTGTGATGATTTAAACACCCAGTTTTTAAAATTGCACTAAAACTACCCTCTAGGTGTAAGAAACATAGTTTTAATTAATGATAAATCTTCCATATTAGGGGGATGGATTTAAGAAATGAAAGAAGTTTTTTTAAAAAAAATCCATGAGGCACAAGCAACAAATTGTCTAGGAAGAAATTATATTGTTAACCCTTTTGACTGGTACTTGTATATACTAACATAAACATCATCAAATGTGAGGTAATAAAAACAGTAATTTGCTAATTTCAAAGACGTTCCATGTCAAATTTTGAGAGGAAGTAAGAATGACATCACTTGTGAAAAGCAAATAGGCTGCCTGTAGTGGTTTACAGTCACTCACCTGAATCTACTCAGAGTTTTCAATGTATATGGTCTCCAGCTATTCCTAGATCTCTCTAGAGTCTTTAAGCTTCTTCCTACTCAGCTGGTAAAAAAAAAAAAAAGCTGGTAAAAAGCTTCACCATGCCAACCTGTCATCATTCTATCATCCCTGAGCACTGAAATTCAAAAGAAAAGCTCTTGCTAAGTGACCTGGAAGGAAACACAAAATTTTTAGATTATGAGTAAATAAGCCCCCTGACCAGTAGGCAGGCAGCTTGGATTCACTGGGAAACTCAATGCACCCTCAAGGGTCTCTGCAATCTCCTTTTAGGGTGACTGATGCTTTGTAGCTGGGAAAACACAAAATATACGTAAGTGGAAGGAATCCAGTGGTGTGGAGATTTGGTAAAGCCAGTCTTAATTTCTGGAAGCCTGTATGAACAATCAAGCCAAATCAAAATCCAATAATGTTGGGTGGAGTGAACCCAGTCTCTGGATATTAGGCTGTACAAACTCAAAAGCCCCAAACCTTACAGCCAAGTGCGATGTGATTGGCAGCTCACAGAGCTGTCTGGGATGGAAACAGCAGGCAGGTGGATCAGAAGTAGTAGAACAGGCATGAGATGAGTAGAATAGAAATGTGTAAATCCCTGGAGAATGAATGTAGAGAGAGGGAAATGATATTTTGGCATTAAAGGAAGTTTCTGGGTTTAGCATATCAAATCGAATAAAAGATAATGTGCACTTGGCAATAGAAATAAAATGTAATGACTCATTAGGTGAGAGAATTCTGATTCCTCTGAAAGAAATTCTGTCTCAGGTTGCAGAGTTAAGTCGTTGTGCATGTCAAGAAGAAACTTAATTATAAATCAGAATGGGGATGAACCTGAATAGCAGCAAAAGGGTAAACAGGCACAATGATTAAATAGCTTCAGAATAGTTATTGTAATAGTGCTCAGGCAAGGGTCATAAATTGCTAAAATGTGAACATATTTTCAAACTTGTGATATATGGCCCTCCTGGACTGATCTCTATTTTATCTAAGGTGGTGTTTTCAACCTGTTTTCTGATAGCCATGTCTCACTGCGTGTGCTTTTGTTCTTCCTGTCTTGACACCACCTGCTGTACAGACATCACCATTAAAGTGGGGAAAAAGTTCTCACCAGTAAATCGTGCATTGTCAATTCCAAAATGAAGAGAGAAACACACACAAACATACATCCTCTTTCCCAAGTTCAGATTTTAACCTTGAACCTTTGACATGTGATGACAAAGAATATAAATATGTAGGAGAGTCCAGTGGAACCAGCAGCACCTGATTATCACCTTCTAGACACCTCTGTTTACTCTGCAAACTGAAACACGTGGTCTACCTACCTACCCTGAAACAGCTTTGAAATGAGGAAATTACAATGAAGTAAGGCTTTACATGGAACAAACTTGGGTCTAGAACATGAGTCCATGACATATAATGAACAAAGAAGGGAGAAAAAAAGAGAGAAAGAAAAGGAGAAAGTAAGGGAAGGAGTGAAAGAGGAAGGGAGGGGAAAGAAAGAAGCGGGGAGAACAGAATGAAAGAGGGAGAGAGGGTGGGGAAGAGGAATATGTTACTACTAATAATTGTAAAATATATTTCTTAGAGAATCCAATATATTATGATTCAGATAATTATGAGTTAGATTAACAGGCTGATAATAATAAAGATTCCCAAGGTATATATATACTTCATAAAGTGGGAAAGTGAGAAAGATGAACTCTGAGAAATGACGATGAAATAAAGGAAGACAATCTGTTCCATAATGAGGCACCACAGAAAGCTTCCATGGCGGCAGTGTTCTCGTCACATCGTGGACACAGAAAACCACTTTGACAATGATTTTATATATATGCACACATGCCAAATAAGGGATAGACATGTTTGAAAATTTCATACATGGATTTAACCTGATGGGCCAATGGCTAAGACTCTGTACTCCCAATGCAGGGGACCCAAGGTCCGATCCCTGGTCAGGGAACTAAATTCCACGTGCCCCAACTATGAGTTCACATGCCATAACTAAAGATCTCACATATCACAGCAAAGATCAAACATCCCACACACTGCAACTAAGACCCAGCACAGCAAAGTAAATAAATAAAATATGAAAGAAAAATTTAATTTAAAAAATTAAAAATTCCCAATGAATTATTTTGAAGTTAACTGTTCAATTATATGTTTGTTTCTCATCATATGAGGAAGATGATAGTCAAAGCCAAAAAGGAAAAAAAAGCCAATAGGCTTACTTACAATTAGGTGCAAATCTCTGATGGCTGATAAGCTCTTGTTTCTTCTCCTCTTCACAATATGCTAGATTGGGAAGCAATTAATAGAGAGTAGTGTTATTACTATAATAAAGATGACCTTATATTTTCTGTTTTAAAAGAAACTTTAGTTCTTAATTTTCAAGATAATGCTGCTTTGGCGTTTTTTTTACAATGTACCAGTGCGTAGCAAACTTACTCTTAGAAACACTATCACTGGTAAAGAACTCTAAAAATTATGAGATACAAAGACCAAATTCCATTAGAAAAATGTGCAGAGAACATGAGTGGCAAATTTACAGGTAGGATAAGTAAATGACCCTTATACTTATGAAAAGATGTTCCTATTAAAATTTGGTCCACCAGTTCCAACTTCTGGCATTTAACCTAAAGATACATTCCTCAAAATGCAAAAACATATGCTGTAGGTTATTCTCTGCAGCATTATTTGTAAAATCAAAATAGTGGAAATGACTTAAATGCCCACACACAGGACAGCAGTTAAATAAACTAGGGTACTTTCATACAATGGAGGACTAGTGAACAATAAAGAGTGGGTATCTCTATTAACTGATTTGAGAGATTTCAATAATATATGCATTTGATGAAAAAAGAGCCAGGGACAAAAGTTTTCTATTACATTCTACCTTTTGTGTAAGGAAAAAAGGCCATCTGCACATATGTGTTTTTCTTTATTTTGATCTATCTATTCTATAGACTAAATGTGTTCCCGCCCCAAATTCATGTTAAACCCTAACCCCTAATATGATGATATTCGGTGCTAGATATGTCACATAGAATATATACGTAACTATAAAATAGCAGATAGTGAAGCTAACAACACATGTATCAACTATTCCTCACCAATTTTAAACTTTCTCAATATTGATGTTGATCTCTAGGCATTCCCCCTCTCCCATAATTCTGAAATGTTTACTACAACTTCTTTGTGTTCACTTACAAAAAATTCATTTCCTCATTATTTTTTTCTTCTCTTCAGCTCAGTTGCTCAGTCGTGTCCAACTCTTTGCAACCCCATGAATCGCAGCACGCCAGGCCTCCCTGTCTATCTCCAACTCCCCGAGTTCACATAGAGTCACGTTCATCGAGTCGGTGATGCCATCCAGCCATCTCATCCTCTGTTATCCCCTTTTCCTCCTGCCCCAATCCCTCCCAGCATCAGAGTCGTTTCCAGTGAGTCAACCCTTCACATGAGGTGGCCAAAGTACTGGAGTTTCAGCTTTAGCATCATTCCTTCCAAAGAAATCCCAGGGCTGATCTCCTTTAGAATGGACTGGTTGGATCTTGCAATCCAAGGGACTCTCAAGAGTCTTCTCCAACACCACAGTTCAAAAGCATCAATTCTTCAGCGCTCAGGTTTCTTCACAGTCCAACTCTCACATCCATACATGACCACTGGGAAAACCATAGCCTTGACTAGATGGACCTTTGTTGGCAAAGTAGTCTCTCTGCTTTTGAATATGCTATCTAGGTTGGTCATAACTTTTCTTCCAAGGAGTAAGCGTCTTTTAATTTCACTGCAGTCACCATCTGCAGTGATTTTGGAGTCCAAAAAAATAAAGTCTGACACTGTTTCCCCATCTATTTCCCACAAAATGATGGGACCGGATGCCATGATCTTCGTTTTCTGAATGTTGAGCTTTAAGCCAACTTTTTCACTCTCCTCTTTCACTTTCATCAAGAGGGTCTTTAGCTCCTCTTCACTTTCTGCCGTAAGGGTGGTGTCATCTGCATATCTGAGGTTATTGGTATTTCTCCTGGCAATCTTGATTCCAGCTTGTGCTTCTTCCAGCCAGCGTTTCTCATAATGTACTCCGCATAGAAGTTAAATAAGGAGGGTGACAATATACAGCCTTGACGTACTCCTTTTCCTATTTGGAACCATGTCCAGTTCTAACTGTTGCTTCCTGACCTGCATATTGGTTTCTCAAGAGGCAGTTCAGGTGGTCTGGTATTCCCATCTCTTTTCAGAATTTTCCACAGTTGATTGTGATCCACACAGTCAAAGGCTTTGGCATAGTCAATAAAGCAGAAATAGATGTTTTTCTGGAACTCTCTTGCTTTTTCGATGATCCAGTAGATGTTGGCAATTTGAGCTCTGGTTCTTCTGCCTTTTCTAAAACCAGCTTGAACATCAGGAACTTCACGGTTCATGTATTGCTGAAGCCTGGCTTGGAGAATTTTGAGCATTACTTTATTAGCGTGTGCTGCTGCTGCTGCTGTCACTTCAGTAGTGTCCGACTCTGTGCAACCCCATAGACGGCCACCCACCAGGCTCCCCTGTCCCTGGGATTCTCCAAGCAATAATACTGGAGTGGGTTGCCATTTCCTTCTGCAATGCATGAAAGTGGAAAGTCAAAGTGAAGTTGCTCAGTCATGTCCGACCCTTAGCATATGAGAGGAGTGCAATTGTGCTTATTTAACTTACAGGCAGAGTACATCATGAGAAACGCTGGGCTGGAAGAAGCACAGGCTGGAATCAAGATTGCCAGGAGAAATATCAATAACCTCAGATATGCAGATGACACCACCCTTATGGCAGAAAGTGAAGAGGAACTAAAGAGCCTCTTGATGAAAGTGAAAGTGGAGAGTGAAAAAGTTGGCTTAAAGCTCAACATTCAGAAAACAAAGATCATGGCATCTGGTCCCATCACTTCACGGGAAATAGATGGGGAAACAGTGGAAAGAGTATCTGACTTTATTTTTTGGGGCTCCAAAATCATTGCAGATGGTAACTGCAGCCCTGAAATTAAAAGAGATGGGAATGCCAGACCACCTGACCTGCCTCTTGAGAAATCTGTATGCAGGTCAGGAAGCAACGGTTAGAACTGGACATGGAACAACAGACTGGTTCCAAATAGGAAAAGGAGTATGTCAAGGCTGTATATTGTCACTCTGCTTATTTAATGTCTATGCAGAGTACATCATGAGAAATGCTGGACTGGAAGAAACACAAGCTGGAATCAAGATTGCTGGAAGAAATATCAAGAACCTCAGATATGCAGATAACATCACCGTTATGGCAGAAAGTAAAGAAGAACTAAAAAGCCTCTTGATGAAAGTGAAAGTAGACAGTGAAAAAGTTGGCCTAAAGCTCAACATTCAGAAAACGAAGATCATGGCATCTGGTCCCATCACTTCATGGCAAATAGATGCAGAAACAGTGGAAACAGTGTCAGACTTTATTTTTGGGGGCTCCAAAATCACTGCAGATGGTGACTGCAGCCATGAAATTAAAAGACGCTTACTCCTTGGAAGAAAAGTTATGAGAAACCTAGATAGCATATTACTTTGAGACATTACTTTGCTGACTAAAGTCCATCTAGACAAGGCTATGGCTTTTCCATTGGTCATGTATGGATGTGAGAATTGGACTGTGAAGAAGGCTGAGCGCCAAAGAATTGATGCTTTTGAACTGTGGTGTTGGAGAAGACTCTTGAGAGTCCCTTGGACTGCAAGGAGATCCAACCAGTCCATTCTGAAGGAGATCAGCCCTGGGATTTCTTTGGAAGGAATGATGCTAAAGCTGAAGCTCCAGTACTTTGGCCACCTCATGCGAAGAGTTGACTCATTGGAAAAGACTCTGATGCTGGGAGGGATTGGGGGCAGAAGGAGAAGGGGACGATAGAGGATGAGATGGCTGGATGGCATCACTGATTCGATGGGCGTGAGTCTGAGTGAACTCTGGGAATTGGTGATGGACAGGGAGGCCTGGCATGCTGCGATTCATGGGGTCGCAAAGAATCGGACACGACTGAGCGGCTGAACTGAACTAAACTCCTTCGAAGGAAAGTTATGACCCACCTAGACAATATATTCCAAAGCAGAGACATTACTTTGCCAATGAAGGTCCATCTAGTCAAGGCTATGGTTTTTCCAGTGGTCATGTATGGATGTGAGATTTGGACTGTGAAGAAAGCTGAGTGCCGAAGAATTTATGCTTTTGGACTGTGGTGTTGGAGAAAACTCTTAAGAGTCCCTTGGACTGCAAGATCCAACCAGTCCATTCTAAAGGAGATCAGTCCTGGGTGTTCTTTGGAAGGAATGATGCTAAAGCTGAAACTCCAGTACTTTGGCCACCTGATGCAAAGAGTTGACTCATTGGAAAAGACTCTGATGCTGGGAGGGATTGGGAGCAGGAGGAGAAGGAGACGACGGAGGATGAGATAGCTGGATGGCATCAGCAACTCGATGGACATGAGTCTGAGTGAACTCAGGGAGATAGTGATGGACAGGGAGGCCAGGCATGCTGTGATACATGGGGTTTCAAACACGACTGAGCGACTGAACTGAACTGAATGGTATAGCTCTCCTTTCTCCTACAGATTTCTCTAATACTTGTCTTGACGTTTGCTCCTAAAATACTTCACTGTTTGGAAAAAGAGGAAGATAATTGAGGTAATAGCCATAAGACCAGGATAATAGAATTGGTAACTATCCAAAAATATCCAAAATGGAGACAAATACTAAGTCTACTAAATTCCAAAACACTTTTTTCCAGGAGGCTCTCTCGGTTAAAAGTGCCTCTTCGGTTCGTGTCTACTTTTCAGTGTTGGAGATTAGAGAGAATGTGAATATATCTTATTATGGGTAATAAATGAGAATCTGTCTATGCTGTCAAGAGTGACTCCCTGACAGCCAATTGAAAGCTTGAGATTAAAAACCCTAACATTTAGCTACAGAAAAGATGTTTACAACACAAACATTTTAAAGTTTAACTGTATACTTTTATTTCTTAAAAGTACTGAGTTTTCTATATTAATGACCCAATTGGGTGCCTGATAGAAAGGGCAGGGTGAGTAGAATCCGTCAGTTACAGCACTGTGTTCAAGACAACAGAGTACATTGGATGTGCAATAGTAAAAAAATATAAAATGTTACAGGAATATAGTATGAAAATAGGAGTGTTCTATAGAAGCTGAGCAACTGAACTGAACTGAACTGATAGAAGCTTATGAATTATAACAATTAGAGTGATACATTCACTGTGAGAATAGTATTACCTAATATTTCTGAATATGTGCAATAATTTTGATCTTCTAATTATGTAAGGCTCACTTTTCATTTTAACATGAACATCTTCATTTTAACCTTTTAACATAATACTTATCGAATATATAATCACATAATAACTTGTTGTGGTAATAAAATTTATTAAGCATCTGCTATGAACTGGGCCAAGTACTAAAAATTGTTAAAATCTAAACATGTATATGTTTGTAGTCCTGTGACATTGCATATATTTGCAAATGTACAAAATTATAATGAAAGACTGTGTGGTATGGGTTGTAAGAGCAATAAATATCATTCTAGTATAGAAGATGAATGGTAACTGACTTCTTTTGAACTTCTAAATTCAATCTCAGGCAACATGTTAAAATACTCCACAGTTAGAAAAAGCCCAGGAATCTTGTTTCTAAATTTAAAGTCTAGTATAGACGGGGGAGATGATTTCCTTAAATTTGCACTTAAGAAATACAGGCACATAGCCAACCCCCAAAAACAAAACAAAACACTACTTAATGTTAATCTACTTTGATAAAGATTTATACTCCTCTATGAAACCAGATGGTAAAGATTATATATTTTGATATAAAATGGGAAAATATGCCAGGATGGAAAGAAAGGATTATGGAGAGAACTTTGATCTATGGAGGTGCTAGAAACAATTAAAGATATGAAAGAAGTAAGTATCACCAGTCCCAGATGGAGTTCCTGTGAATTCGACTAAGTGTTCCAAGACTGTTTGACAATTCCTCTAGCAGATGGTTTTAATCTTGGGTTGAGAGCCCAGGAATTACCTGGATGCATGAAAAAGGCTACTTTGGAAGTGATGGCAGGAAAGGAATCAGGATCCTGACTCTGGCTCTTCATTTTAATTGGTCTTCCTGACATCAGTTTCTGTCCGCCAACAAGCACTCTGGTGATTATCTCTGTAGGATGCATAAGAAAGAATGTGGGTCAAAGGGGTCATCTGTAGACGGTGGTAAGAAGGAAATCAAACATGAGAACACATCCCTTTAAGGTACCCATAAGTGAAGTTTTACATTAAAATAAGCAAATTAAAAGAAATGTAGATTAGCTTCTTTTAATAAAGATAGACTTGGAGGTAGCATGTCATCCTTCTAAATGACAGAACAGTGGACATCTCTCATCCTGACCTGGCCCACATATTCTAGACATCTTAGAATTTAATTTGAGAGACTACTGGGAAATTATTATCAGAAAAAAAAAAAACCCTTGGCACAACTCCAAAAAGAGAGTTGTCTATTACTGCAGCCTGGAGCTAACATGCAGCATACAAGTTCAAGAAAAAAGGAGCTTTTAGATTTAAGAATGTTTAAGCAGGCAACAAGCAGCAAATAGTCACATACTTCTTTACTACTGGTTAATTTGAAAAGAAATATATTTCCAAAGATAGAAGAAATTATCAGTAGACTTTCTCATTCACACAACGCAAGTTTTTTGCTAGCATCTTCCAAATCTCATTAGGCAAGTCAAATATATTCTCAGCAGAATGCAAATGTGTAAAAATCCAAAAAGGATTTTTTCCATGGGTACATAGAAATTTCACAAGGCAAGTGTGAAATTTAAGTGGCAAATTTCAAAATTGTTAAAACTGCTTTCCTTTACGTTTACAGGGAAGAGTAGAGTCACTAAAATCAATTATAAAATCAGAATTATTCACCAAAAAACCCCCTCTCTCTCTGCTCTCCCTTTCCCTCTCCAGGCTCTCTCACTCTTTCCTTCTCATTCTCTTTTTCATTCCAGACACTTCCATTTAGAGTCCTAGAGAAAGAAATATTTCAGAGAGGAATTCCATGCTTTTTTTGGAGGAAAAATTCCCCAAGAGTTCAATAATGCTCTATAGAAACAGTCAGTGGTGGGAGGCCTTCCCTGCTAAATTTAAAACAATATTATCAGGCATGCCCATTAAAACCCTTGTGGGACTGGGTGTGGTGGTGGAAGCAACTTCAGGTCACTACAAAATACAGAGAAAATGTTCAAAGCATATCTGTAAATGAAAAAAATGAACCTGGGTCTTTTTTGCTCCCATTTTAATAGAAATGACAATTCATTCTTATATCTGTTCTATTGTTGATATAACCTTAAAGTTCTGGCAACATATCTCAGCAAAACTGACCACATCCCCACCTTCTATTTCATGAAAGATGGGGACATGCTGATTGCTTATCTGGATATGTTTCTGAGGAGACAGAGAGAGGGTTCATGAACCTCAGCATTATAATAGTTCTCAAGGCAGAATTGTTCCAAGAACAAGTTTGGATAGAGGGAGAGAACAGTGATTTTCCATTTTAGAGCCTTATTCTCTAAGACTCCTTATGACTGACCACCCAGAATAATAAAGTGCTGTTACAGTATAAATGATGGCATTCAAATATTTATGAATCAGTATTATTTAATAAGGGGTCTAAGTAAAATAATTTGATATTAAAGAGAAAAATTATTGCATTTCCATAATTATAAGCCATAATTGTTTTCACATTTTAACATTTCTGCAGTTAGTATGCATTTTTTATAACTGACATTCACCTTTGTAGTGAGTTTTTTTGAAATGGTTTTAGTAAATCAATGATGCTTTTTCATGTTATCCTAGGTTTGAAAAAGTGTATTATTTGCTACAAAATAACATTGTTCAACTTTCTATGGATTTTTATTATTGTTTCTCCTATCTATAATGAAAAAGACCAAGTGACAATCAAATGATAGCTATCACATGATTGCATTTGGGAGACTCTCAACTAACACACACACACAAGAAATATGTCATCTTCCCCAAACATCAAAGACAACTACCACCCAACATTTCAGATTATGAAAGTAGGCCATGAGCCAGCGTGTTAGTCTGTTTGGGCTGTTATAACAGAATACCATAGACTAGGTGGCTCATAAACAAACAGAAAAATTATTTCTTGTACTTCTAGAGGCTAGAAAGTATGAGATCTAAGCACTGGCAGATTTGGTGTCTGGTGAGGGCCAGCTTCCTGGTTTATAGACTTTTGCCTTCTCTCTGTATCCTCACATAGTGAAAGAGGACTACAGAGCTCTCTGAGGCTTCTTTTTTTAAGGGCACTAATCCTATTTATGAGAGCTCTGCCCTCATGATCTGATCACCTCCCCAAGGCTCCACTGCCAAATACCATCACATTTTGTGTGCTCAGTTGTGTCCTATGGATTTGATCCCTGTTTTGAGAAGATCCCCTGGAGTAGGAAACGGCTACCTGCTCCAGTATCCTTGCCTGGAAAATTCCATGGACAGAGGAGCCTGGTGGGCTATATAGTCCATAGGGTCACATTGAGTGAGTGAGTGAAGTCACTCAGTCGTGTCTGACTCTTTGCAACCCCATGGACTATAGCCTACCAAGCTCCTCTGTCCATGGGATTTTCCAGGCAATAGTACTGGAGTGGATTGCCATCTCCTTCTCCAGGGGATCTTCCTGACCCAGGGATCGAACCCAAGTCTCCCGCATTGTAGACAGATGCTTTACCATCTGAGCCACCAGGGAAGTCAGGGTCAAATTAGGTATCTGAGTTTAAACATGTGGATTTTGGAGGGATGAAAATATTCAGTCCACAGCTATCATTGAGAAGCCAAATTACTGCTTGGAACCACACACAGTCAGTCTAAGGAGCTGATTATCTTCAAATTATGCTGTTACTCCATCCCAGCGTTTCCCTTTTACCCTAGTATAAAGGTGGTTGCAGAGAATATTTAAGATAGTGTAAGATGGCCTTTACATAGCCGACTAGATGGCTTCATCATTGAAGCATCATTGGGATCAGAAAGGATAGGTGGGAAAAGGGAGAGTATGGGATTCATATATTACTTTTTATAGACTGAAGTTCATCGTTATGCCTGTGAAATTTAAGCCTTTGTGATTTCCTCTCTGAGGGGCTCATATACAAAAAGTGAGTTAGTACTACGCAGCTGCTTAAAGCTGAGTTATCCTCCTGTCTGGAATTTTTCCTTTAACCCATGTAATCCCACCGCTGTGGGATTTGGAATAACCAAATCTGTACTTAAAAGATACATACTTTTCCATGTGACCTGACATTTGTCAGGAACAGAACCTAATTTGGACTAAGTGTAACAAATATTTTTTGATTAAAGTCTTCTTTCGGATTTTGATATGCATGGTAGAAAATGGACAAATAAAACATCCTCATTTCTAAAGAGTGTGAGTTGAGATCCTGGACTCTTGGACAAAAGTTCTACAGGGTAAGGCATTGGTTGAGGGTAGGAAGAAGACATTTCATCTCCCAAGCATCCTTGGAAAATTATTCATAAAGTCACTTTTCACTCTAGAAAACCTAGTCAGTATTTGTTGCTACTCAAAAGGAACTGCAGTTCCTAAAAGCACTGAACTTCTTTTACTTACTGAACTCTTTCTCTTTTCTTGAGATCTATTACACTGTCCTTATGAATTGGGGAAGTCTCAAAAAGTGGAACTGAAATTTTATTATAGGGGTGAATTTAGGTCAGACTTTATGACAGCACTAAATGTCTCAAGGAAGCATGGAATAAACTACCCTTAGAGAATTTTAGAGTGGGGAGGAGCCTATCATTTAAACTATTGCAAGTGGAGAAGGAGAAACCTCATAAAAACAATTACTTGAAAATAGCTGAACTGCATCCTCAACTATCTTAAATATATGTAGAGATCAAGAAGTATTATAAGTAAATAGTTTCTCAAGGATACCAGCACTCTCCCTCTCACATGTAGGTTTTGGAATCAATTGTGCATAGAGAACACTCAGCCTGAAAGATTCTCACTTGGGAGTGGGGAAGAAAGTTGTGGGAGAGAATAGCTTGGGAGAACAGAAAAGATGCTTTCAGTTGGTCATTCCTTTCAAAAGTTCTATATCTGTTTCTTTACTGAAATTATGTACATGTAAGTACAATACACCCACACAAAAGCACACACAAATAGAAACCTCAAATAAAAGACTTGTCATGAGTCTATTTGCCATAGACTCATCATAATCTTTATACATCTTGAAACTGAAAGTGGTAGTCACTCAGTCATGTCCTACTCTTTGCGACCCATGGACTGTAGCCCACAAGGCTCCTCTGTCCATGGGATTCTCCAGGCAAGAATACTGGAGTGGGTTGTCATTTCCTTCTCCAGGGGATCTTCCTGACTCAGGGAACCCAGGTCTCCCACACTGCGGGCAAATTCTTTACTGTCTGAGCCACCAGAGGAGACCCTTATAATATTCACCTCCTTTCCCTGTGTTTTAAGCTCAGATTCAGATACAGTGCCAGGTCTCTGAAATTTTCCATAGGGATATGATTCTTCTGTCAGCTAAGCCTGAGGCACTTGACAATGACATCCTCCTGACTAAGTGTCAGTACTCTCATTCCCCTCAATCTGACTACAGATATTTAGTTAGGTAATAACCAGCTCCCAAACATGTACTTAAGCTAGCTGTTTGACATCTACAAAGATAAAATCTTGAAAAATATAAACAGCTGTTTAGAACCTGGCCCGGTCTCAAATGAGGAAAGTGTACCTGGCTCTCAGTGCAATTTCTAGCATCTAACAGAAGAGACATATCAGTCCAGCCATGTTTAAATTACCTTGTCAGACATTCACACAGACAGTGGAAACTTTTCAACATTGTACCTCATAAAATTGTAACCAGGCTGATAAATCTGTTTATTTTCCTCCAAGTGTGCCCTGGTTTTCATAACATAGACACTTTGTAAGTGCGTTAATGAATGGCAGCACCCCCATCTGAATCTCAGTCTTCATGCCTTCTCTGCCAAGAAATTTGTTTTGTGAATTTTCAACTTTTGTTTTTCCACCACTGAAAGCTAACCATGAGATTTGGCTTGAAGGCAGTTTTGGCAATTTTTTTTTCAAATACACTCACTCTGATAGTTGAAAATGACTTCAAGGAATGATTAATACCTTGTGGGGGTTGATGACATAAATCTGCTTCAGTGTGCTTGATGCAAGTTCTCTTGGAAGGAATGTTACAGCTATATTGCTGTGGAAACCTGGTGACACTGAGCAGACTACACCAGATATAAAATCTTCAAACAGCCTAACTACTTAACCTGGACTTGAATTTATGTTTACTCGACTTGCTACTAACAAAAAGCAGTGAACTCTTTTCCCTAGAAGATGCATAATGTGTTGCAATACTACCAAGGAGAAAATCCCTCTGCTACGAGTTTCAAATGTGCCAATGAAAGGAGGAAGAGTGACTTTCTGATGATTTTTATTACTTGGGTCCCTTAAGCAAGCTTTTGTCTTCTATACGAGGGAAGGGTGGTCAAGTGAAGGCAAGGGGTGATGGGTAAAGCAGGAATCAAAAAACCTGTTCTTAAGTGTGTGTCTGTCTATATAGGATACTGAAACAAAATGATATGTTCTGGCCAAAATGTTTGTGGGGGCAATCTTTAACATGGTTGAAAGAATGATTTTATGGGAGCCTCGGATACATAAATCAACCAGTAAAAAGTCAATTCAGTGATACCACCTAGCAGACTAAATAAATTATGAGTTAGGAAACATTTATGATTATGCTGAAACTACTTGCTTATCATGGTATTTAAGGAATGTGACCTCTAGAGCCAAGTCACAGGGTCAAAGCCCTGAGTGACTATGGTCATGTTAACCTCTTTGCATGTTAGTTTCCTCAACTGTAAACTGATAGTATCTACTTTTATAGATTTATAATGAAGATTAAATGACTTAATCTTTATAAATAAGATGTGGAAGAGTAACTAGCAAATGCTCAATAATACTTATTTTAGATTTATATGAGTGGTTTTATCAATAGCAAATACTAACTGAGTAAATATACTCATTATATATTTGGTGGTAAGTATTGAATTTATGCAACTGATTTCATACTTACTTGACTGTTCAAAGAACAATCTCACTATTCCACTATGGTATATACACAGATGTGGTTAAACTTTTAGTCAATGAGTTGCAAGAGAGCCCTAACAGGGTGGGTATAGCAATTTTGTGATGGAAGAGATTTTAGTTGTAATCCAATCTGATTTTCCAGAGTAGGAAGCCAAGATCCATAGAAATTAGGTGTCTTTCCCAAGGAAATAAATTATTGGCAGAGCTAAGCCTTTAATTCAGGTCTTTAATTTTATGTACATTTAGAAAACTAAAATAGTTCAAAAACTTATTGACAGTGCTTTACAGTCACTGTTATAAAGATAACTTAGATACTAATTAGTATGGGAAAATTATATAATTAAACGTTCCAATTCCTATCAAAGACTTACCATTAACTATGACTGATATTATTTAGCAATCACAATGGAATGATTAACATTTGCATACTTATTTAAAATAGAAAAAACAGGCATATTCATACTGTAAATACTACTAGTGTAAGCTGTAATATACAGTATGTGAAGTGAAGTGAAAGCTGTGTCAACTCTTTGTGACCCCATGGACTAAACAGTCCATGGTATTCTCCAGGTCAGAGTACTAGAGTAGGTAGTCATTCCCTTTTCCAAATACACAGTATAGACAGGATATAAAAGTAGAACTCTCTATACTGAAAAAGAGAAAAAAATTTTTCATCATGCTGATGATGTTTTGTCACTTAGTGCTTATAGTGATCTTGCAAGTAGTTGTTACTGAACTTATTATATGAGCAAGTAAATTGAGGATCAAGGTTATTCAGGTGATTTTGTCCAGGACTGCATGATTAGTAACTGGCCCAAATGAATTCAAAGCCAGGTGTCTGACACCAAACCCCACAATATTTCCAATATACGATGAGTTTATTCTATATCTAATTATTCATTCTCTGCTTTCCCCTCTGAAAGTATAAAAGCATCTTGGAGAAGATTTCCTTAAATGGTTCAAATATTTTCTGAACAGTAAGGGAAGTTCAACTGGATGATGTCCTTAAGCAAAGGCTTCAAAATCTCAGCTACTCAAGGACTAAATAGTAGCAGTTAGAGGCTCCACAGGATGGGCATGACCTGGAAGATTAGAAATACATTCTCCATAGGTACATGGATTTATCTCTGGACTTTCTATTTTGTTCCATTGATCTATATTTCTGTCTTTGTGCCAGTACCATACTGTCTTGATGACTGTAGCTTTGTAGTATAGCATGAAGTCAGGCAGGTTGATTCCTCCAGTTCCATTCTTCTTTCTCCAGATTGCTTTGGCTATTTGAGGTTTTTTGTATTTCCATACAAATTGGGAAATTATTTATTCAATTTCTCTGAAAAATACTGTTGGTAGTTTGATAGGGACTGCATTGAATCTATAGATCACTCTGGGTAGTATACTCATTTTCACTATATTAATTCTTCCAGTCCATGAACATGGTATATTTCTCCATCTATTTGTGTCCTCTTTGATTTCTTTTGTCAGGGTTTTATAGTTTTCTATATATAGGTCTTTTGTTTCTTTAGGTATATATATTCCTAAGTATTTTATTCTTTTCATTGAAATGGTGAATGGAAAGCCCAGAGATAAATCCACACACCTATGGACACCTTATCTTTGAAAAAGGAGGCAAGAATATACAATGGACAAAAGACAATCTCTTTAACAAGTGGTGCTGGGAAAACTGGTCAACCACTTGTAATAGAATGAAACTAGAACACCTTCTAACACCATACACAAAAATAAACTCAAAATGGATTAAAGATCTAAATGTAAGATCAGAAACTATAAAACTCCTAGAGGAGAACATAGGCAAAACACTCTCCGACATAAATCACAGCAGGATCCTCTATGATCCACCTCCCAGAGTAATGGAAATAAAAGCAAAAATAAACAAATGGCACCTAATTAAAATTAAAAGCTTCTGCACAACAAAGGAAACTATAAGCAAGGTGAAAAGACAGCCTTCAGAATGGGAGAAAATAATAGCAAATGAAGCAACTGACAAAGAATTAATCTCAAAAATACACAAGCAACTCCTGTAGCTCAATTCCAGAAAAATAAAAGACCCAATCAAAAAATAGGCCAAAAAACTAAACAGACATTTCTCCAAAAAAGACATACGGATGGCTAACAAACACATGAAAAGATGCTCAACATTACTCATTATCAGAGAAATGCATATCAAAACCACAAAGAGATACCATTTCATGCCAGTCAGAATGGCTGCGATCCAAAAGTCTACAAACAATAAATGCTGGAGAGGGTCTGAAAAAAAAGGAACCCTCTTACACTGTTGGTGGGAATGCAAACTAGTACAGCCACTATGGAGAACAGTGTGGAGAGTTCTTAAAAAACTGGAAATAGAGCTGCCATATGACTCAGCAATCCCACTGCCGGGCATATACACCGAGAAAACCAGAATTGAAAGAGACACGTGTACCCTATTGTTCATCACAGCACTGTTTATAACAGTCAGGACATGGAAGCAACCTAGATATCCATCAGCAGACAAATGGATAAGAAAGCTGTGGTGCATATACACAATGGAATATTACTCAGCCATTAAAAAGAATACATTTGAATCAGTTCTAATGAGGTGGATGAAACTGGAGCCTATTATACAGAGTGAAGTAAGCCAAAAAGGAAAACATCAATCCAGTATATTAACGCATATATTTGGAATTTAGAAAGATAGTAACGATAACACTGTATGCAAGACAGCAAAAGAGACACAGATGTATAGAACAGTCTTTTGGACTCTGTGGGAGAGGGCAAGGGCGGGATTATTTGGAAGAATGGCATTGAAACATATATATTATCAAAACAAGTGGATCACCAGTCCAGGTTTGATAAATGAGACAGGGTGCTCAGGGCTGGTGCACTGGGATGACCCAAAGGGATGGGATGGGAGGGAGGTGGGAGCGGGGTTCAGGGTGGGGAACACATGTGCACCCATGGCTGATTCATGTCAATATATGGCCAAACCACTACAATATTGTAAAGTAATTAACCTCCAATTGAAATGAATAAATTTATTTTAAAATAAATATTAAAAAAAAAACTTAAAAAAATCATTCTCAACTCCCAGCCTAGACTTACTGAGTTGGAATATGCATTGTTAACAATCACTCAGGTGTGTTATAGGCATATTGAACTTTAAAAGCACCAGTCTTAATCACTATACACTTAAATGCTGCTCAAATACCCATAAAAGATATTAATAATGGTGGCTGCAGAACTGGTGTTTTACAAACTAAATAGCATTTATTTCTTAACTCAAAGGTTAATTTGAGTTTATTTATCCCCTAATATAAATATATAAATATTTGTATTTATTTATAGGGGTAGCAACCTACTACTATAAATAATAGTAGCAATAGGAGTATATTTATTTTAGGAGTAGCAACCCACTCCTATAAATATAAATATTTATAGTATTTATCCCCTTTGGAATTTATTTCCTCTCATTTTACCTCAAACTCTGCACAGCAATTAAAAAGTGTCAATTAAGGAAGCCAGAAGACTTTATATATCTTTGAAAACAATTAAAGGAATTATTAGATCATTTGTGCCTTTATAAGTATTTCAAAACATCTTCCAGAGAACTGAGAAGACAGGAATAATGGAACGTTGAATCACCATCAATCACTTTAATTGTTAACATTTACCATAACTGACAGGAAATTTCATACATATCATTGTCTTAATGTTTCAGATAGTACAGAGGAATGTTAATATAATTGAACAATCCAGAACCTGAGGTATATGATAGACTTTGCTGCTGCTGCTAAGTCGCTTCAGTCGTGTCCGACTCTGTGCAACCCCAGAGATGGCAGCCCACCAGGCTCCCCTGTCCCTGGGATTCTCCAGGCAAGAACACTGGAGTGGGTTGCCATTTCCTTCTCCAATGCATGAAAGTGAAAAGTGAAAGTGAAGTTGCTCAGTCGTGTCCGACTCTTAGAGACCCCATGGACCGCAGCCCACCAGGCTCCTCCGTCCATGGGATTTTCCAGGCAAGAGTACTGGAGTTAGGTGCCATTGCCTTCTCCGATGATAGACTTTAAAAGCAATGTATTTCAGTTACGAAAATTTCCTTTAAAATTGCTGCTTGCATTAAGTACTTCACATGTCATATAGTTTGTTGCAATATTTCTATGAGATAAACTTAATTTCCTTATATTTCAATAGAAAAATGAAGATCAAAGAGGTTAATAAAATTAATAGTAGCCTGAATAGCTATTACTATGTTTTAATGGGATAGATGAATCCACCTCTAATGCAGGAGACTGCCTGAAATGAACGAGACCTGGGTTTGATCCCTGGGTTGGGACGATCCCTTAGGGAAGAAAATGGCAACCTACTCCAGTATTCCTGCCTGGGAAATCCCATGGACAGAGGAGCCAGGTGGACTGGCTACAGTCCACAGGGCTGCAAAGAATCGGACACGACTGAGTGACTAAACCACCACCAATGAAACAGATCTGGCTATTTGCAAGCTGATGCTCTTTTCTATTTCAACGAATTTAGTTCAGAGGAGTTTTCATAAATCACTTGCTTATGACTTTTTTTTTTTACACTCAATATATTTGAAGCCTTCCACATTACCCAGTAGAAACTAATAATTTTAACTATTATTTAAATTATTATTTAACTATTATTTAATTTCAGTTGTGTCCGACTCTGTACGACCCCATAGACAGCAGCCCACCAGGCTCCTCTGTGCCTGGCATTCTCCAGGCAAGAATACTGGAGCAGATTGCCATTTCCTTCTCCAACGCATGCATACGTGCTAAGTCGCTTCAGTCATGTCTGACTCTATGCGACCATATGGACAGCAGCCCACCAGGCTCCTCTGGCCACCGGGATTCTCTAGGCAAGAATACCGGAGTGGGTTGCCATTTCCTTCTCCAGCATACCATATTTTTGATAAGTACTCTTCTAAACTATTTTCTGTGATAAACTTGTATTTCCTTTCTGTTTTAGGTGTTACCAGTTAGTGACTTTCATTTATGTATCTGTTGATCTGAAATAAATAGACTGCCAGATATTGCCTCAGCAAAGATGGGTTTATCAGATTCCAGCAGAGGTTTGCAATATGAGGTCTTGCAACTGTGGTGAGTCACATGAAAGTCACCTCAAGGCAAGAGAAAGAAAACATACATATTGAAGTGAAAAGGAAGTTGGCTGTCCTATAGTAAAGAAAGAGTCCTTGGCTTTTCACTGGCTGAGTCCTTGCCAAGAAACAGAGGTCTCTTCTTCCTAGTGACTCAGTTATTATGGCAAGGCGTGAGAGCCCCCTTTGCAGTCTCTCAACTCTACTTAAATGAAGTTTCTGTTTATTAATTTTTTACAATTTTTTCCTTTTTACATTTTGTGTGATTTCCTCTAGGAGCTTATCTGGATTAAAAGAAAATGAAAATAGAATGACAGTTCCCCAAATCACTCAGTTCAGTTCAGCTGCTCAGTCATGTCCAACTATTTGTGACCCCATGGACTGCAGCATGACAGGCTTCCCTGTCCATCACCAACTCTTGGAGCCTACTCAAACTCATGTCCTTTGAGTCAGTGATATCATCCAACCATCTCATTCTCTGCCATCCCCTTCTCTTCCTGCCTTCAATCTTTCCCAGCATCAGGGTCTTTTCCAATGAGTCAGTTCTTTGCATCAGGAGGAAACAGTATTGGCACTTCAGCTAAATCATCACTCCTTGCAATGAATACTCAGGATTGGTTTCCTTTAGGATTGACTGGTTTGATCTCCTTGCAGTCCAGGGGACTTTCAAAAGTCTTCTCCAATACCACAGTTCAAAAGTATCAGTTGTTTGGTGCTCAGCTTTCTTTACAGTCCAACTCTCACATGCATTCATGACTACTGGAAAAACCATAGCTTTGACTATATGGACTTTTCTTGGCAAAGGAATGTTTCTGCTTTTTAATATGCTGTCTAGGTTGGTCATAGCTTTTCTTTTTCTTTTTTTTTTATTTTTACTTTATTTTACTTTACAATACTGTATTGGTTTTGCCATACATTGACTTGAATCCACCACGGGTGTACATGCGTTCCCAAGGAGCAAGTGTCTTAATTTCATGGCTGCAGTCACCATCTGCAGTGACTTTGGAGCCCAAGAAAATAAAGTCTGTTACTGTTTCCATGGGTTCCCCATCTATTTGCCATGAACTGATAGGAGTGGATGCCATGATCTTAGTTACTTGATGTTGAGTTTTAAGCCAATTTTTTCACTCTCCTCTTTCACCTTCAAGAGGCTCTTTAGTTCCTCCTCACTTTCTGCCATAGGGTGGTGTCATGTGCATATCTGAGGTTATTGATATTTCTTCCAGTACTCTTGATTCCAGCTTGTGCTTCTTCCAGCCCAGCATTTTGCATGATGTACTCTGCATGTAAGTTAAATAGGCAGGGTGACAATATACAGCCTTGACGTACTCCTTTCCCAGTTTGGAACCAGTCCGTTGTTCCATTCCTGGTTCTAACTGTTTCTTCTTGACCTGCATATAGATTTCTCAGGAGGCAGGTCAGGTGGTCTGGTATTCCCATCTCTTTCAGAATTTTTCACAGTTTCTTATGATCTTCACAGTTAAAGGCTTTAACATAGTCAATGAAGCAGAAGTAGATGTTATTCTGGAATTCCCTTGCTTTTTCTGTGATCCAATGGATGATGCCAATTTGATCTCTGATACCTCTGCCTTTTCTAAATCCAGCTTGAACATTTGGAAGTTCATGGTTCATGTACTGTTGAGGCCTAGCTTGGAGAATTTTGAGCATACTTTGCAAGCATGTAAAATGAGTGCCTTGTTTGGGACTTGGAATATTCTTTGGCACTGCCTTTCTTCAATTGGAAGGAAAACTGATCTTTTCCAGTCCTGTGGCCACTCCTGAATTTCCGAATTTGCTTGCATATTGATTGAAACACTTTCACAGCATCATCATTTAGGATTTGTAATAGCTCAGTTGGAATTCCATCACCTCCACTAGCTTTGTTCGTGGTGATGCTTTCTAAGGCCACTTGACTTCACATTCCAGGATGTCTGGCACTAGGTGAGTGATCACCCAATCCTGGTTACTGGGTCATTAACATCTCTTTGTATAGTTCTTCTGTGTATTCGTGCTACCCCTTCTTAATATCTTCTGTTTCTGTTAGGTCCATACTCATTCTGTCCTTTAATGTGCCCATCTTTGCATGAAATATTCCCTTGGTATCTCTAATTTTCTTGAAGAGATCTCTAGTCTTTCCCATTCTATTATTTTCCTCTATTTCTTTGTGTTGATCACTGAAGAAGGCTTTCTTATCTCTCCTTGCTATTCTTTGGAACTCTGCATTCAGATGGATATATCTTTCCTTTTCTCCTTTGCCTTTTACTTCTCTTCTCAGCTATTTTAAGGCCTCCTCAGACAACCACTTTGCTATTTTTCTTTTTCTTGGGGGATTATCTGGATAACCTCCTCCTGTATAATATTACAAACCTCTGTCCATAGTTCTTCAGGCACTCTGTCTATCAGATCTAATCTCTTGAATCTATTTGTCACTTTTTCTGTATAATCATAAGGGATTTGATTTAGGTCATACCTGGGTGGCCTAGTGGTTTTCCCTACTTTTTGTATGAATTTTGCGATAAGGAGTTCATGATATGAGCCACAGTCAGCTCCCGGTCTTGTTTTTCCCAACTGTATAGAACTTCTCCATCTTCAGCTACAAAGAATATAATCAATCTAATTTTGGTAT
This sequence comes from Budorcas taxicolor, assembly GCF_023091745.1. Classification (NCBI taxonomy): domain Eukaryota; kingdom Metazoa; phylum Chordata; class Mammalia; order Artiodactyla; family Bovidae; genus Budorcas; species Budorcas taxicolor. The sequence goes on along the minus strand of NC_068913.1, from coordinate 30,275,103 downwards.
TGACCATCTATGATGTCCATGTGTATAGTTGTCTCTTGATTTGTTGGAAGAGGAGTGTTTGCCATGACCAGTGCATTCTCTTGGTGAAACTCTGTTAGCCTTTGCCCTGCTTCATTTTGTACTCCAGTGCTAAACTTGCCAGTTACTCTAGGTGTCTCTTGACAGATCACTCAGGTCGTCTCCTATGTCACTCTATTATATACAGAAACTAAATGTTACTGGAACCAAACTTACACTGTTGACTGTGGCACAGTCATTTTCTATTCAAACTGGGCATAAACTACCAGTGCTGGTGGGATTCCCATAGGACATTTGGAGGCAGACTATATTTCTCTAGTCTATGGTTCTAAAGGGCTCATGCTGGTATTGTACAAAATTAAGGGGAAAATGCACAAGAGAAGCAAGCCTATCATGTATTTTTCATACGAATATTGAGCAATGAGTTATTACATGTGTTGTATTTAATATGTGGAATGAAAATAAAATAATCGTGGTTGGTAACTACAATATATCCATTTATACTTACCTTGGTTGGGATTTTTATGAATGAATATTTTAAAAGTCCTTGGTAAGATATAATTTGGGTAACAAGTGGGAAATAATAAAAATATACACTTTTTAAAATAACATTTCTTTTCCTCTATCATTGGCAAGTTTCCTACATATGCAGAAGGGAAAACGGAATACTGTCCAAGCTTTCAGAGAGAAGTTCCTAAGTAATTATGGCTGTATTTTACCATAGTATAGCACTTTCAATAAACTATGAGAAAATTTAATAGATTATGCAAATGTGACAATCTGTGATACAGGGAGTTCAAACCTGGTGTTCTGTGACATTCTAGAGGGGCGTGATGGTGTAGAAGGTGAGAGAGGTTCAATAGGGAAGGGACATATGTATACCTATGGCTGATTCATGTTGATGTATGGCAGAAACTAACACAATACTGTAAAGCAATTATCCTCCAATTAACAATAAATAAATTTTTAAGACTGATTCAAAGTGTGATATGAAACAAATTTAAGAAGGGTGGAATGAATAAAATTACTTATGGAGAGATTGGAGAATAAACCAGGAAATGTAAGAAGAAGAGGGAATATTCCAGTCTTCAGGAGAAGCCCTCTTTGAATGACATTTAAGCTGACACCTGAAGGCTGAGGAGTCTTCAATTAAGAACAGGGTTTGGCGTATTAGATAGAAAGATGAGAGAGTATACAAAGAAAAGACAAGGGTCCTAGTTCTGAGTCTTGAGGATCTCTGACACTTGAAGTCTGGTTCAACAAATTAGTAGAGAAGTAATGAGAACAAAGAGTGGTATGAGGAAAATCTGGGTACTTGCTGACAAATAAACTAAGATTGTAAGCTCCCACCATCAGATCATTTAAGAGAAGGACAAATTAATAGAGGGGGACAGGAATGAAGAATCCAGAGAAAGATGATTGACAAGTGTTAAATGAGAAGGCAGAGACACAATGGGGAGGTAACACTTCTGTGATAAAAAGAAGCACATTTGGTGGGCAGGAGAATTGGAGAAAGTAGAAAAGGGAGAAGACGGAACATTGACTGGAAGAGAAGAGGGAAATGAGAGGGTTTATGAGTTACTTTTGAGTTTATTTTCGAAATTTATTCTTCTTCAGAACGAAATCGATTGCTTTGATTACTTTTGGGTCTTCTGAGATTTCGTAGGAATTTTCAGTTCAGTTCAGTTACTCAGTCGTGTTCAACTCTTTGTGATCCCAGGTCACACCAGGTCTCCCTGTCCATCTCCAACTCCCGGAGTTTACCCAAACTCATGTCCATTGAGTTGGTGTTGCCATCCAACCATCTCATCCTCTGTCATCCTCTTCTCCTCCTGCCTTCAATCTTTCCCAGCATCAGGGCCTTTTCAAATGAGTCAGCTCTTTGCATCAGGTGGCCAAAGTATTGGAGTTTCAGCTTCAACATCCGTCCTTCCAATGAACACCCAGGATTGATCTTTAGGATGGACTGGTTGGACCTCCTTGCAGTCCAAGGGACTCTCCAGAGTCTTCTCTAACACTACAGTTCAAAAGCATCAATTCTTCAGTGCTCAGCTTTCTTTATAATCCAACTCTCACATCCATACATGACCACTGGAAAAACCACAGCCTTGACTAGACAGACCTTTGTTGGCAAAGTAATGTCTTTGCTTTTAGATATGCTGTCTAGGTTGGCCATAACTTTCCTTCTAAGGAGCAAGCATCTTTTAATTTCATGGCTGCAGTCACCAAGAGCTTCTGTAATGATGGGCTATAAGAGGGAAGTGAGAAGGAACCAAAATGTCAACAAAACACTCATTCAATAATAATTAAAGCAGATGAGCATGATATCAAAGATGAGCATGGACAGATGTGCACATAAATAAGCCTATTTATTAAGTTTCCAGTAATATCTGTCTACATTGGTGAGCCTAGATGTTATGATAGAATGCAACTATAAAAAGAAATATACTTACAAAATCCAAGCTGATCCTATTTATTCTTTGTGATGAGTAGGCTTAATAGGAATTTTCTACAGAAATAAACTGTCATCAAGCATAAATAGAACATACGTTTTGAATTGGTTCTTTGCTCCAATTATTAGGCCTTTCATTCTTATATGCAGACTTAATTTAGTGATTAATTGGAATGTGGGAGGACAGCTTATGTTGCCTTGGCAGCTTTGTAGGATTTACATGCTACTTCTAGACAGCTATATCAAATGTGGATTTAATCAGAACTCCTTATCCTCTGCTTCCACGAAAATTCTATAGGAAATTGGGTTTTCCCAGTTCCTGGACTGGTTTGACAGAAGGAATTAGGCTTTTTATTTTTATGGCTTCAAAATTTCATTATATAAGGCCTTTTGCTAAGTCAGCTGCCTAAGTGACATAGCTAAATCTAATGAATTATATTCATCTTCCTCAAGACTAGATAGTAGGAATGAAGGGTAAGTTTGGATATCAGTACCTTCCCATAATCATTAAAACTGAACCAGAAGCAGATTGTAAAGACCAAGATACTAGTTTACTTCTCTCCTAGAATATTTAGTGCTTATTTATTAAACCAAATAAAAGATTACCATTGTATATTTGGTAAAATTCTATGGACTAGATTAGTTTGTGTCAAATTTCCCAACATCTTATCTGGTTCCAAGTCTGTCATGTAAGAAGTATCACTGAGTATTAATGTGATAAGAAATGCATTTTAATTAAATATGTTTGCTTCATACAGAGGTATTAGACTGGCTCTTTATTTTGGAAGCAGTCAACTAACACCATTCTTGGGCATGAAGTGTATTTAAGGCAGGGGGATACTTGGGTTTGTCTGATGTTTCCTCATAATTAAATTCAGGTTGTAGACTTTCAATAATATCTGTGGGTAGACATCAAGCAATCAGGGAAAACTCTGTTACCCTTTGGCCTGCTTTGCTTTGTAATTCAAGGCCAAATCTTCCTGTTACTCCAGGTGTCTCTTGACTTCCTACTTTTGCATTCCAGTGCCCTATAATGAAAAGGACATTTGTGTGTGTGTGTGTGTGTGTGTGTGTGTGTGTGTGTGTGTGTGCGTGTGTGTTAATTCTAGAAGGTCTTTTAGGTCTTCATAGAACCATTTAACTTCAGCTTCTTCACCATTACTGGTTGGGGCATAGACTTGGATTACTGTGATATTGAATGGTTTGCCTTGGTAATGAAGAGATCATTCTGTTGTTTTTGAGATTGCATCCAAGTTCTGTTTCAGTCTCTTTTGTTGACTATTATGGCTACTCCATTTCTTCTAAGGGATTCTTGCCCACAGTAGTAGATATAATGGTCATCTGAGTTAAATTCACCCATTCATTCACCCATGACCAGAAGATGGTGGAGTAGAAGGACGTGAGCTCATCTTCTCCTGTGAGAACTCCAAAATCACAACTCAGGGCTGAACAACCATCTACAGGAAAATATTGGATCCAAGCAAAAAGATATTCCACCTCCAGGGGCAAAGGAGAAGTCCCAGAAAGATGGTAAGAGGGGCAAAATCATGTTTAGAATCAAACTCCATACCTGCCAGAGATGCTCAGAGGGCTCAAACAAAACTTGTGCACACCAGGACCCAGAGATCTCATAGAGACTGAGCCAGAACTGTGTGTCTCCTGTGGAAGTATGGGTCAGCAGTGGCCTGCCACAGGGGCAGGGGTTCTGGGTGCAGTTGACCTGGGTATGGCATAAGCCCTCTTAGAGGAGGTCACCATTAGCCCCACCATAGAGCTGCCAGAACTTACACAGGACTGGGGAAACAGACTCTTGGAGAGCACAAACAAATCCTTGTGCACACCTGGACCCAGAAGAAAGGAGCAGTGATCCCAGAAGAGACTGACCCATACTTGCCTGAGAATGCCCAAGAGTCTCTGGCAGAAGTGCCCTGCTGCAGGGTCAGAGGCACTGAGTGCAGCAGTGTGTGCATGGAACCTTCTGAAAGAGGTCGCCATTGTCTTCATTACCTCTACCATAGTTTGGGCTCAGGTCAAACAACAGGGAAGAAACAGAGCCCTGCCCATCAACAGAAAATTGAGTTAAAGATTTACTGAACATGGCCCCACCCATCAGAACAAGACCCAGTTTCCCCTTCAGTCAGTCTCTCCCATCAGGAAGCTTCCATAAGCCTATTATCCTTATCCATCAGAGGACAGACAGAATGAAAACCACAGTCACAGAAAACTGACCAAACTGATCACATGGACCACAGCCTTGTCTAACTCAATGAAACTATGAATCATGCTGTGTAGGGCCACCCAAGATGGATAGGTCATGATAGACTGTTCTGACAAAATGTGGTCCACTGGAGAAGGGAATGGCAAACCACTTCAGTATTCTTGCCTTGAGAACCCCATGAACAGTATGAAAAGGCAAAAAGATAGGACACTGAAAGATGAACTCCCCAGGTCAGTAGGTGCCCAATATGGAGATCAGTGGAGAACTAACTGCAGAAAGAATGAAGAGACGGAGCCAAAGCGAAAACAACACTCAGTTGTGGATGTGACTGGTGATGGAAGTAAAGTCCGATTCTGTCAAGAGCAATATTGCATAGTAACCTGGAATGTTAGGTCCATGAATCAAGGCAAATTGGAAGTGATCAAACAGGAGATGGCAAGAGTGAACATTGACATTTTAGGAATCAGTGAACTAAAATGGACTGGAATGGGTGAATTTAACTCAGAAGACCATTATATCTACTACTGTGGGCAATAATCCCTTAGAAGAAATTGAATAGTCATCATAGTCAACAAAGTCTTAAAAATCAATAATTTAAACAACTAATCCATTAAAAATCAGCAAAATATCAGACACTTTAGCAAAAAAAAAATGCATATGTCTATGAAAACATGTTTCCTGTCATGTCATTAAAAATCTATAAATTTCAGTGACAGTGAGATACTAGTATACATCTGTTCAGTTCAGTTCAGTCACTCAGTTGTGTCCAACTCTTTGTGACCCCATGAATTGCAGCACACCAGGCCTCCCTGTCCATCACCAACTCCCAGAGTTCACTCAGACTCGCGTTCATCGAGTCAGTGATGCCAGCCAGCCATCTCATCCTCTGTCGTTCCCTTTTCCTCCTGCCCCCAATCCCTCCTAGCATCAAAGTCTTTTCCAATGAGTCAACTCTTCACATGAGGTGGCCAAAGTACTGGAGTTTCAGCTTTAGCATCATTCCTTCCAAAGAAATCCCAGGGTTGATCTCCTTCAGAATGGACTGGTTGGATCTCCTTGCAGTCCAAGGGACTCTCAAGAGTCTTCTCCAACACCACAGTTCAAAAGCATCAATTCTTCAGCACTCAGCTTTCTTATATCTGTTGGACTAGCTAAAATCCAAAACACTGATAACTCCAAATGCTAGTGAGGATGCTGAGCAACAGGATTCTCATTCACTGCTGGTGGGAATGTGTCATGGCACAACTACTTGGCAAGACAATTCGGCAGTTTCTTATAACGCTAAACATAGTCTTGCCATATGATCCAACAATTGTGTTCTCAGGTATTTAGACAGTTGAATTGAAAACGTTTATCCACACAAACACTTGTACATGAATGTTTATAACAGTTTTCTTCACTGTGACCCAAAACTGAAAGCAACCAAGATATTCTACAACGAATGAAACAGACTGCAGTGCATTCACAAATGGAATATTACTTATCAATAAAAAGAAATGATCTATCAAACTATGAAAAGATATATAGGAATTTCAGTGGTATACTGCTGAATGAAAGAAGACAGTCTAAAAATGTTACATGCTATATGATTTTAATTAAGTCACATTGTGGAAAAGTCAACGTGACGTAGACTGTTTTTACTGTCTTAAACAAAAAGTTTTACATATCTTTTTAAATAAGTGAGAATCAGTAGTCCACAGGGAGAGAGGATAGGGATGGACAGGTAGAACACAAGTGAGTTTCAGGGGGGTTAAATTGGCCCATGTAAAACTCTAATGGCAAATATGCTCTTATGCAGTTTTCAAACTCCATAGCCTAACTCTAACCCATTTACAACACAAAGAGAGATCTTAATGTAAACTATGGACTTCAGCTAATAATAGCATGTCAGTATTTGCTGTTACTTATAACCAAAGGACTACACTAATGCAAGATGTCAGTGATGGGAAACTGTGGGTGGGGGAGCATTGTGAGGAACAGGGGTTGGGTGTATGGAATTCTTTGTACTTTCTATTCAATTTTTCTGTAAATCTGAAACAGCACTTAAAAATGAAGTCTATTTGTTGTTTATAAAGCCTAATAACATTCAGAATAATAAAATACGATCTAATAACTACCACATATTTTTTATAATGCCAATTTGCAAGCAAAATTGCAAGACATGTAAATAAGGGCATGGTATGACTCATACTGGAGAAAATATTAAAAGTCATTTTAATTGACTTTGAGTGGGCATAATACTGAATTTAGTAGAGAAAATAACTTCAAAGAAAGGAATTATAAAAATGTTCATAGAACCTAAAAACATATTCAAAATATTAAAAGAATATATGTTATCAATGAGTGAACAAAATGGAAAATCTTAAGAAATGGAAATATAAAAAATAAGATAATGGAAAATTTAGTGCTGAAAAGTACAATAAATTAATGGAAAATTTACTCAATGAGCTCAAGAAGAAGATTTTAAATAAGAGAAGGAAGAATCAGTGAATCTGAAAGTAGACTATAGAAAATTATTATAAGCAATAGTATAGGAAAAAGTTTAGAAAATGAGCAATGCTTCAGAGATCTGTGGGACAAAGTAGTCTTTCTAAAACATGTGTAATTGGTATCCCAAGAAGAGAGGTTGAGAGAGAAAGGAGAATAAAAGTTAGTTCGAAAAAGTAATGGCCCCCAAATTAACAAATCTGGTTTAAAAAAAAAAATACTAACAGATCCAAGAAGTTCAACAAATCCCAAGTAGGATAACAGGAAAGAAAATACACCTAGACATATTATAGTGAAACAAACAATGGAGGTCAGAAGATAGTGACATTACAGGTGTTGAAGGAAAAAAAAGTCAATAAAAAATGCTTCTCAAAAAATACCAAAGCAATCCCTTCAAATTGAAAGAAAGTTACCTCAAAGGGTAACTTGAAACACAGAAAGAAGTGGAAAGTCAACAAAATGATAAATGCATGAATAAGCAAAAGACTGTATGTGGGGATGTATGTGCATATTTTTCCTTTTCTTCCCTTAAAAACATAATAATTGAAAGAAAAAATATTATCACTTAATTGTTGAGTTTTTAAGATATACACATGAAATATATAGTACAATAATAACACAAAAGGAGTAGGGAAGAAATTAAACTGTATAGAGACAAAGATGCTATTTGTATCAGCTATGGGCCAGTAGTAACTGAATAAGATTGTGGAATTGTGTTAAGTTAAAGATGAATATTATAACACCTGGAACAAACAAACAAACATACACATACACATACACACACACACACACACACACACACTTATGAACACATACTTCCTCAAAGCAACACAGTGGTTAGAGCTAAAATGGCAGCCTATAAATGTTTTTGTTTTTGTTTTTTAGACCATAAAAGAAAGGAGCAGAGGATGAACAGACAAAAAACAAGAAAAGGGAAACAAAGAGAATAACATAACATTTCTGACATAAACTCAATCTTATTGATATTTCCATTAAATATAAATGGGATGGTCTTTTCCCACTTTTTGATCGGGTTGTTTGTTTTTCTGGTATTGAGTTTTATGAGTTGCTTGTATATTTTGGAAATTAATCCTTTGTCAGTTGTTGCATTTATTATTTTCTCCCATTCTGAGGGTTGTCTTTTCATCTTGCTTAGAGTTTCCTTAGCTGTGCAAAAGCTTTTAAGTTTAACCAGGTCTCACTTGTTTACTTTTGTTTTTATTTCCATTACCCTAGGGGGTGGGTCATAGAGGATCTTGCTTTGATTTATATCACTGAGTTTTCTGCCTGCGTTTTCCTCTAAGAGTTTTATAGTTTCTGGTCTTCCATTTAGGTCTTTAATCCATTTTGAGTTTATCTTTTTGTATGGTGTCAGGAAGTGTTCTAATTTTATTCTTTTATATGTAGCTGTCCAGTTTTCCCAGCACCATTTATTGAAGTGGCTGTCTTTGTACCATTGTATATTCTTGCCTCCTTTGTCAAAAAGAAGGCACCCATAGGTGCACCCATAGGTGCATTTCTAGGCTTTCTATCTGTTCCATTGGTCTATATTTCTGTTTTTGTGTCAGTACTGTACTGTCTTGACTGTAGATGTCTTGATGACTTGAAGACCTAAACAGACATTTCTCCAAAGAAGACATACAGATGGCTAACAGACACAAAAAGATGCTCAACATCACTCATTATTAGAGAAATGCACATCAAAACTACAATGACCTACCAGTCAGAAAGGCCATCATCAAAAGGTCTACAAACAATAAATGCTGGAGAGGGTGTGGAGAAAAGGGAACACTCTTGCACTGTTGGTGGGAATGTAAATTGATATAGCCACTATGGAAGACAGAATGGAGATTCTTTTAAAACTAGGAATAAAACCACCGTATACCCAGCAATCCCACTCCTAGGCATATACCCTGAGGAAACCAAAATTGAAAAAGACATGTATCCCAATGTTCACTGCAGCACTATTTACAATAGTTAGAACATGGAAGCAACCTAGATGTCCACTGACAGATGAATGGATAAAGAAGTTGTGGTACATATACACAATGGAATACTACTCAGCCATAAAAAGAACACCTTTGAGTCAGTTCTAATGAGGTGGATGAACCTAGAACCTATTATACAGAGTGAAGTCAGAAAGAAAGATAAATATCACATTCTAATGCACATATATGGAATCTAGAAAAATGGCCCTGAAGAATTTATTTATAGGGCTGCAATGGAGAAACAGACATAGAGAATAGACTTGTGGACATGGGGAGAGGGGAGGAGAGGGTGAGATGTATGGAAAGAGTAACATGGAAACTTACATTACCATATGTAAAATAGATAGCCAACAGGAATTTGCTATATGGCTCAGGAAACTCAAACAGGGGCTCTGTATCAACACAGAGGGGTGGGATGCAGAGGGAGATGGGAGGGAGGTTCAAAAGGGAGGGGATATATATATATATATATATATATATATACACACATATATATATACCTATGGCTGATTCATGTTGAGGTTTGACACAAAACAACAAAATTCTGTAAAGCAATTATCCTTCAATTAAAAAATATGTAAATGGAATAGACATTTCCAAGAAAAGTAGAGAGTTTTAGACTACTGAAAAAAAACAGCATGCAACTATACATGTTCTACAAGATATGCTCTTGAAGTTCAAAGTGACAAATTGATAGGAAAATGATGGGAAATATGATTTCAAGCAAATAACCATAGCTTAGCTAGAGTGGCTGTATCACTATTAGATTAAAGGGGTTTTAAGGTTTAACTAATAGGAAGCAATATTATTAGAAACAATGAGGGACATTTTATACTTATTAAGTGTCAATATAGCTAGAAAGTATAACAATTAAAAATATGTATGTGTTGAAACTTCCCTGGTAGTCCAGTGGCTAATACTTCATGCTCCCAGTGTAGGACATGCAGGTTCAATCTCTAGTCAAGGAACTAGCTCCCACATGCCATGATATGAGTTCTCATGCTGCAACTGAGAATTCTCATGCTGCAACTGAGAGTTTTCATGCCACAGTTAAAGATCCCACATGCCACAGTTAAAGATTCCACATGCTACAACTATGACCCAGTGAAGCCTAACTAAATAAATTAATATATTTTAAAAACACATACGTGTCTAACAATAGAGGCCCAAAATGCCTGAAGCATTTTGAAAGAAGTACACAATTAAATTGAAAGAATAAGTAAACAATTGACAATTATAGTTGGAGAGATCAATACTTCTAACAGCCATATATAGAACACTTTGAAACAATACCAGAATACTCATTCTTTTCCTGTGTATATATACCAAAAATATACTCTGGATGATTTCAATCTTTTAAAATTTATTGTTTTACTTTGTGGGCTAACATATTATCTATCACAACAAATATTTATTTACAGATGTATATGCAACTGATGCAAATTATCAATTTGGTTCTTTCAGTTATGAAAGAATATGTGAAGTTGCTCAGTCGTGTCCGACTCTTTGTGACCCCATGGACTGTAGCCTACCAGGCTCCTTAGTCTGGAATTTTCCGGGCAAGAGTACTGGAGTGGGTTGCCATTTCCTTCTCCAGGGGATCTTCCCAACCCAGGGATCAAACCCGGGTCTCCCGCACTGCAGGCAGACGCTTTACCGTCTGAGCCACCATTACTAAATATCCTACAAAAATTAAATGGATTTAAAGGAGCTGTTATAAGCAAATTCAAGTGAACAAATTTGACAATTTATATGAAATGGAAAAAAATTCTAAAACACACAGACACACAAAAACAAACTTATTCAAATAGAAATAGAACAGAGGAAAGCTCTATGACAATAAAAAGCTGAATTAGTCATTATAAATACTCTCACAAAGGAAAGTCAAAGCCCAGAACACTTATATGTAGAATCCTATCAAACATAAAAAAGAGTATCATGTCTATACAAAGTGCCAAGGTAATTCAACAAGAATCCTTTCTAAGTAAAGGTGATGGAACATTTGGATCCCCATATGCAGATAAATAGTCATTTATCATTAGCTCACATCACACACAAAGATTAACTTGAAAGGGATCATAGATCTAAGATAAAAGCTTAAACAAACAATTTCTAGAAGAAAACAAGAGAAAACCTTTTTTAATTTGACTAGACAAATATTTCTCAGGAACCCCCCCAAAAAAGACACAATTAATAAAAACAATACATGATAAATTGGAATTAATCAAAATAAATTTTTTGTTCTATGAAGACACTGAAGAAAATGAAAATACAAATCCCATATTGGGATAAAATATTTAAAAACATATCTGATGACAGACTTCTATCAGGATATATAAAAAAGTCATATAACTAAATAAGAAACTAAAAATCCATTAAAACGTTGGGAAAATATTTTATAGATACTTCCCCATAAAAGGTACAAATACATGAAAAAGTGCTGAGCACCATGAGCTATTAGGAAATACAAACCATTTCCAAGATATTTCTGTATATCTATCCAAATGGCTTAGCTTTTTTTAAAGCCAGACAAACCAAGTATTAGTAAGGATATGGAGCTCCTGGGATTCTTATAAATTGTTGATGAAAATTCAAAAATTGACAGCAACTATGCAAAACAACTCAATTTTGTATAAAATATACCTATCCTATGATCAAGCAATTCAACTTTTAAGTATACCCTTCCAAATTAGAACCTATCTTTACACAAACACTTGCATTTAAATGTTTACAGGAGTATTACTGAAAATAATGACAAATGCTGATAAATGAGTAAAAAAATCTATCCGTACAATGAGATGTTATTCAATGATAGAAACAAACAAACGAGAAAAGACATGGCAAATATAAAATTGTAATTCTAGGTGAAAAAAAACTAGATACAGCAGACATTAATGACTGTGCTTACATAATATGTCTAGAAAAGATAAAGCTATAGGGACAACATATTCAAAAGCAGAGACATTACTTTGCCAACCAAGGTCCGTCTAGTCAAGGCTATGGTTTTTCCTGTGGTCATGTATGGATATGAGAGTTGGACTATGAAGAAAGCTGAGCATCGAATAATTGATGCTTTTGAACTGTGGTGTTGGAGAAGACTCTTGAGAGTCCCTTGGACTGCAAGGAGAGCCAACCAGTCCATTCTGAAGGAGATCAACCCTGGGATTTCTTTGGAAGGAATGATGCTAAAGCTGAAGCTCCAGTACTTTGGCCACCTCATGTGTAGAGTTGACTCATTGGAGAAGACTTTGATGCTGGGAGGGATTGGGGGCAGGAGGAGAAGGGGACGCAGAGGATGAGATGGCTGGATGGCATCACTGACTTGATGGACACAACTCTGAGTGAACTCCGGGAGTTGGTGATGGACAGGGAGGCCTGGCATGCTGCAGTTCATGGGGTCGTAAAGAGTCAGACACGACTGAGCGACTGAACTGAACTGA